>NW_026534337.1:1725492-1830915 GCF_026225885.1 Hylaeus anthracinus | reverse complement strand
CTCTCTCTCTCTCTCTCTCTCTCTCTCTCTCTCTCTCTCTCTCTCTCGCGCGCGCGCGCCATCCTTGCCAATCATACACTCGTTTACAAACATTCAATCTATCACGCTTCCCGATTCGCACTCTTCAAAAATACTCCCATACACACCTGACTACGCGCGCCATCTTTGCGACTGGCGCGTAATTCGATAAAACGATAACACTTTGTAAATCGGCAGAACATTTTGAATAATGTCATTATTGAGAGCACATCGCTGCAATTACGATTCCGGCACCCTACTCCCTCCCCTCCCCCAGGAACCCTTTAGCGGGTCTTAGCGGGAATTAACGGTCACGCGTTTCGAGGGGGCCCTTTCCCTCGAAACGCGGCACGTTCTCAAACCGCGCTCGCACACACACTCCACAAAAGGGAACCCCAACGTGTGGGCCCTACAAGGTTGGAGTGGACCTCGAGGTTCCAAAATCCTTGCGTCCTCTGGGGGCCGTAGGTGTATCCTTCCTAATGGGGTGTACGGCTCCACCACACACGGCTCACTCCGAAAAACAGACTACTGATCTCTTTCGTCAAAGGCGTAAAAGGGTGCTCGCTCGCGTATCCGTCGCGATTCGCGGTTCAACCGTTAATCTCCCAAAGTTCGCGCTCTTGTCGTCGCCGGCTCGTGGCTCTCCCCACACAGGAGCTTTAAGGGGCTCCTTACGTCGTTGGCTCTCCTTGCAGTTCTGTCTTCCGTGACAGCTGCGGGGCGAGCTGGCGAGGGACTGACCGTCTGTAGAGGGTGGCAAGTCCTCTTTGGTGGTGCCCACACCGGGGTCCTTGGGTGGAGGACACCACGACCGGCGACTTGCCAAGCTCGCGAGGGGACGGGGCGCTGATCGCGAGCGCAAGGGGGCGCAAAAAGGGGGGTCCCTATTGGGCCGCGGGTCACAGATCCCTCCATACTGGAACGGACCACCTCCGTGGCGTGTTCGGCGTGGAAGGAGCGAGGACCCTCCGTGGTTAGGGTGCCTTCGTGACGAGCAGAGAAGTTCTGCCCCGTCACCCCCCCCCCCTCAAACATTGGAAGGCCTCGTAAAATACTCCCTCCCCCCCAGTCCTGGAAGTTCCAGCGCGCAGCGAGTGGGCAACCTAAAAAAAAAACCCAAAAAAAAACATTGGATGAGAAAAAAAAATCAGTCCGCGATTCGCGGAGTTCAGGTAGGGCCACTGGGGTGGTACAATGGACACGTTCACTCAATCAATCAGACAGTGAGCGTGCTTTGCGGTGCGGCGGTAACTTTGCGCGTATTGCGCCTCGAACGGCGACGAGCACGGGAATAAGAAGCGGCGCAGAAAACGCGGTGCATCTTCTCATAGCCGTGCTAGGCAGCCTACCCGAGAGATCACAGGGAATTGGATTACCGCTAATCCAATTCGACGCTCTGGAATTCGAAAAGTATCGAATTCCATAACATTAGCTGTTTCGTCGTCGACGAGCCGTTGGCTCGCGTTCTCCCTGAACCGCCAAACTTTCAGGCGGACCAGCCACTCGCTTCGTTACGGAGTCTACCCACTGCTATTGACCTCATAAGAACAAGAGGGAAATAGAACAAAATTATGTGGAGACTCAACGCTGAATCCAAAAAGAAAACGAAACGAAAGTTGTGACTGTCCGGGCAACTAACCCTTCTTTCGCCGCCAGAGCGGTAGACGAGAAGAAGGGGCCGCTGAGAACACGGGGAAACGGACTTTGGTGGACTTCGGACGGCCTGCGGAAGGAGGGACGCCGGTAAGAGGGCTCCCTCCAACGCAAAACCCAAAATTTGGCTCGTCCGAACTCCACACTTAAGGCGGGGCTGACCAGGAAAACGCCTGCTACGTGGGGTCACTCGACGCAAGCAAAGGGTCCCTTTGCTGCGGAGCGATCAACCACGGAGGCGCGGACATTACAATACGAACACAAAAAAAGAAGGAAAAAAACCAAAATTAAAGAAAAATAAATCGAAACCGACAACAAAACAAAGAAACTTAATCTAGCGAAGAAGGCTATAGGGAAAGAAAAAAAAAACAAAAACTTTTTTTTTAAACATTTTTTTGTTATATATAAAAACCACGCCTGGTCGGCCTCACTGCCTGGGCGGGTGGTATCGCGGAGGGAGCTCAGCGGCCGTGGCTCCTGTGCGGATAAGTTCGCACAGGAGCGACAAGACCTGAGTCAGACCGCCCCTGGCCTGTTGGTCCCGCGGTACCTCCGGCGGACATCTCCCCCATGGAGGTTGCGAGGTCAGTGGCCACCGACCTGTTTGTCCCCGTGGAGGGGGATGAGCCCTGGGCCCTGTTCCCCTTTGGGGCCGACGAGTGACGGGGGGCGCGGGAATCGGCGCCCTCTGCGGCCTGACGTGGACGCGGGGCGCGGGGATCGATGCCTTCGGCAGAGCGCCTGCTGGCCCTTGCGGCGACGGCGCCTCCGCGGCTGTCGCCGTTGGGGGTTGCTTCCGGGGGCGACCCCTCTTCCGTTGGGTGGGGGCCTCCTCCGGGGTTCCAGGGTGGCCCCTTCGTGGGCTGATCGGAAGGGCTCCTCTGCCCGGTGGCGGAGGGTCGTCTCTCCGCGGTCGGTTCCGCGTCTGCCTCGGTTCATGCTGAAATGGAACCGAGGTGTTATTATCACACTCGATCGTCTCTTCGTTCGGGTTCTCGCCCACAAACGGTTTGAGGTCGGAGACGTGGACCTTTGGAACCATTCGGGTTCCCTTCGTCTCGACCTCATAGACGACCGGCGACAGGGCCTTCGTAATTTTAACATCACGACGGTGTGCGTCATAATAACGCGCTTGTCGCGTGTGAGCTCTTTCGAGGCTCTCTGTTACTAAGTCGTGTAACAGCGGTAACCGACGCATGCGTTGCGCCCATGCTTGCGGGTCTTCGCTCTCAAGCAATGGTTCTCCTTCCACGGCACGGCGCAAACTGCTTACCACGCGCGGTGCTCTGCCCAGATTGAGCACCGCTGGGGAATCGCCAACGGAAGAGTGCGTGGCGTTATTCACGGTGAATCGGAATTCGTGCAAATGCACGTTTCAATTTCGGTGGTCCTTTTTGACGAAGGTCGAAATCATCGTCTTAAGGATGCGATTAACTCGCTCTACCGGATTCGCCTGTGCGTGGTATGGGGGAATAGTACGATGCGATATTCCCCATTCGTTTAAAGCTTTATCGATTTCTTTATTACAGAATTCGGTACCATTGTCTGTGAGGAGTATCTCGGGCGATCCCCACCGAAATACCACCAGGTCTTCAAACGCGAAGCGGAAGAATCGCGGAGCCTGTGGCTTTTCGAAGTGCTTTACACTCAACCCACTTTGTAAATGTGTCTAAAACCACGACAATGTACCGAGTTTGATCTCGTCCTAAGGGAAAAGGGCCCATTATATCGGCGGACACCACCGACCAGGGCCGATTGGGAATCCGCCGACCCTCGAGACCAGCAGGAGCACGCTGCTCGACCTTGTGCTGCTGGCATTCGGGACACGATCGTACAAAGCGACGAACGTCCCGAAACATTTCCAGCCAGTAATATCCCCGGCTTACACGATTGTAAGTTTTTTCTGCGCCCGGGTGACCGGCGAAGGGCCTCTCTAATGACCTTTTCCTGAAGTTCATTCGGAAGGATGAGTTTCCACGCGTCGTAGTCTGTCCCGATAATTTGGGTTGGAGACGGACGATGAAAATACAAACGACCGTCTTCGATGCGCCAATCGGGGTACGACACGGGATGTGACCGAACTTTTTCCAAGCGACTAGCGTACCAGGTATCCTCAATATCCTTGAAGGTCGCCAGAAAATCGCTTGTGTCGGTGCACTCATTGTCACCTTCGGTCGGTCGTACCAATGCACGGGAAAGTGCATTGGGCACCTGGTGTTGGGCTCCTTTGCGATGCACAATTTCAAAGGAATATTGTTGCATCTGAAGGGCCTAACGGGCCAACCTCCCGGTAGGATCTTTCAAATTATGCAGCCAGCGCAAGCTGCTGTGATCCGTAATCACCGTAAAGGTGTACCCTTCCAGATACGGACGGAGTTTTTTATTGACCATAAGACGGCCAAACACTCCTTTTCCGTAACGGAATATTTTTGTTCGGGAGCGGTCAAGACTCGATTCACAAAAACAATAGGGTGTTCGTCCCCGTTATGCTCTTGTGTGAGGACCGCTCCGATCGCGTAATGGCTCGCGTCCGTTTGAAGGAGAAAGGGCAGAGAGAAATCTGGACGAGCAAGTACGGGGGCGGTGCTCAAAGCTTTCTTCAAATTTTGGAAAGCCCTTTTCTGAGCTTGACCCCAAACCCAGGCCTCGTTCTTTTTGAGCAGCTGCACCAGCAGGACCTTGTCCCTTGGATGGTTCGGTAAAAATCTGGCGTACCATCCGACCATGCCTAAAAAACTGCGCAGCTGCTTGACTGTGGTGGACGCCGGGTAAGACAAAACGGGCGCCACCTTACGGGATCGGATTCGAGGCCATTTCGATTGATTAAATATCCTAAATATCGAACCTCTTGGCGACAAAAAGCGCTCTTTTTCCGATTTATTTCGAGCCCTGCTGCGTTCAGTATCCCGAGAATTTTTTTGATCCAACGAAGATGATCATCGAAATTCTCGTTGACGATTACAATATCGTCGAGATACGCAAACGCATGTGGTTCCAATTCTGGGCCGATCAGACGGTCCATTAGCCTTTGAAACGTGGCTGGAGCGTTGATCAGTCCATACGGCATGCGTTTAAATTGAAATAAACCTTTGCCGGGCACCACGAACGCGGTAGTCTCCTTACTGGATTCTTCCAGGAGAATCCAGTATTTGCAACCGGGGCTTTCTTCGGCGCGGAGCTCTTCTTCACCGCGGGCACTTCTTTCCGCGGTGGAGGGCTCCTACGTGCCGGTGGAGGATTTTTCGGCGGAGGTGGAAGAGCCTTCGCCGAACCTTCTCGAGAATCTCGTTTTTTCGGGTTTGAAGGTTTCAGTGCCGTCTTCGAAATCCCCTTCTCTACTTCCCGAATCTGTTCTCCGTAGGTCCCCGCGTCCATTTCTCGCCCAAGAGCGTAGTCGAACGCCGAAAGGTGCGCCGACCTACTCGAGGTGCGACATGCCGTCTGCGGCAACGCAAGGTCCTGTGGCGCGGGCGCGGGCGCGGCCTCGGCCTCCACTCCGAGTGCGGTCAACTCTGCGAAGGTCGAAAATTCGCTCCTTCTGAAGTATAGGCGATAAAAGACCTCAGATTGTCATAGGCTATTCCTAAGCAATCTTCCAGAGATAGTCGACCTTCCGTATGTTTCAAGATAATCTGGAGACTATCCAGAAACGCTTCAATCTTTTCCCCTTCCCTTGGGGTTCAATTGATAGCGTCTTTAATGTAACGCTGTTGGGAGTCTTTGCTCCTGAAGCGTTGCTGAAAAGCTCGGACGAACGACTCCCAGGTTTCAAATTGGGAATCATGGCAGTCGTACCAGTTCTCGGCTTCGCCCGAAAAAACAATTTCGAGGGCTCCCATTAGGGCCCGGTCAGGGATTCCTGCACTGAGTCTACATGAATTCAGCCGTTTCAAGAATGGCTCTGCCGCTTGACCGTCCGAAAAAGAAATTCACTATTTATTTAAAAGATCGACGGCACTACTCCCTGAAGAGTTACTGTCTTGGGGGGAGCGTCGAGGCGAATTATGGCAGTACGGGCAGTCGGGACCAAGGTCACCTCTCGACAACGCCAATCCACCGCCGATAAGATTGCGGGGGGGCGCTGAGTTCGGGTCCCAGTATCCCTCCGCCCTCTGGGCAACCTTGACCACGGTTCCATTCGGCCGCCCTTTCCGCGGGAGGCCAAGTTCGGGACGGGGGATAAGCATCACTGTACCGTTCTCCCAGCCTTTCCACGGGCAGTTGGGTTCGGGACGGGTGATAAAATTCACCGTACCGTTCGCCCAGCCTTTCTACTGGGGGTTGAGTTCGGGACGGGGGACAAGTGCTCCCGTACCGTTCAGCCACCCATTGGGGAATATTTGCCTCCCTTTGGGAGGAGTGTGGGGAGGAGAGGTCGCTCTGAAGGGGACGAGACTCCAAAAGAAATTGTACCCGGGGCTCTTGGGCCCTTTCGAATTGCGGGTGGCCGTCGCGGCCCGGTGCTGGGGACAACGGGGGCTGTTGCGACGACCTTTCCTCCTCCTGCCGCCTACTTCTTCCCTCATCAAATGATGGGTGGTAGGAGACCTCGGGGCGAGGGGTACGTTCCTCGTCACGATAAGGTGGGCGCGGCAGGGGAGGTCGAGCGTAAAATTCGTACGCGCTTACGCGATCTCGCGTTGGTTGTTGCGTAGCGGCACGACTTACGCTCTCAAGCGAAGCGCTCTCGCTGACGTCATCTTCCGTCGTATAGCTGTGAGCACCGTCGACGGAAGACGTCAGTTCTCGCGAGAGTGGGGGAAGCGGTTCGTCGCTTCGCGGCCGCGGAACCCCACTCTGCGCTATCCCTATCCCCGCTGGTCGCGTTCGATCGTCCGATAACGAACTATTTTCGAGCCTCCTCGACGGATGTCCTAGCAACGGCGGGAGGGGGGGCGGGTAACCGATCCGCCGCGAGAGGAGCAAGATTCCCGAAGGGTGCGTCTCTGCTCGCTTTCGCCCCGAAATTTTCCGGCATTGGGGTTTCGCGGCGCGATTCGACGGCGGTCACCTGCGTTCGCGGAATCGCACCCCATTGACGGTCGGTTATTATTGGGGTGTTCGGGAAACTCATGAGATCCCGCCTCCGACCTGCCGATTGATCGGTGGGTAGCCACGCTGCCGCTTCCGCCAGTAGTCGCGAGGAGTCAGGTTGAGGGGTCCTAAACGAGACTCGTGGTATTTCCACCCTGTCGTGTGGTGATTCCATGACCGTGTACGTAAACGTGGACACGGTCGTGGTCGGGGTCACCACCACTGTTACTCTCGCGGCGGTTTCCACAGACGGAACGGGGGGGCCGATCCCTCGGGAGCCTTCTACCCAATAGAGCTTCATATTCTTCAATGAGGCTCGTATATTGGGGAGTCTCTCGTAATAGGGTTGGTATGGACGCGTGGGATTCGGACACTTCGTCCTTTTTCGGGTCCCATGCCGCCGCGTGGGGCCCGAGTTTCTGCCTAAGATAATGCCGGACAAATCGTTCGGGCATTTCATCCCAGGCGCA
Source organism: Hylaeus anthracinus (assembly GCF_026225885.1). Classification (NCBI taxonomy): domain Eukaryota; kingdom Metazoa; phylum Arthropoda; class Insecta; order Hymenoptera; family Colletidae; genus Hylaeus; species Hylaeus anthracinus. Next base: position 1,823,737 of record NW_026534337.1, on the reverse strand, counting down.
GTCCGTATTAATCCCCAGGACGTCTAAAATTACCATCAGGTCGCGGGACTTGTGTCGCTGAAAGAAACTTCGCGCCTCCCTACTCACGACCTTCTTTAATTCCCGCGCCTCGCTACGACGCGCTCTTTCCGATTCTTGATCGGATGTATGCGACATGGTTAGTGTCACAATTTCTGGAGCGAATGTTTCTAGAACGCGAAGGAATTTATCCGCGACGAAGAAATTGTCGTTCGGAAACCTTACTAGCGTTCGAAATAAACAGACGGTAAGGTGAGCGGTACGACCAAACAAAGCGGGTCGTCGCGTCTTCCTACCTGTTACGACGGAATATCTAAACACTTGTAACTATGTCTGTTGACGAGGAGCAATAACAGTTCAAATCGACTGTCCTTAAAGTGACGAAGTCTAAACTAACGAGAATTCGTCGTTCGGAATATAACGATCGTGTCCCTCAATCAGAGTTTTAAAAAGGGGGCCCCACGTTGGGCGCCAATTTTGTGACGGAACCTGGCGTGGGCGGCCGGGAAATCCGCTATTCGACACGCTAAGTGGCACAAATCCCACGGACGAGATTTATTTATTCCTAAAGGAATCTGGGGACCAGTGCGAAAGCACGCGTCCGTTATCTTCGCCCTTCCCACTGCTCAAACGGAGAGCGGGCTCAGAGGAGGTCAGGAAGACAAAGAAAATAAGGGAAACTCTGATCCACGAAAGTAATTGAGGTTTTATTTAGCCGAAAACCAAAAAAAAGGGGGGGGGAATTCCGCGGTACACTCACACCGGATTGGAAAAGGGTGGGGCGACTACGCGCCGAAGGAAAACGCGACGCGGAATTCCCAATACAATTTCGAAAATTTGGGGTTACTTTATCCTACAGGGCCTCGCAAAAAGGGAGTCCGCCCTAGAAGAAAATACAACCAACACAACCTTACGGTGTGCCACCACCATGGCATCTCCAAACGTCGTTGGCTCTCCTTGCAGTTCTGTCTTCCGTGACAGCTGCGGGGCGAGCTGGCGAGGGACTGACCGTCTGTAGAGGGTGGCAAGTCCTCTTTGGTGGTGCCCAGACCGGGGTCCTTGGGTGGAGGACACCACGACCGGCGACTTGCCAAGCTCGCGAGGGGACGGGGCGCTGATCGCGAGCGCAAGGGGGCGCAAAAAAGGGGGTTCCTATTGGGCTGCGGGTCACAGATCCCTCCATACTGGAGCGAGGACCCTCCGGGGTCAGTGTGCCTTCGTGACGGGTAGAAAAGTTCTGCCCTGTCACAATATATTGAGCAAAAATCGAATTATTAACCAGAAAAAAACGACTCTCTCCTTAATATACAGTGACTGTAGAATGTATTCGTACGCCGATCAATTTCTAAAAAAACTTTTGTGAAATTGTAGTTTATTAATTTCTTTTTTTATAATCAATGATATTCTACATATTCTCGGAAATCTCTAGAATAGATATAGTCCAAACAACAGTTATTAGTTTATATAATTTGCGGAAATAACAAGAAAATACAAAAAATTGATAAAAATATAGAAACAATAAATATTCGTACGGTTTTTATAACGAACCATTTACAGTAGAATTTGTAACATAAACATCAGTTTATAGCTTCGTACGAATTAGAAAACATCAAAATTAGAGTAAAGAAGTCTTAAAAAATGTTTTAATATAAGAGTAGAAGAAGATCCCAAATAACATCAAATTTAGTTAATTTACCTAATGCCTACAAGAATTGCAGCAATTATAAAATCAAAATGAAATCCCACGAAGTATTAATTATTTAAAAATTAATGTAAATTAATGTAAATTTCATGTTTTTTTTAATGAAGTTGTGAAAATGTAACATTTGTTCGAATACTTATTGTTTCTATATTTCTATCGATTTATTGTTTTTTCTTGTTAATTTTGCAACTTATATAAATAACTAGTTTTTTAACCGAATTCGAAAAGGAGGAGGTTACTTAATTCGACATGTATATTTTTTTTTTTATGTGTGTTACTCGATTACGCCCAAACGGCTTGACCAATCGGGATGAAACCTGTTGCATCTTGTAGAGCATGTCTCCGGTGTGGTCCCATTACCCAAAAAATTTTGGGATTTCTCATTCTTTACCTGTTTTTTTTTTTGCAAAAAATCGAAAAATTTTGTATTGCTTCTAATTCCGAAACGAATTGACCAATCGGATTGAATCTTCTTGCATCCAGTAGGGCTTCGTTGCTCCTTAAAAGCTTAAAAAGACATTTGACCTACTTCCATTTTTTACCACTTTATTACACTTTTTATCGAAAATTGTACTATTTCACGTATGTTCGGTCTGAATTCGATGAAATCGATGAAACCCTTTACATTTTGCTGCCGGACTCGTTTTCGAGGTGATCACTTTGCAAAAATGATTTTTCTTATTGTTTATAACTATTGTTATTGCAAAATTCCTATTTTTTATGGAACTCGTTTTTTTTATACTGCATCTATTGTAGAGATTTCCAAGAATATGTAGAATGTCATTGTTTATAAAAAAGAAGTTAATAAATTACAATTGAACGTAGTTTCTGTTTTAATTGACCAGTGTACGAATACTTACTACACCCACTGTACATTCAAAGGTACTCGATTCTAGAACCTACTTATGCCAATTATTGCAGAACACCCTATATACAATGCGTATCATATTATAGAAGGTGTGAAATTGTAAAATGTATCATTTAAATGGAAGATTAATCGGTTGTCAGTCTGGAAAAAAAAACTCTGGAAGCGGCCTGCCAACGAACCTACCATTTACGGTGGTAAAATTTTTATAATTATCGACAGGTGTGACGTTTATTAATTACTCGCAATCGCTTGCTTCGCAGAGGAATCAAGAAGCAAACATTTATAATCGCGATTCTATCGAGGTCTCGGAGGAAGGATCTCACAATTAGACGCGAACGATTCCCTCGCGAGCGTATCCTTGTTCGTCTCGATGTTTCTGAGAGAATAATTGAACAAGGGCCATTCTTGCCGACAGAATATCAATCTGAATAGTTGAAGGAGACACGCTGATGCCGCGACCTCGCACTTCACCATCGCGTGTCAGTCACTCTCCGACCTTTAATGATGTATACTGATACGACCTAATCCTGCTCGTGCTATCTTGTAATCCGCAAACTGTAAGGGTCTTCAGATAATTCAGACTGGTGATAATCAAATTTGCTAATCCTTCGTGAAATTGAGTTTGGATACGCAAGGTCCACGGAAATCCTCCGAATAAATACTTCTAAGTATTATTATCACTAGATTGCGAATTTTATGCGTTTATGATATAAACTGATATAAAAAGCTAAGCACGACCAAAAGGTATATAAATTAAAGGTGTGTAGATTACATTAAAATCGAAACTATTTATAATTAGTATTTCTTAATACATTATTAAATGATCTTAAAATCACAAAGGAATGTTTAAAATAAACGAAAAAAGATTAAAACGTATTCATTGACTTTTCGAATTCATTTGACTATTACATACTACAATTCTATGCGAAATAAAATAATAATATCATTATAATAATTGTAGATTACATTAAACCTATATTATGTATATTTTACAGCATAAATGCATATAATCCGTAGTCTAAATTATATTATAAAAATAAAATTATCATTTTCAATGTGTTAACATGATAAAAACAGCAACTCGAATAAAATCATAAAGGATTCTCCAAAAAGAGCTCTAGGATTTTGGTTCTTCATAACAGAGTAAGGAATTGGAACATTTTTGATAAAATAGCTTACTGCGACCATCCCTTAACCCCTTGCTTTATTTTATGTTCTATCAGTTTAGTAACAAGCTTCAATTATACTCAAATAATCTGGTTTCAAAAAAGCATCATTGAGCTGGCCTCATAAATACTATCAAAATAGTTAGAAGTTTTTTTAGAAGAATCTCGATAAACGTTTGAAACAACCCCGTACGTGGGCCAATAAAAACAGTGTCTGTGATTAGTTGAAACAATCTAAAAGTAACAGATAATTATGTTCAAATAATTAGTTTTATTTGGAAAATTCAACTTCAATTAGTATTATTAAATGAATATGTCTAGATCTAATCAATATTAATCGACCGAACAATTTGAGTAATGACAACTACATTAAAAATAAAATATAAAATATCGACAATAATGTATATATTATTCCATTTAGAAGATAAGACATGCTTCTACTTAAGTTTCAATGCTTTTTCTATATCTGTATAAATATGAATTTGAATAAACATCTGCAGTCTAATTAAAATGGTGTGTCTTATCAGACTGTGTAGATTAACAAATTGAGTATCGAGTAAAGAAGAAAAGAAATGTATAATAGAAGAGATAAATAAATGTTTGTTACTAAAAATGTACGTGAGATTAATATAAAATACGATGTAATTGTATGAAATGTAAAAAGAAAAAAAAAAGCAGAATATAAGAATGTACATACATATGGAATAATAATTTCGTTGACAGGAAAGAAAAATAATGCCCGTCTATATTAAAATCGAAACTATTTATAATTATTATTTCTTAATACATATTAAATGATCTTAAATTCGCAAAGGAATGTTTAAAATAAACGGAAAAAGAATAAAACGTATTCATTGACGTTTCGAGTTTATTTGACTATTTCTTACTATTGTACAATTCTTTAAAAGAACTTCTAGAATTTTTCCATTTGATAAATTATTGGTTTATAAAATTGTACTGGACGTTAATGAATATCTAAAAATATCTATACGTATATTGTTATAGTATGTACATTAATAATAATAGCAACACTTTCAAAAATTGGGATGGTGTTAGTAATTTCTTAATTACATTTTTCATAAAGACTTAATGTCGATAAACTATTACCTAATACCCTCTTTTACTTTTACATGTCACCTTTCTTTTCCAGTATGCGATTCATGAGAGATCTAGTTTAAAGATCCAAGAAAGTAAGATATGAAACAGGATCTTGTGCGTCTTCAACATACTCGGCCTTCAGAATGTTCGAAGTGAAATGAATTTTCATGAAAATGCGAGTGTAGATAGTATTTAGTATTCACGTAACCGTGATTTCCTTTCATTCACCAGCTTGTTGTAATTTATTGCTGGCGAAATATCATTTCAATTAACATAATCTCGATAACTAAGTAATGAACTTGCAACTTTCTTTCTAATGCACAACAAGAATGTAAATGAACATGCTAATTTCAGTATTGCATTCCTTCCTCTTACGAAATACTAAATCACAACTACGTGCCCATAATTATATACTTATTTGTTGAATGTGGCGCTGACCGGAAGGATCTTCCTTCATTCGTATGTTTGATGCTGCAACAGAAAGCACGTGTGTATTCTACCTCCTAATAAAACCTACCGAAGCATGTGTGTATTTTCCAAATTAATAAAAACCCAACATTATTAATAATAATTTCCAATTATTTGAAGATTAGTAGTGCCACACTATATTGGGATGCCACGCATTGTTTATCCCTATAGTGACGAGGTCAGGCACATTTATAAAACAAGTATTTTTTATCACAGAGAAAAATTGAAACTACAAAGCGAAAAGCTTTTCATAAACTGTATGCTTGGATGACCATGAATGGGAGTACTTTAGTGGCACTTAAACGTTGTTATAAACAAAGTCAATATGTTCTTTTACAAAATTGTATAATTTCTTAAAAATTTAGATTTTGATAAGATTGCTGGCAGAAGCTCCATTATTTTTTTTTTAAATCGGCTTACACCGCTTCGATAATGTTCTCCAATGTTCGCGGGGATTCCGACGCGGAGGGCGGTGATTCCCCGAGGCGATTCTCTCGCTCGGAGTGGCATCATCTTGTTCTGTCCGCTGGAGACGGGAACAGAACTCGAACTGGGTCAGGGCAGCGCGCCAAATGGTTGGATGAATTTTATTTTAAATTTATCAAGTCCGCTTCGTTTCCACGGACACGCATGATCACTGCGGATTTCCAGACTGTGCGTACCGATTAAAACGATACCCTTGTTTCCGTAACGCAAAAGCTGAGCCCCGAATAGTAGAACAAGAATAAAAATCATCGTATAACGATTTAATCGCAACACTTATTCGATCAGACACATATTCGGATAAACTGTCATTCGTCGAATGTGAATCTTCTTGGTTTGCTTTGGTAGTTTATGAGGACAATAAGTAAAATAGCCAATAGCTGAACACATTTCAAAATATATCATGTTTGACTTCGACTTTGGCAAATAAATATTAACTTAATTAAAAGTGTATCAGTATCCCTCTGAAATACACGCAATTCTAAATCAATTACAAGAAGAAGTAAATTAAGTGGATTTACCATTTTATACAAGTTTTTAAAAATATGCGGGCGAAGTAGTAGTTCTTGCACAATCTATTTTGACTAAAAACAGTAGTTGAACATGCGAGACCCTTATAATACTTGAACAAATATGCGATACGATTTTTAGTACTGCGTTTTAAATAAGATTACTTAATGGACAAACGTTTGACAAAGACGAGCAAGCAGAATTTTAAAATATATACGAATTTAATTTTAATTAATTTTAATTAATAAATAATTAATTAATAAAATTTAAATTTTTTCTTTCTCGCATATAACAATAGCCTCTTTATCAGTAGTTTCATATACGTAATGTTATTAAAATTATTTATCTTACATATTGTATGCGTTATTACATTACGATTTTATATTTTATATGACTTCCGTCTTTGAATCATTTTATTTACTTGTCATTATTTAGAAGAGAGTATCTCGTTTAAGTAGCAGCTACCGCTTTTAAAATTGGTAGATACAGTTAGACGATCAAATTTAATATTAAAATAAGAATACATTCACCTAATAAATAGTAAATTATGTGTCGAAATATGCTATCTTGTCTAGAATAACAATGAGGTATCACGAACCAAATTTGAATCACGAAACTAAAAGGAATTCTAAATATTAAATTCTCCTTTGAATTTATACTACTTTTATCCAATTTCGGAAAGTACACTGAACAATAATATTGTTAAAATAAAATATATAAGCTATATTAAAATTTGTATGTTTTCTTTAACGATAAACATGTGAAACATGTAAAACATGAAATGCACTGTAAGTAGCCTAAGACTTTTGCAGAGTAAATACTGTAGCTCCAGAGAAATTAGAATCTGTTCATTTATTATTTTCACTTTACCTGAAAAAAAACAAGATAAGAAAAGAAGGTAAGCTTTAATGCAAGTAGCAATGGACATGGTATTAATGTTACGTTAACGCGATTTGCAGGAGGAAGTCGCATAATATATCGCACCTGCGATGAGGAACCTTCTGCTGTCCTTCCTCTTAAACGGGGGAAGCATTGAAGTCTCCGGATTAATCTTCAATGCAATCCAATCGTTTATTTCTCTCTCATTGTTCAACCGGCAATGGTTACTGACGGACCATGGAACATCTTCGATTAAGGTTGCACATCTTTTATTGCATTCGTGCATTCAAACATGTATCGATGTAGGACAGGCTGTTACCTGTCTGTCGCCTCTTCTGCAAATTACATTGACTAACAAATTTAAACGATTCTTATAACGTTTCTCGTCCTAAATGTAAATCTGAATGCCAGATTGCTCCATCGCCCTCAGTTTTCGAAAAACTGGAGGTTTTGTAAGATCGATCGATTTTTAGAGAAAATGTAATACTACTTGTAAACGAAAAACGATAGACAGTTCTATTTAGCCTTAAAAAATAGAGGAGAATTTTTTAAATATGCAAATATGTTCGATTAGAATTATCTGCGTCTTTGAATGTCTATGCGAGTAAGTACTTTATCTCTGTGAATCAGGGCCGTCGCCACACGCTTCATGGACCTTCAGATTCTTGCAACTTTGCTAAAATTCATCCCAAATGGACGAGTAAAAACAATATTTTATAGCTTAATATTTTTAATACTTTTCAATACTTATTAATACTTATTAATACTTATTACTTTTTAATACTATTACAGTTTTTGATTTTACATCGAATGGATAGGTCATACAGAATTTATTGTCCAGCCTTCTCAGTCTCTAGATTTAAGTTCCCTGGACTTTTATTTTTGGAAGCTACTTAAAACTATTTGTTTATTCAAGACTCATTTCCAGTGTTGAAATACTTTGGCAACGTTTACGAGAAAGCAGCCAACGAATCCGACAAAATATGGACAACATACATGGAATATTTGAAAGATTGAGAAACTATAACGAGACATTTCCAAGCTTATACTTGGTCCGATGGTAGCCATTTGAGTACTTCTTATAAAGGTGATCAACACATTACTCAAGTATAAAAATGCATTCTGCATAATTCAAATATGAAACTTATTATACACTCAAACATACAAATTAATTGATAAAAAATAATATAGAGGGTGTCCCACCTAACTCTTGCATCTTTATCTCGCGTGTTTCTTGTGATAGGAAAAAATGTTTGAGGAGAACATTGTTTGGTTTGGAAAGGGACATACTATGACAAACAAAAACATGATCTCAAGGTCATATTTTCCAAGATCTCGACATTATTGGTATTTTTTAAACAAAATGAGTTATTTTCATTATTTTAACAATGTAGCTGATAAAAAGAAAACAAATTCAAACATAATTTTGTTGACTTTCGGATGACTGTGTACGTTAGAGTATGATTTTATAAGAATGACTCCTCACACCTTGTGGTCATCCGAAGGTCAACATATTATACATGTTTGATTTATCTTTTTATTGAGATTATATTTTTGCCTATCATAGTATGTTCACCTCCGAATCTAACAATGTTCTTCTCAAACATTTTTTGCAATCACAAAAAATACACAAGATGGAAGAATTAGGTGGAACACCTTGTACATGATCTGGGAAAAATATTCTCAGCAATTTATTAATGAAAAACTGTGATATATTTGGAAATCTTCTTTCAACGTTTTTATAATCTCTCATTAAGTAATATCATTGCATTGCTTCACAAATGTTCCATCAACATGGGACACATAATTACGAGAAATAACTATAACATCATAATAACAAATGTATGAAACAATTACCTGATATTGTACGAAAGTTTCTTACACGAATAATATTATACGCTTCATTACGTATCAAGAACTCGTATACACTTGCGCTTTCAGGAAACGATTATGTCTGGTTACCGATCATACATATTAAATAGAGGAAATACACAATGAACTACAGGTAATAACCGATAGTGGAGAACCACTGGGTCTGTGTGAGTCAGGCAGAGTAAGGTCCAGTATAAGGTCCTGGGGTGATTCGCCTAGACGGCCATGACCATATTACAGGCCAGAGGCCCCCAATACCAGTCAGCAAGCTCACTTCCAGTAACAACTGGCGAAATCATTGCCGGCAAATCGCTTCACGTGTTCACAACAGAACTCGAGTTCATGGACTTAATTTGTTTACACAACCATGTCAAAAGCTATATTCATCCTTCGTTGTACGTTTAAGTATTCAACCCCAATGATTCATGTTACCTCTTTTGCTACAAAAATATGTGAAACCATTTACGTTTGAAAAAGAATCAAGCGAATGTATATCTTACAATAAAATTGAATCGATAAAATTATTTAAAAATATACACGATTACTTCTAGTAATGGAGAATAGTATTTAATAACGAATGATAACACTATCCAACAAATTTAAACTTTTTTTAAATTCCGCGATATCCACTAGGTGATTCTTATAGGGTTCCTCATCCTAAATACAAATCTGAGAGTAAAATTGCTCCATCACCCTTAGTTTTCGAGAAATTCGCGATTTTGTAAATACGGTCGATTTTGAGAGAAAACGTAATACTACTTGAAAACTACGAACGCTAGAAAGTTCTATTTAGTCTTAAACGATAGAGGAGTGTTTTCTAAATATGAAGACATATTCCTTTAGAATTATCTGCTCTAATGAATGCCTGTAAATGAACACCGAAGTTCAAAAAGGTGATGATGCGAGTATTTTTCACGAAATACGTTTGTATTTTTATGAAAAGTTATTCGTCTAGGTCGAATTTACTATGCATTATAGGATTCTGCATACATTTCTGAAGAGAAAACCACCCGTGGTAAATGTTGGAACGTTTTCTAGTTCGTACAGATCCAGAAAATATTAATTTAGAACGCACGAATTCTGTTTGCCGGCGCGCAGGCTTCGCTCGCTTTATATCGGTGAATCAGGATCGTCGTCATGCGTTCTGCACAATCGTCGCCATGTGCTTGAATAATAACCATAGAATTCTCGTAACTTTGTTAAAATTCGCCCCACATTGACGAATAGAAAACCATTTTACAGCTTAATGTTTCTACTTTTCGATACTTTAATCTTTTGTTATTTAAGTTAGTATTTGGGGGGTAAACTCTGCTCTAAAGAGAGATTTTTTATAGATAACAGTTTTCATTAAAAATTAATAACAAAATATACAATTATAGATTGAATTAATTGTTAAATAATTCAATTTAGATTTAAATAAAGTTTGCTCAATACCAAATTAACAAAAGTTGAATAATTGAAGATACAAAAACGGGAAATTAATGATTAAAATTTAAACAGTGGAAAATTGTCTCCGTTTTGTTAAGTTCCAGTATAAATGAAATATTAAAAATGAAGAATTACTTATCTGGAACATGTTAATGTAATACAAAAACCCGAGTTCCGAGTTGACGTTTTGTCAAACCGTATGGATTAGAAACCGTTCCAACATTTGCCGCGGATGGTTTTCTCTTCAGAAATGTTTGCAGAATCCGATAACGTAGTATAAATTCGACCTAGGTGAATAACTTTTCATTAAAATACAAAAGTAATTCGTGAAAAATTCACGCATCGTCACCTTTTTGAACTTCGGTGTTCATTTACAGGCATTCATTAGAGCAGATATTCTAAAGGAATATGTTTTCATATTTAGAAAACACTCCTATATCGTTTAAGACTAAATAGAACTTTCTAGCGTTCGTAGTTTTCAAGTAGTATTACGTTTTTTCTTAAAATCGACCGTATTTACAAAATCGCGAATTTCTCGAAAACTAAGGGTGATGGAGCAATTTTACTCTCAGATTTGTATTTAGGATGAGGAACCCTATAAGAATCACCTAGTGGATATCGCGGAAAAAGAATCGTGTTGGACAGTGTAATTTACAAAGAATATGAGAATTATATTTGTAAAAATCCAAAAGAATATTTATACATACATGGAATTGTAGTTAAAGGAAAATTTAGCTAAATACAATTATTTTATTAATTATTTTTCTTTTACGATATATTGGAAGAATCGTCAATTCTATACATTACATATTTATTTACATACGCAGATGCGTATAATTTATTTACATTGATGAAAAGGAAATTTACAAAAAAATTAAATTAAATCGTGTCCCCTTCGCAAATATGAAGTTTACCGTCAACGATACTGCGGACAATGTTGTTTTATTATTGACCTCGAAATATCTGCGTGCCCTGTGACATGAAAAATAAATGTAGTCATTGTTACACCAAATTTTCATTCAGTTTTATTTCTTACATCCGACCTTGCCAAAGGTGTCCCTGTGTTACCGACTACGGATTCCCACAGCGTGTAGCGAAAATGCCAACTTTTACAAAACGCGACTGGATGCGCTATTCGGATTCCAAGAGCTGGATTCCGAATAGCGCAGACTACGAATCAAAGAAACTGGTGTCAGCGATCGAACACCAATGCATGAGCTATGCTCAAGGTCTGTTCCCACGGGCCAAGCGCGTTATGCGAGGATTACGCGCTATATAAAACCCACGGGCACGCGCCGCGGGCCTCTTAGTTCGCTCTTACAAGGAAAGCTTTTTAAATAGAGCTTTCAAATATTTGAACATATACGTATTTTTTATACTGGCCCGTTTTTATATTTTGGGGGGTGAAACAACCCCCTAAAGTTTCAGCTGCAATGAGCTATTATTATAAACGAATTATTTTTTACAAAATTTAGGGCCAGATTTTATATGCAGATAAAAAACCATGAAACTTTTTCTTAAAAAGTTTTCTTCTATCTATAATAGTTTCGGAGATAGCCTATTGCAGCTGAAACTATAGGGGGTAGTTTCACCCCCGAAATATGAAAACGGGCCAATGTAAAAAAATACGTATATCTTATTTTTTGGTCCTTTAAAACATATCCAAAAATCAAAACAATCAGAGGCGGACACCTAAAAAGCTTGCCTTGTTAGTTCGACAACTTTGGCAGAGCCAGATATAATATATTTATAACTAAAAACATTAATATTACCTAGTTGCAATTCAATATATAAAGCTAACATTATTACATGTATAGGAACATCGCAATCCGGACCTTTCGACATCCAAACCTGAAAAAATATAATATTAAGCAAATACTTAAAAATAACATATTCATATTTATGGTATACATATAGATACACTTCTACTAATTACCTGTTTCAAGGTTTCTCCAGATTTATCAAGTTCACCACGGATTGCATAAGCTACAGCTAAATTATAACGGAGTACAGCAATACCCGTAGGAACAGTCGTCGGGTACCACACTACAAAACATAATTAATAATCATTTTATGTATAACTAACAATCAATAATTTCATGAAAGAATTCAATGTTTTGAAAATAATTCTTACTTTTTATAGGTTTTGAAATAACTTCATCAAGTTTTTCTTTATCTTTATCCTGGGTTTCAGGAATAGGTACAAAAGTATTTAAATCTTGAATATTTTCTGGTTTAAGATATTCAATTGCTTCGCTAATTTTGTCCATAAATATTAAACTTTCTCCAGCGTAAAGATTTCCCAGCATTCTATATGCCCCAGGTAATTTGTTAATATTTAATAACAATTTAGCGTGCTCAAGTGCAACGACATAATCGCCTAAACATAAACATACATAAGCTGTTGCAGCTAAAACACTAATCTTCAAATTTAATGCTTCCACAGCTGTAACTTGTGATACCACAGTTGAATGTTGAGCCCCTAAAAAGTTCTTCTTTTAATTATTAACGATAATAATCATGTTCGATGGTACTCATCCATTAAGTATACAAATTAAATACCTAAATTATGGCCAGCTGTTAGCGATAAAGGCACTGTCTGTGGACTAGTAATAGTTGTCACTGGTACATTAAGATCGCTACTGTTTGGTAATAAAAATAATGCATTCTTTAAACAGAGAGATGCAAATTCTAAAGTTAGTTGTGGTATAGCAGAAGGAAAACCCTCAGGATGATAGTTTGTATCTTTGGAAAGAGAAGAAGCTAAAATAATTTTTCTATAAATTCCGGAACCAACAACTTTTTGAACTAAATCCTTTCTTCGTTTTGGAATATTAAAATCAACTTCATTTGTCTATAAATGATACCAGTATTAATTTTTTTCTCAAAAATATTAGAATACATAATAGGTAAACTTACTGGTTTGTGGCAATAAATGCAACACTCTGCAACTCTTAGCCAAAGCTTGGGATTATTATGAAGTTTTTGGGCAGCTTCCATAAAGCAATCAAAAGCAGCTGGTGCTTGGCCTGCATGTAATAATGACACACCTAAGCTATACATTAGTTCGTAATGTCTATTCCCACTGAGTGTGTATAACGGTTGAGAAGATAAAGGATCTAGATAAAGGATTTTTCATTTAAGAATTTATTTTGTATATCTAAATATAAGATAATGAAGTAAAGATTAACTATTATAATTACCACTGTCTTTCACCTGTACACTTTCTATTGCACATTTATTTTCATGTAAAGCCTTTCTCAGATAGAAACAAGCTAAATTTGGTTTGCCCATAGAAAGATGTAAACATGCCATGTTGTTGTAGTATAAAACAGCAGTTGACTCTCCACAAGTTCTAAAGTTATTAAAAATATTATTAATCTAAAGTCTTGATAGTAATTTGTAATGTTCACATAAACTAATTATAAGTATAACATACTTGAAATCTAAATTTTCCGATGTTACAGAGTTTAGTAATTTGATAGCTTTTCTGTAATTTCCTCTTAAATATTCAAGATTAGCTTTTAAAAACACAGTAGATATATTCTGAAAAGACAAATGTAAATGATTATGACATAGATAAATAAAATATTCGGTAATCTAATCTATACAAGCATATTATATTTTTATAGATAAGAAATACCTGCCCTTTATGATTACTAATTAACGTAGATTATGTTTGACATGCAAAACTTTTTTTTTCTGAATATGTTTTCTTAAACAATGATTCTATTATTTTTACCTTTAAAATTTAACCAATAAAGTATTATTTTTATTTTGATCTAGTATGCTAAATAAAGAAATATATTTATTCCATTTATCATCCTTTAATTATTTATGAGTGACTTTGATTAGAACTAATTTATGTGTAATAACTTCACATTACTTTCTTTTCTTAGATGTTTCATTCTAACTTATGAACAAAAATGATAAATTTCTTATCTATGAAAATATAATATGCCTGTACACATTAGATTATTAAGTTTTTTTATTTATTATTATTAGGAGATTTAAAAAAAAGAAAGAAATAGTTTCATAATGGCATCATATTATCTTACTACAGGTGTACCCAGGGTAACTAGAGTTTTCCATTCCCTTTTACACAGTTTCAGTTGGTGCATCATTAAATATATTCTAGCTTTACATTTCAATAATTTCATTTTGAATGCATCAGTAACTGTATCGACCTCTTTTTTCTGTTCCTTCTGTTCTTTTATTGATTTCAATATACCTTCTTTATCAACAGGCGTAATTTTAGAATTATCAGTAGATATAAGTTGATTTTCTATGTAATTAATTAAGGATAATGCTGCATCCGGTTGATCCGTTACAATATGTAATTCTATTAATAGGAGACAAACTTTATGTGCAAGTGATTCTTCTGAAAAAGAAAATAATATATATATCTATATCTCTCTCTATATATATTAAATTCAACATCATTAAATTACTTTTTAACACTTAATTGGCTTGTTGGTTAAAAATAGCTATTTAAAAAACTTATGTAAACGGCCGGGCAGATATTAATACCCATCTAGACTTTGTTGTAGATTAGAGCTTTCAAGCTAGTGATCACAATAATTATCAATTTCTTCATAAATTTAATTATTAGACAGCAGTAGTCATAAAACAAAAATAAAAGATTTTTTTAGAAAGAATAATTTCATGTTTCAAGCATTATCACTCTTATCACTTTTTGTTTTCAATAATGATAAATATCAATAAAAATGATTTCTGATCATAATTTACTTTAGTTTCTTAATAATACATATTTCTTGCCATTTTTAATAGCGTAAAATATAAATATTCGAATTAAGTAAAAAAATCTTCAAACAGGGACTTTGAAGAGTAGTCATATTAAATATTATAAGAAATAATGATAAATATGAAAGTTATAGCAAAATTTATAATGGTTCTTCATATATTATTGCTTTATACAGAATTTTAATATGGGCTAATGAATTGATTTTCTTTTTATGAATTAAAACACATATGCTGAATGACAGAAACATAACATTTATTTATTTAATTCACATGGTTTTCCATATGATAAACAAAAAAAAATAATCTCTAATTGTAACATCGCAAGAATATTCAAACACCTCAGCAAATATAATACTTTTACATCAAGCATATACATTTATAAACAAAATTATAATAATTTCAGTATTTGGTTGAATATTTTTTGTGGTTAATAACATTTTATAGATGTCCAGGCATGCTAAGTATAAAATTCTGGAAATACACCTCCACTTTTCCATTGGTCGTATTTTTAGTTTTTTCTTTGTCTTTATAATTGTATTTTGAATAGTGCAATCTAATAAATCCCATAGATTTTCTGTAGAATATAAATCTGGTGACTGTGGAGACAGAAATGATACTTTTGAACAATTATATATTAAATATTCCTGAACACTTCATGACTTTTTTATATTTTGAATCATTATCCTGGTAAAACGTCAAAATATGATAAATGTTCATATTGGTAGTTCTTCTTATTAAATTTTATTTTAAAATAGTTAAATAGTTAAATTTTTCTATCAAAAATCCACTCCATAAAAATTAAATCGCCTACTTTTGTTGTTGAAATACAACCTCAAATCATTGAACTTTATCCTTTTCCCAATGATAAGTAACTAAGTGTATAAATGTTAAATAAACTATATTTTCCTGTATGTCTTCTGTTTATAAATGTTTACATGGACGATTCAGCTGATTTTCTAAAACAAATATACCAAATACAATATTGAATTTAAATATTTTTGCGACATTAAAATCAAACATTCTTTATTATTCATTGAAATTACATTATATGAAAACTTACGTAAATTAAAGAAATAAATTTTGTTTCTCTCACCCACGGTAAATGATTAAATTCATTACATAATCATTAATTTATTGAGACCATATTAAAATTACATACAAAACAATAACATACAACATACCATGCTGTCCAAATACTAACATGAGTCAATGTATGCAGTTTACCGTAATATTTTAGTGAACTACATTATTGTTTACATACCCATAGGTTCTATAAAAGCAAATAATCTATTCATAATTTGAAGTGCAGCATTATATTGTTTTGTATGATACAATAAAATTGCTTGATTATACCGCATAACACATTTCTCGATATCATCTATCGTTTCAGTTGAATCTGTTGTAGACATTTGTCCACATATTGCGTTCAAACTTTTCCTTAACAACTCAGTTTTCTTCAAATCATTTTTGTAACACTCTACTACAACTTTATTATGCATTACTTTCAAGTCTTTGGGTCTCAGAGTTTCCAGTTTATTTAAATATGACAAACAACTGACATATGCACCTTTCTGAAATTCAGAAAGTGCATTCTGAGCCAACTCGCGTTCTTGTTCCGTTATAACTACTGAACCAATATCTTTGGTTTGTGCTTCAGATGTCTCACTCATATTCATTTGTTACGCAGTAATATTTAACTTAATAAAGTTCTCACAATAATCAAACTTATTTCTCGTAATTTAATGTTGAATAATTTTTAAACAAATATCCACATTTGACACTCGCAAAGGTTAAATTTACATCAAATGATTGTAAAGGATCTCCATACTTTTCACCAAAAAATTATTAAAAGCAAAGTATATACAAAATGATATTAAAACAGTTATTAGTTAAAAATATTATTGCGTGCATTTGCATGCACTGGCATACATTTCAAACAAATCTAAACACTTGCCAAAACCACAAACGAGCTAGAGAATAGACTAGACATTGAAAAGAACTTTCTGACCTCTAATTCGAAATTAGTTTACATTCCGCAGAGGTACAAGCAGCGCTACTGTTGAGTGATTCTGGGGGATTTTCTGCTAAATGTCACTAGTGTACAAGACTGTTAGGTCCGACATAAATGAAATTTTTATTTGCAAGTTTTCCATAAAAACGCTTTGTAGCTCGATAGGTTTACTTCTCTTGATTACGAAATGAATAATCATTATGTGTTTCTTTCATTATTGTGTCTGAAGAACGTAAAAAACTGTTTCGTAGTTCACCTACAGTCCGTTGATGGCGCTAGTTTAGCTCTTGCGAACCAATCAAAGCAGACTTAAACCCTACACGACAAAACCCTAGACTTCGAATAAATCTGAAGTTTGACGATATGTTTGTTTCTTTTCCTTCTTTGGAAAATGTTCTAAAGAGGAAAGGAGATAGACATATCGGCAAACTTCAGATTTATTCGAAGCTTAGGGTTTTGCCCATCACTGAATCAAAGTAGCAATACAGGGTGTCCCAAAAATGTTGTAACACCTTGAAAGGGGTGGTTTCAAATCACCCCCCGAACCACCCCTTTCAAGGTGTTACAACATTTTTGGGACACTCTGTACAATGAAATAGTTACGTTCTGTAGACCATGTTTATCAATATAAAAAATGTAACACAGTGCAAATTAAAATACTATAAACAAAAAAATGCACTTTTATATAGCTTTTTAGTAACTTAATCAGACTTCTAGATGTCAAACAATTAATGGATGTCTCCAAACCATCTCAATTTGTTATGTATCTGATCGATTTTTTTAGGTTATATTCAAGCAAAATTATTTGATAAAAGTCGTAGAATATTTGATTGATTCTAATTTTGGCTTAACAAATATTATACAGATTTAATGCGTCATTGTTAAATAAACAATTATTTGTGGTTTATTATTATCTCCTGAAATAATTTATACAATGTCAAATGATAAAAATCAATCTAAAATACTATCGCTTCATTCATTTGACAAACAGGTAAGATATTTTCAAAAATAATTTGAAAAATTGTATAATCTGTAGATTATTGGTTAGAATAGAATATTGCTTATGCAGATTATAAAATGGTAAAACAATTTTTCAAAAACTATATAATTTTACAATAGATCAACTCTGATAAGAATATACTTAATGAATTTAATATTTATTTTATCAGGATGTTTCGATATTACAAACGGTACAAAACATGTCTTTGGAAACTAATGAAGTTGTGACATTCGATTATTTACAAGGATGTGCAAACAGTTTTGGAAGTAAAGATTCTGGAATAAATTTATCACCTATCCCTACAAATAACTCGAATACAGAATTACAATTAGAAAATGTAAATAACAGTTACAAAAACACCAATTTGGACAACATGGATTTTAATTTATACAAAATTGAATATATTTCTGTGCAAAATGCAGTTAATTGTCCAAATGAATTAAAGAGTAAATATATAATATCAAACCATCTGAAGATGGAAAATGTAACAAAACCTATTGTCCCATTTGACGAAGGAAGTATTTATATTGATAATACAAGATTAATACCAACCATAGACACTAATATGGTTAATCCAGTGAATGCAAAAGGTAACAATGTACCTATTAAAATAAAAAAGCCTTTTATAATTGAAACAAATATTTTTACACAAATTAAAGATAAATCGCATACTTTAGAAATTAATGACAAAAATTCAAACAATGAAAATAATGATCCTGAAACTAAATTTATAACAGCAACTAATCAAAACAAAATTAAAATAAATGGTATAGATGTATTAAATAAACAAGTTAAAACGTGTGGCCAATGTTCAATGACATTTAGATACAAAAGACATTTGGATCGGCATTTGGAAGGTCATCAAAAAAATAATTGTTCTCATTGTAATGCAAAATTTGCAAGGAGAAAACACCTTGAGATACATTTATTTCGTTCACATGGAGAAAGAGCAACAAAGTATCCACATTCCTGTGATGTATGCTCTCGTAGTTTTCCTAAACGTACTTTACTAAATCGCCACCGAGCAAAACATAACTATGAAAATGGCAAGGTTTGTTCAGAATGCGGAGAAATGTTAAGAGCAGAAGATGACGATAAGGAACACAAAGAAAATCATTGTACAAAGAAGCAGTTCAAATGTAAAAGATGCTTACAAACATTTAGTATCGAGCAAACATATTTAATTCATATACAAAATCATGATAATCATAAATGCACAAAATGTGATGTTACTTTTGCATCTAAAAAGAAAGTACATGAACATTACAAAATGGTACATTCTTCAAAAATGAATCATAGTAAATTATCAAATAATGGTGAGTTTTTAAGAAGGATAACGAAAGATATATTTAATGTTTATAAGAAATCGTTATTTTGTAGGTATCTATTTCTGTGCTGATTGTAGACATACTTTTATTAAGAGGGATGATTATTCTCGTCATTTAGAGTCTACTTCGCATCTTAGTAAAATACACAGTGAAGCACTTCCAAGGGACACTTTTACTTGCCCAATTTGTTCCAAAAAGTTAATTTCACAAAGAGCACTTGATCAACATGTTAGACGTATACATAAGGGAGAAAAAAGATTTGCATGTAATATATATGGTTGTCCATTTCAGTGTGCAAGAAAATCAGACTTAGATAGGCATAAACAGTTACATGTAGAGCAAAGGAACATTGTATGTGAACAGTGTGGTAAAACTTTTACTAGTGTTAGTATTCTTAATGATCATGTTCTTTATGTACATAATAAAGAGAGGCAATTTATATGTGAAGAATGTGGTAAAGCATTTAAACGAAATAGTTTATTGAAGAGACATAAATTATCTCATCAACAATTTCGGCCATTTGTTTGTATGCAATGTAGCACTGCTTTTAAAAGATCGCATCATCTTACTCGCCATATGGAAACTTGTCACAGAATTACATTTGAAAAGAAGAAAAAGGTAAACTCAATTATATATTTCTTTCCTAAGATAATGCAAATTATTTCAAGGAAATGAACATTTACAATAACGTAATTTTCAACAGGTTGTAAAACTCATGAAAACAGAAGATGGCCTCCTTGTTCCAGTACCAGAAAAACCCAGAAAGCTTAAGCCTAAAAAACATACAATTAAAGGAGGATTTAATGCAGTTATAACATCAAATGAAAAAGTTGAATCTTCTGAAAATACGGACATCGTTAATGAACATTTTGATTCATGTTTGGAATTACAATCACTGCCTAATTCTGACGATCTCTGTGAAAATTCAACACTACCATTAGAACTTACTAATTTATTATCTTCAACAGATTCTACCCCTCATGTTCTTTCATTAGTAGATATTAATACAGAGCAGATTGTTACTGTAGAAGTTACTAGTCCAAAGACCTTAATAATGAATGATCTCGTAGATCAGTTTGATACAAATTGTACTGAAATATTGAATCTTAGTAGTTATCAAGATTTGGAATTTCAACATGGAATTTTAAATACGGATCAACATTTTTACGACCATTCAAATTATTCTGAATTATCATTAGGAGCTGTTGAAGGAACGTCATTTTTTGTAGATTCAAATATTAACAAGATAGATAATTTGCAGATGGAAAATTATTTAAATCAACCATTTCCATTATTTTTAAATCTTTAATCAAACCGAAGAAAATAACAACTGAAAACTTAAATCATGTATATATCGTATACAAAGTTGTATAAAAAATACCTTAAACTGCCTAAGTTACTTTAAATATGTATAATTAAAATTTTTTAATCAACAACGAACAAAAAAATGTGATACGTTTTATAATACTTAGCCTTCGTCGAAATTTATTATGCATTTAGTAAACTAAAATAATTGTAATTTTTGTTTATTTATAATTGTTTATATTAAATTTTATACAAAAAATGTATAATGTATAAATGGCATAAAAATTTAGTTGTTTTATCTTAAAAATATACTTTTTAATCAATACGTCTAGTATTTACTTTTTATTTATTAAATCCAAGAAATTTCCATTATTGCAATTAGCGTACATCGTTACATACAAAGGTTACAAACTGTTATAAACATAATGATACAACACGTACAGCACTTTTCCATATTATTAAAGGCAATACAGATATTTAAAGTACTCAAGTGAAACTCTTGTTGTATAATTAACTACATTAGTTACATCAGACAAAAGGAACAAATTTGTGATTGTGAATATTTGTAATATTAGGCATTCTCTTGGTTAGAACACAGATGACCGTATTCGTATTCAGTAAATGCAGATTATTGAGAAATAAAAATTGCATAATAATAAAGCTTAATTACGTTGTACCATTATTTTGTATTTAATAACACAATCTGTCCAATTCCATACTACCTTGATATCAGATCACATTTATATTATGTTTAAATTCAATTAACATTTATTAGCTACATCATTCTATCCTATTTAATAATATAAACAACCTGATTGTCTTTTATCTCAGACTAAAATATTTTCTTTATATACATAAAACTAAAAAGTATTCACATACTCTTTGCACATACATGATTGCATACATTTTACATATGTTTTCTATCGTTCATCTAGTATTTTCTAGCATCTACATACATATATCTTGTGTGGTTTTAGCATTAGATTATCATACATTTTATACATTTTTTAAAAATATTAACGTATATTTTATGTACTGTTTTGTTAATTTTGCACATAAATACGTATATTCTGCATTTATTTCAAGTTCTGCATATTTATATATGATGAAATGTGCATAAACATTGATAATCTAATCATTACTATACAAGGTAGTTTATGCAACTGCATATCTTGGTTAACTCCTATAGTATACATAATATACATTTGTATAAAAAAGTTTATATCAATTCTTTTTATAAGTACAGATGTTTTTGAAATTTCAAGGTCTACTTTGTTATTTTAAATGGTATGCCGTATTTCTTATAAAATAACGAAGTTAATTTTAAAATCTCCAAAATGCCTCTACCTAAAAAAGGAACATATGCATTGTGTAATGTGCTTTTTCGAGACATGCAACTTTTACATATTACATTTTTTCATATAATACATGCTTTCAGAGTTAATCAGGGTATACTTGTTGCATGAATTATCCTGTATATCTTTAATATTACAATTATTAATTAAACCACATATGACAAATAAAAGCGATTTAATGTTTTTTTTTCATTCGATTATTGATACTAAGACATAAATAGTTCGTATAGTCAACACGATAGTCAATATGAAGTATTATTATTTATTAATATTTTTATGTTTTGAGATATTTAATGCTGGAACATGTGTTATATGAACAAAATTTTACAGATATATACTTTAGATGAAATATATTATTCACAACATGTACATTCTTAATTTTATATTTCTTTCAACACCATGTATATTGTATAGTATGGTAATGTATTTTGAGGCACCAAGTTTTTACAGCTTCTTTGTTTTTATAGCTATATTAGTTTATAGACAATTGCAATAAAAAATGCTTAATCATATATTAGTACATTTTACAATATTTGTTTTAGGTATTATTTTTCAATTTCATTTACCTTTTAGGTTTAGTCTGTTTTCCTTCACGAAACAACTCTATATAGAAGTACACCCACTACTGCTGCAGTTGCTCCTCCAATTAAACTCCATGTAAGCTTTGATACACTTCCACTTTTATTTTCTTTTTTCATATTTTTTGAAACCGAATTGTTAATTTTAGATGTACCAAACATTTTACGATAGAGATTTTTCTCATGTTGAGCATCTTTAGCATTCTTTTCTTTTAAAATGGCTAGTTCTACTTGAATCGCTTTTGTTTCTGGTTCTAATTTTGCTGCCTGAAGTAATGTTTGATATGCCAATGCATGCTCTCCTTTATAATGCAAAAGTTTTCCTATAAATATATATTGTGTTTAGAATATGTAATTTATTATGTACTGTACCAAACATGATCTTTATTAATATTACCTTTTCTGAACAATGCCTTTACATTTTGAGGTTGACAACTCAAAACACTTTCTACACTTTTTAAAGCTGCATCATAAGCTTGTGTTTTCATTTGTGCAGCTGCTAAATTATTGTACACTTTCATACGATCCTCCAATAAAGCTTGCAATTCTGCATCAGTAGTAGAGTCTTCTACTTCATTTTGATAAGACGTACGACTTTCCATTGGTAATAAGAACTGTAATGCTCTTCGGTAACACTGAATTGCTAGTGTTGGTTCATTACGAGTAAACCACCAATTTCCGCGTTCTCGTTTGTTGTTGCTTTAAAATAATAAGAATATATAATTAACTGTTATTTCAAATACTATAAATGTTTTTACTAAATTACTTACCCGATTTCTTTTCGTTGATTAGTGCTAAGACTATCTATTTCTTCTTCTAATTCGATAGATTTCAATTCAACCATATACGAAATGACAGCATCAGGTGGTATGTTTGGTTGTTTTCCTAAATGACCATAAGCAAATCTTGGATCTACTTCAATTTCAGCAACTTCATCTAAATCCATAAGTGCAATTGCCAAGTCCAATCCCTATAATTAAAGATATAATTAATTAACAAAATAATTGAATTAATAACTATTATAAATTGTTATAAATGATGCATAATCCATTAAAGAGATAGTCAAGCCTCAACATTTTTTTCAAGATATGCTTTTACCGGGGAATAATTTTATTACTTGTAGTATGCATCATTTGAATACCATCAAATTATTATATTGTAATGTTATTTAGGTAAAATTTGTTTTTTTTATTCAATATGTTTAGAAAACTTTGATCCTTCTTAACAAAATGAAAGCAGCAGTTTTTTTAAACATTCTGCTTCTGAAACATGGAAGATATATCTTTTTAAATAATAGTTTTATCAACAAATATCTTTTCAGATTTCCTAAAAGTCCATGATATTTGCTATTTAAAAATCACATATTTATGTAACTAAATGAAATTTTAACAAAGCATTCACCAAATAACAAACAATAAAATATATCAATTTCAAGAGATTACAGTTATTTGTTTCTTAAGAATACAAAGTTAAAGACTCAACTATTTAGAAATTAAGAAATTAAGAAATTTAGAAGTAAATGGTATACAACACCTGAATCACTTCAACGTCACCTAATTGAATTTTAAGATCTTCGTATTCTTCAACTACTGTACCATCTTTTAGTTTGCCAGTAATTTTTAAAATACAAATGTCAGATCTGTTTGGTCGTGTTCCATTTTTACCCGGTTTTACAACTTTCTTTTTTAACTGTCCATTTCCTAAGATATCTATCCATTCGTCAGTTGGATGATCATTTAAAGCTGCCTCAGTCAATGGATCTTTTGGATCCACATCGAAATTTAGCTCTTCTTTAATGAAATCAGCTTGGGTTACTCCTGGTTGAACTGGTTCATCTTCCATCTTCAAGATTTCAATAAACTACTAAATTTGTATAAAATAGAAAATAGAAAAATTATAACGAAAAATGTTTAAAAAACTTTGCTCAAAGAAATTAATATAGATTTACGTTACATTGAAAAATAAAACACTTTTATCAAAAACTAATTTTATTGTAAATAAAAACAAAATTGAAATTCATAACAGTACTAGCTCATTTTCAATTCACGATAGAGAATATGTCATGTTTATCAGAAATAACAACGCTATTCACGTAATTATAAAAAATATTGATTGAAGTTGCTAACAGTGGTTAAAAATTTCGTATTTTATTTAAAAAATCGACAATGATTGACAACACGAAATATGCAATGAATATATAATCGACTGTAGAAAAATGCACACTCATTTGATAATCGCAAAATACGTGACATGTTAATTTATTATATTACAATACAATGTAGTTACTGTCTGTCAAATAATTGTTCTAAAAACAATACACACCTTCTTACTTTCAAACGTCTCAAGAACCATTAGAAATGTTATAAAATAATATCGTACTTCCGTTTATTTGCAAAGCATGCGACCATGCGATTGCATGCGATACTGTGCGACACCGGTTGGCTTCACTTATAACTGCTTATAACATGAAGTGAGCTGCACAAAGTACAAGATCGAAAATGTTCAATTGATAGTCGAATTTTCATCGAATTTACTACATTGTGATTATGTAATAAATCAGTGAAATTATTTGATTCTTTCATTTTACTGGAATAAGATTATGATCAAGTAACTGATTTTACTTTGTCTCTTGTAACTAATAAAATTTTAACTAACCACTAACATTAAATATAAAAGAAATTGTCTTGTTGATAACACCAAATAGTAAAGCTGAAAATAGTAATTCCTTTCTTATTTGACATTGACATGTGTGATTGTTTTTTACTTCGATAAAAACATTCCGACCTCACAAATGCTTATTTGGTCGTTTTATTACAACTGCTTCTGTATAATTTAACTATACAGGGTGTCCCAAAAATGTTGCAACACCTTGAAAGGGGTGGTTCAGGAGGTGATTTGAAACAACTTTTTCCTTAGCGAAAATGTTGTCCGAGGTGCGAAAACCCCGACCAATCAGAGCGCGCTCTGATTGGTCGGGGTTTTTTGTTAATATCTGCTTAACGAAGTCTCGGACAACATTTTCGCTAAGGAAACAGTTGTTTCAAATCACCTCCCGAAGCACCCCTTTCAAAGTGTTACAACATTTTTGGGACACCCTATATATCGGTATATGAATATATGTATATATACTAGGAACATCGGACTGCGCCGCCCCCAAAAATTTGAAGCCCCGGGCGGTTGCCCGACTAATGCCGGCCCTGTCTGTTCGTGGAAAAAGCAACTTGTTTGTGAGAAAACTTTGTTCGTTTGTTTCAACATTTATATTTGTACTTTAACGCGACACAATCAGATATAAAAGGTTGGAATTATGTCTACACGTTTGACAATACTTTATCGAAATATGTGGAGTCGTTTTCGGCTTATGACAGAACATTAATATTCAAACAAAAATTTTAAAAATATATTTTTTGAATATTTTTTTAATATGACTGGGCTAAATAGGCATAAAAATATAACAGATTGTAATAAAAAACAGAGTTAAAAAGATATCTCAGCAGATTTATCTGTATGCACAAATTATACCCCTCTTTGACCATACCTTGCTTCAACTTTCTATTAAATTTTTTTGATTCCGTCTTAGTAGAATTTTGTGTACGTTACTGCATAAGTGAATGTAACCAATCCAATGATCCCACATTTCTAATGTATGCGCACGCGCAAGGGATCCACATTCCACTGTGTTCCATTCAGACCATTCTGACCAATTCTGACAGAGCGCACTCCAGCTTTAGCGAGAAGCCTTTGTCCCGTAAACTCCTATTGAATTAAAGTCCCTTTATTAATAATGAAATTACTTTTATTAGTGGGTTTCGTGCTATCGGTCTTTAGTTCGAGTACTAATGCTGACGATAAAAAGGGCCCGAAAGTGACAGACAAGGTAAATAAAACAACTATAACGGTATATACGAAAATAGTAACAGACGCGTTAACAAAGAATATCTGTTTTCGTATAAAATAGGTAAAAATAAATTTTTCGAAAACAATTGCGACACTTTTATAGAATATTATTTTCGTGCTTTTTTTAAACGCTTTAACTTTCATCAATATATATTTTCATTCGTCTTTAACACGTACATATTGAACGTGTTAACGTACATATTTCAAGTATATTTATTAATATTTTCTAAATAAAAATAATATATAAAAAAAGGAATTGAACTCTGTCATAAATTTAGAAAATTCCAAAGCAATAAATCAATGTATGCGCATAGGTATGGTTTGATATCAGCATTGATGGCAAACCAGAGGGAAGAATTGAAATTGGACTTTTTGGAAAGACTGTTCCGAAGACAGTTCAGAACTTTGTAGAATTAGCTAAAAAACCTCAGGGAGAAGGATATAAGGGTAGCAAATTCCATAGAGTTATTCGTGAGTTTATGATTCAAGGAGGAGATTTTACAAAAGGAGATGGAACTGGAGGTTTGATTGTGGTTTTTTTTTAGAATATAAAATCGATATACCCAATTTCACTCGATATGAAATATTAACTTCATTTTATAAAATTTGTTTGTCTTGCATAATTTTATATTAAATATATTTTTTTTTAATTTTTAGGACATAGTATTTATGGAGCTCGTTTTGAAGATGAAAACTTCAAATTGAAGCACTATGGAGGAGGATGGTTATCTATGGCAAATGCTGGAAAAGACACTAATGGTTCTCAGTTCTTTATTACTGCCAAACAAACTCCATGGCTTGATGGTAGACATGTTGTTTTTGGCAAAATTATCAAGGGAATGGTATGTTACATTATTCAGACATATTATAATATTTTGTACATATTTTACATAAGAATAATTCTATAGGATGTTGTACGAAAAATTGAAAAAGTAAGTACCGATACTCGTGATAGACCAACAAAGGATGTTGTAATTGCTGATTGTGGAGCAGAAGTTGTAGCAGAACCATTCAGTGTATCTAAGGAAGATGCTACTGACTAAGCATTACATTTTTATTCTTTAAAGTTGATACTAACTGTGTTTGATAGCTACATATTAAAAGTACAACTTTTCTTACTTGAATACATTAATTTCATAATTCTATATGCCTCTACATTTGATTTAGTAGGAAAAATGTACTATTAAAATCTTTACTCTAAACATTGGTAGAAACATCATACACGTCAATATAATTGTTTAATATACTGTTGACAGTATTCATATATCATAATTCCTCAAAATATGTTTGAAATAAATAGAACAATTATTTATAATTATTTATGAAGATTCGGTACAAAATCTTTATTTTTAATATCTACTTCGAGACATTCAAAACGATCCATATACCTAAAACAGAACATACAGAGTTAAGAAAACACAAAATTGTATGAAAGAGAAGTTACCATACATTGTTATTGTATTCTAACTTGAATAAAAACGTACATTATGTCAGAATGCGCAATAAATTTTATATATGTATAATCGCATTTTTTAACGTAATAAATAAATATAATTTGTTTAAAATAATGTATTTTACTATTTTCCTTTTATCTGTTGTTGATTTTACTTTTTATGCGAGTAAAATACAGAGTATCTCATTAGATGCAATAATCTCTCGAATTGTAAGTCATTTAAAAAAGTGTTTCAAAAGGAATGTCTTTACAAATCTCTATATATATTTCCTTTTTTTTTAATGAAACTGTTTATATGAGCATGTAATCCATTTCGAGACAAATTCAATGACGTACAACACTTTGACGTTTTAAGATTATTCAAAATTATTTAGTGTCGTTTAAAATTTTCCTTTGTTATACAGTGAGAAATTGTATCTTCGGTGTCGTCGCAAATATACTCAGTACCTCACAAAACATGAAATTCGTGATTTTGAATAATTGTATTAAGACTTTTTCAACACCAAAATCATATTTACAGTTTCAATGCATAATACTAATATAATTAAAAATGATATTTCATATCATTGGTTATTTCAGGTTACTTCGGGTTATCTTTATGACCGAATTGAAATACTTCAGTAATGGAAGTCTTGAAGGTAACAATGGTCAATTTCGAACGCTATTAAATGACCTTAAAAAACCAAAGTATTGTAGATCAATGAATTTTTTACGGAATGGGCTGAAGCTCATTTACACTACAATATGACTATTTATTTGAATAAAGATATTTAATTCTATTAAAAAAAAAAAGTGCCACCTTGAAATCTTGAAAACATGTGTACCTAGAGAAGATTGGTGACCATCATAAAATCCCTCCCTCGAAATAGTCAATGTTTTATTTTAAACTATTTTTAAAGTTTTGAATTATTTTACCCCCATTGTGTAACACTCTGTATAACAGGTGCATTTTTACATGAGTATTATACACAGGGCCGACGTTAGGGGGCGGTCGGGCAACCACCCGTGGCGCCAGATTTTTGAGGGCGTCGCAGTCCGGTGTAGATTAGTAAAGCTGTTATATATTGTAGTTTTAACAATCTTTACAATCTAGCTACAGATTCATCGTTTGATATTATTACCTTGTCTTCTTTTCTTAAAAATTTTAAGCCTCTGGAGAAGCGCCAATATTGCTAAAACCGGCCCTGATTATACACTAGTATGACATTCTCACAAATCTCATTGTCTCAATTACAGATTATCAAATCAATTTTACTCGATGCATGTTCGTTATACAGGGTGAGGCATTTAGAACAGGCCACCTGAATAATTTGATTATTTTTAGTAGTAGAAAAAGAAAAGTGCCAAATAAGAGTCGTTTGATTTCGAAGGGGACGTAACGTGGTATCAATAATTTTTTTATTGGCGGATGCGATAGGTGATAGAGTCTCAAAAAATTCATATGTATTTTGCAATAACAGATGGACTGCCGGTTAAGTGCAGGGCAATCTGAACAGGGCCGGTGAGGGGGGGGGGGGGAATCGCTCGGGACGCCAGATTTTTGGGGGCGCCGCAGTCCGGTATCCCTAGTATACCAATACACCGATATACAGGGTGTCCCAAACACTTGGAAAGGGGTGGTTCGGGAGGTGATTTCAAACAACTTTTTCCTTAGCAAAAATGTTTATCGGAAAACACTGACCAATCAGAGCGTGCGTAGCGAAGGCTATGCGCTAAGCGGCCGCGCTCATTACCGCGGGCGCTCCACCAGTATACTCGCGCTCTGATTGGTCTGTGTTTTCCGTTAATATCTTCTCAACGAAGCCTCGGACAATATTTTCGCTAAGGAAAAAGTTGTTTGAAATCACCTCCCGAACCACCCCTTTCCAGGTGTTACAACATTTTTGGGACACCCTGTATATACCCTTGAAGGGACGCCACGATAATCTTGGCCGGGGCGCCAATATCGTTAAAACTGGCCCTGCTTCTACAATACTGCGGTGTACTATCTACCTCGTTATCATTCGTGTGCATTCGTGATCATTAACATGCAACTTAAATATGTCGATTACTCTAACTTATTTTTTTCTTTTTGATATTACACTATTGTTTTATACAACAACATGATACAACTACTCCAAATCAAAAGTAATAAATGAGAATAACATCTTTCTCATTTTATTCAAATTCACTTCAACTAATGAGTTGCCTCCCTCGTTGAAGTTATTTAAATTTTAGCTTATTCTGCATAACAGTGTAAGATCTGATATTGAAGCTTTAACATTCAGAAACATGATTCAAATTCGTTCTGTAGTAATTTATGGTACATCTTTTTTATTTTTGATGTTACTCTTTTTACTGTACATACTTGGAGCTGCTCGTTATGTTACGGATTTTGAAGAAAATACTTGCGACATGACATATATGTTTGAATATCCACAGTATGTGGTAGGTAAACATAATATGAAATTTTTTGTAATTAAAAATATTAATAAATATTATCTTATTTTATTTTAACTCTCTTCGTAGTTAGATTCCTCTCAATTGTTATACGAACTGTACTAATTATATAACACCGTTTGAAAATGATTATATCCGGAACAAATCAATAATTTGAACTGTCATAAATATTATTAAAAAAAACACCATTAATAATATCTTCATTGACAATAATAGTAATTGGTTTCGGAAATGAACAAAAATTGTGTACACTTTATACACTAAACTTAATTCAAAATAATTTACTAATTTTTTTGTTACTGTTAATTGATTAACTTGAACTTAAGAAAATAGTTAAAAAACCACTAATTATAATTATCTATATCATTATTCATACTTTTATGTTATAAAGATTGTGACTTTACTACTTGTATTGTACTATGCATTCATATAATTTATAAAATTTATTATTAATATTAGAGAGTATCCTTGGATAATGAAATAGAAGAACAATATCCTAGATATGGATTATATGCGTATGGAGAAGGTTTTATTACAGAAAAACTTAGACGAATGTATTTCACTGGAATACCGATACTTTTCATTCCAGGAAATGCTGGATCTCATGAACAAGGTTTTTTATAATTCATTTGTAGTATCATTTGTATCTTAGATGTAACTTATTTTTAATATATCTTTTTTTTAGTTAGGTCTCTTGCATCTGTGAGTTTAAGAAAGAGTTTAAAAGATAGGACTCCATTTCATTTTGACTATTTCACCGTGTCATTAGGAAAAGATTATTCTGGCTTATATGGAGGTATAAATTATAGCAGGCATATATTTTGAGTAGTTTAAGTATTTGTTAATTATATTAAGTAATAATTTCTTTACAATAGATTTAATAACATTTGAGTATTAATTATTAATTTATTTATTAATCCAAGGTGTACTAATGGAAG
Source organism: Hylaeus anthracinus (assembly GCF_026225885.1). NCBI lineage: Eukaryota > Metazoa > Arthropoda > Insecta > Hymenoptera > Colletidae > Hylaeus > Hylaeus anthracinus. The sequence goes on along the minus strand of NW_026534337.1, from coordinate 1,792,177 downwards.
AAACTTTGTATGTTTCGTATTGTATACAAAAAATTTTAAGTTTGTACAAATCCAACATAGAGAATATTGTACTTATTGGACATTCAGTAGTAAGTATAGAGATAGTGTTCCTATTATAATGATGACATTAAGATGTACTCTGTCCTTTTAGGGAGGTATTATAGCTAAAGGTTCTGTCTTATTAACACCAAATATAAATGCTAGTGTTGCAAGTATTATTCTTACTTTGGCTACTCCTCATACACCTTCGTTAGTACTAGATAGTACTTTTGCTAGTTATTATTATAACTTGGAAAGACGTTTAAGTCAAATTAAGGATGCTGGAACAACTATGATATCAATAGGAGGTGGACCACGAGATACACTGGTGACCTCAACACAAATTGTAGACTCTACATCTGATATTAATATCCTTTCTACCAGTATACCAGATGTCTGGAAATCTACAGATCATTTAAGTATACTCTGGTGCAAACAATTAGTGTTCTCTATTGTGCGTTTATTATTTGACTCTGTTAGTATTTCTCAAAAGTCTCCTAAAATTTCTTCCAAAATTGATGAGAGAATGCAGGCTTTATCGTATCATCTTTATCATGTAAGAAACTATATTAACTAAGAAACTATATTATATATTAGATATATGTGTTATACAATAGCAATACAATATTCCTAACATTATTAATTTTACAGCGTTCTTCTGGAAAGAGATTATATCATCACAAAGAGATAGTAGAATTTGAACCTGGTGGTGAGTGGATAGAAGATATTCGAAGACATTATACATGGAATAATAAAAATTTATCTAAAAGGACATCCCCTATTTATCTCATGATTAGATTTAATGGACAAAAAGATCATTTAACTATTGACACTGTGAACTTAGAATCGAAAGATTGGTTGTTTGCATGCACAGCATCTATCATACAAGAACAATCCAGAGTTTGGTAATAATCCTTGTTTTCTCTTTTTTTTTTGTAAAATATTCAAGCCATTGTGTTGTTATTACAATATTCTTTCACAATTAACTGTGTTTATTAGTAACTGGGGCTGGAACTTGACGAATAGAACGAGAATGTTGCCAGATCCTTTACACCGTTTAAGAAAAACTGTTGACTTAAATCTACAGGAAATAAAGTATCCTGGTGTAACACATATTATAGTAAGAATTACTCCAGATAATTTTGAAAAGTATGTTGCAGTAAACATCGATATGTATTCTTACGATACAAGACTTATACCCATTATGGGCAGTGTACCTCTGTTGAACAATTTTTATGTAAAACAGCAAGCAAAAAAATCTGATATTGGACATATCAGATATTATATTACTTTTGATAATCCTATAAATGCTATAACAGTTGAACTTAAAGCATCTGAATGTATAGATCCAAAATATCAAACAGTTGTTGAACTATCTGAACCATGGAGTATTGGCATTACGCAAATTCAGTTTTTTACAGATGTGTAAGTATATTGCGGGATACAAATTTTAAAGTTACAAAATGCTAAATAAAATGATTAATATTTTAGGGATAATGGTCCAAAAACAATGAAACTTCAAACCAAATATAAATATTCCGACGTTTTTCCAAGTTTAAGGATAACTTTTGATCCTGTATGTTCCTATACAATTACCATTCATGAAAGTGGTATCATAGATAAAATTTCTATTATCGTAAGAGATCGCTGGTATCTTCTATATACAACGATTGTTAGTTTACTTTTAATATTTTTATCGATACGAATCGATCACAATCATGAACAAATACCAATACTACTGGTGACAATATTTTTATCATATTATTATGGCCTAATGTTCGAATGTTTAATTGCTTTGGCAATTCTTTGTGTATTTGCCATTGGACTATGCTGTACCATTATATTTCTTGGTTCAGTAGCACACAGTATTGCTGTTAGGTAAAAATATTTAATTATATACCTGAACTATATTAATTAAAATGGGATTAATCAATTTTTTATTAGGTTTCTAGCACGCGCAATAGCCTTTTCAACAACATGGTCAGATTGGCTACTTGGAGGATTAAATCAGTTGCCACTTATTACCGCTATTCTTGTTTTATCTTTAATTCCTGCAACTTGTGGAGCTTTAGCTATGTTAATTTCAGTTTTTCTATACTTTTTAAATTTAACAAGAATATATGAAGACTATTTGGAAGAATTGTTAATGGCTTCATTACAACATTTTAACTGGATGGGACGATTTAAAAGTATAAAAGACCCTAAAGAACATGAAAATACAAGACAAAAAATATTCAATCATCTTATTCTGTTTTTTCTTTGGTGTTTTACTGCTATTCCAGCTATACCATCTGTACTTGTTTGGGCGAAGAATTTCAGGTTTGTATTCATTTGTACATTAAAAATTCTAATTATTAATAATAAAATTCATGTTATTTTAGCGTGAAGAATGTCGGTATAATTATTCAAGATTATTAACAACTTGTTTTCACATTGTCATTCTAATTTGTTGAGAACAGAAATACGTGCTTGATTATTTATCATATTAGATTTGTTTTATATTTGTTTCAGTTATGATATGAGACTTTCTACTGAAGATCCTTTATTATATCAAAGCTGGATAGTTTTAGTAGCATGCAGTACATCCGGATGGTTACAAATTCCTCCTAATTATCTTGGAATTCGATCACGAGTATTGGCTAGCGCATTATATTTCTTAGGTTGGATTGTACTTTTAATGGGAGCTGCAACGCGCCCAACCTTTTATCAATATTATATCCCACCTATCGTCGCTGGAATTACTAGTCTGATTACATTAAATTTCATTATTCCATCAAATATAGCTCACTGAAGACAAATTTATTAAACAAATCTCAAACACATGAAGCCTATGTATATTGCATATTGATGTTGTGTTTATACATTGTGTATAATACATGTTGTTTGTACAAGAATAATTGATTTTTGAAAAATGAAACTAGACGTAACAAGAAATAAGATTGTATGATAGGTGTACTAACACAAGTAAACATTTTAAAACATCTAAATTAAGTTATACTTTCTTTATCACAAATTAATATTATCATTTTCTAAATGAGAATAATTGTATAAAGAATTAAAAATTCTTTTGTATATACAAAAAAAGAAATATACAAGAATAATATATATGACACACTTTATTTATTATTTATGAGAAAGAAAGATATACAATTGTAGCATATATGACACATATCACCTAATAACCTATTTAAGGGTACTGTGCTGTTTTTTTACCTTTAATACATAGACATTTAAGATTTAAGAGAACGCTTATAAAGTAAATTTTTTTATTTACTTAATATTCTTAATAAACTTTATGATAATAATGAATTGAATACACTAACTTAAAGTAACAAAAGTTTGACTTGAATTTTATACAAATGCATTATCTATTTACTATTCATAATGTAATGATACGTATTTTTGTGTAATTTAATAGGACCCAGAAATAATCATAAGATAGCTATTTATCATACAAATATGGCAGTAATCTAACTATATATATTAATAATGTAATGCCCACTCATTTTCTTGAAGGAACGTGTCTACTACTTCTTTCATTGCTAAGTTAGGGATCAGCTGATCTTGAGTTAAGCGTACTCTAGTAACTGGGTCAAAGTGTCCTACCCTTTGCAAATGTTCTTCAATGTCTTTCCGTTCATATGTAATTCCACTTGGTGTAATTACAGGTTCTTGCAAAATCTCAAAACTGATTTTTCCACATAAATAATCGGGTACTTCTCTCTTCTACTCAATGCATTCATAGAAATCACAAATTTAACAATTATTTTTATTTATATCTGATTAAATAATTTAATATGAATTAAAAAATATAAACTCACCCTTCTTCTTTCATCAACTTTTGCAAACAAATCATTAAGGCGAGCCATACATGTATCTCTTTTTTCTTCTATATCTTCCTTTTGTCTTGTAAATTCTCCAGATATTGTTTCTCCTTCAGTTTTATCACTTGTATCTTTTGTTGTTTCCTGTTCTTTCAAAGCAGCTAAGCTTCGTTCGGCATCTTCTACTATCAATTGATTCAAGTATGATTGTAGTTCAATATCTTGGGCAATTCTTTGTTCTTCCCTTAATTGAAATCGACGTTTCCGTGCTTGTCTTAAAATACTGGTCATATCATCTCCATAATTTAGTTTTTGCTCCTTTGCCAAATCCACAGCTATGCCGTTGTTTGAAGTCAGTAATCACATGAAGGACAAGTTTCAGATTCGTAAAAACCATGAATACCATAAAAAAGAATATTCACAAAATATTTCCATATAGCTACATTCTAATAATATTGCTATTGTAGAATAATATAAAACAAAAAGCAATTTTTAACAATAGAATGTAAACTATTTTTAAAAAACAATAAACTTACATAAATTCGGTGCACTATGAAACTAATTATATTAGTATGCATGTAATGTAGTTCCCACCCCTCTTCAGAAAATATAATAAATTATTGTGATTTTCAATTTGTAATATTTATTTTAGTAGTATCATTAATATTAGATTCACGACATACAAAAAATATATTAAACAAAATTGTTAATAAAATGTACAATCATTTTATAAAAATAATGAGACAATGATGAATCACTTGTCAACAACTAAATTCCCTCAAAACAACTAGATTACATTAGATGTTTTTCAGTGTCTGGATCTATTTTGATCTATGTTTGACTTTAACTGTTAAATCAATTAAATACTCTAAATGACATTTGTTTGTATAAGAACAAGAACAAAATGATCATATATTGAAAGATTGCATTTTCTAGCAAAATGCAAGAAAGAGAAAATGTATTTGTATTCACTAAAACTATTTTATTACACATTGTATATGAATTCTGGTTAAAAAATGTCATATTACAATATCTGAATGAGACAAAGTCGATAAATAAAGTTTGCTTCACTAGTAATTTCATAGGAGATACAAATAATTATAATGATAATACTTTAGAACTCAAATAGCATATTAAATTGTTTAAAAAAGGTTTTATTTATCTAATTGATGGAATTATAAATGTTATAATAGTTATAATTGTATAAATGTGGTGATCTCCTTGATGAAGTATAGAGCAACTGTCAGATGGCCAAGAAGAATTAAAGATTGATTGTTATTTCCTACAAATTGTTTATCAGTGATCAGTTTGTTTAGAGAGTCAAACCTTGGTCAAAACTCATGAAACTTGAACCTCTATAGCATTACAATTTGGTTTATTCCCTTCCACTCATCTGTGGAAATCTTTACAGATCGAAATGTAATCTAACTTTATTATTTAACTCAAATTATTTGTCATACATTTAGGTGCATTATTTTACCTTTGCAACTTGAATTTAAAGTTGCCTGACCTCTGTAAGTTAAACTTTTATTATCCATGTTTCTAGTAGTTGAAACTTACATATTAGCCATTGGAATGTTCTACAAACTTTCATACAAAGATGTAAGAAATATTGAAGAAAATGTATTCTCAGCATTAGTTCCAATTAACACATTAACGTAGAATAAAATTTTTGAAATAATAACGAGTAATAACCTAACATGATTTATGATTATGTTTATATGTATGTACTCGTTACATATTATATTATGTATGTATTAGGAGTGTGCAAGTCCGACCCGAGTATCGGGCCCCGCTCGATCGATCGGGCTAAGATAAGGTCGAGCGTGCTCGAGCGGGTCCTCGAGACATGCGAAGTCTCGAGCGGCCTGGGCGTGTCGGGCGGCCCGGGCCCGATAAGACTCGAGCTGCTCAACTGCCTCGCCCGGCTCGTAACTCTCAACATTTTAAATTATTTTATTAAAACAAAAAAAATTAAACCATCAATAAATTAATGTTACTAATAATTAAATATGAAAGAGATTTTCAAAAGCTACATAAAATAATTTTTTGAAAAAAAATTTAACCGACTTCGAAAAAGGTGCAGTGAAAAGCATGAAATAATTTCTATTTAAACTTCATTGTTATTCACCGTCGTTTGATGAATTTGGTTAAACCATTCAATATCATTATATTAAATGCAATGCACATTTTTCGGAGGCGGCGCAGATGTAAAAAATTTTTAATTCCGGTTTGGGTTAGCTTTTAGTAGAGGCGGCAATATTGAATGCTATCAATGTATACATGTTTATTGTCTATGTGGAATTAATAGTTAATGTATATAGTATGTACACGGAAATATATATTTGGTTCCGGGGAGTGGGGCGATTTGAAACAATTTTTTCTTAGCGAGAATGGTGTTCGAGGCTTCGTTAAGGAGATATTCCAGAAACAAAAACCCCCGACCAATTAGAGCGTGAGCCGATGCTACCGCAGGCGCTCCACCGGCATACTCACGCTCTAATTGGTCGGGGGTTTTTGTTTCTGGAATATCTCCTTAACGAAGCCTCGAACACCATTCTCGCTAAGGAAAAATAGTTTCAAATCAGCCCCCCAAAACACCCCATTCAAGAACATCCAACATTTTTGGGACACCCTGTATTGTTGCAAATGGGATTATTAGGAATACATGTGAAAGGATTGATTGCGTTTGGTAAATTCCTTATTGAGCTACACCAGAGCATAGCAATTTTGCACCAACAATGGTTTCAAACAATGGAAGTGTCCATACATTTTTGCAAATGGGAACATCACGAATTCATCTATCATGAAATGCGGAAAATTCCATCTCGATCGGTTAATTCCGTGCCGAGTTTCAGTAAAGAAAAGGAATTTTGCAATAGTAATAGTTATAAACAATTAAAAAATTCATAAATTTTTGGAAATGTGATCATCGCGAAAACCTGTACGGCAGCAAAATGTAAGGGATTTCATCGATTTCAGGCCAAACATCCGTGGAATAGTACGCTCTTTGCGATATAAATGCAAAAAGTGATATAAAGTGGTAAAAAACAAACTAAGGACAAATGTTTTGTTATGGGACCAAATGGCAAATGCTCTTCTAGATGCAAGAAGTTTCAATCTGATTGGTCCATCCGTCTCGGAGTAAGAAGCAAGACAAAATTTTTCTGTTTTTTAAAAAAAACGGCTAAAAAATTACAAATCACAAAATGTTTCTTTTACGCGACCAACTGGAAGAAATATTCGACAAGATGCAAGAGGTTTCACTCCGATTCCTCAAGCCATTTCGACGTAATCGGCAAGCATACCTAAAAATCACGGTTTTTTGGTAAAAAGACGGGTAAAAAATGACAAATCGCAAAAAGTCGTGATAATGGGACCATCGGGGGGGCATGCACTACAAGATGCAACAGGATTCATTCCGATTGGTCAAGCCATCTCGGCGTAATCGGTGAACAGACATTAGAAAAAAAAAATATACATGTCGAATTGAGTAACCTCCTCCTTTTCGAAGTCGGTTAAAAATGATACATAACACTTGCATACAAAGTAATTGTAACGACTTCAAAATATTGCATAATCTGAAACAACTTAAAAAATGAAAGAACTTTTTATTCATTCTAATAACTTTACACTTTACACCACAACTCAATCGCCTTAACGACATTCATCGAGTATCGGCAGCAACTCATCCGAACTACAATCTTTTACGAACTCGTCCGAACGAGTTACGAGTTACGAGCCTGGCGAGGCAGTCGAGCAGCTCGAGACTTCGCATGACTTCGGGGACCCGCTCAAGCCCGCTCGACCTTATCTTAGCCCGACTCGAGCCCGAATGTCGGGCGGCCCACACATGCCTAGTATGTATACATATGCAATTTGTAATTTATTTCCAAGAATTGAATATTTCTTTGTTTGTTGAGCTCTTATAAGTAAAAAAATATTAATCCTTAACGAAGCCGGTACGAAGTCTCAATATGACAAATTTTCTTTAATTAATTCTCTCTTATTAAAAACTTTGATAAAACTAAATCTCCATAGCTCAAAGATATTAGCTCTTCCCTTGAGGTTCAAGTCACGGAGGTTGGACTGTATATGCTTTTAATTAGATCCATTTTAGGAGATGGCATAGTAAAAATTCATGAACACCATTACTAAAATCCAGCCTAGTGTATTAACTAGATACACAGTATGGAAAAATAACATTCTTTGCATATATTGCCTAAACGTTGAGTAAACGTTACAATATTTCTGACATTCATTCACTTGTTTAAAGAAAGAAAGTTTACTAGCACCAAAGCTTAGCACAAAACATGCAGAAGAAATATTTTAGAAAAGATCAGGATTGATCCAAACACTGTTATATTTTAATATCCTATGCAGGGATTGAAATAAGAGTAGAATTTCGGAATAAAAATGTAGGTGTGTACCTCTTTGTAAATGTTTAACAGCTTCATCAAAGAGTTCCAATTCCAGAAGTGCAAGACCCAAAAAAAAATGACCTTTTACCAAACATGGATCAATATCAAGAGCACGTCTGCAGTCTTGACAGGATGATTCCCATCGTTTCAATTTTAAATGACACAACGCCCGGTTCGTAAAGTATAACGCTTGGGATGGATTTTTAATCTGCAGGAATGAGATGCAGTGTCGTAACTTGCCTGCATAGATTCGTAGTGACACTCACAATTGCTTTGGTGTAGCAGTACGCAGCATCCTCGTATTTGTGCAGATTGAAAAGACGATTTCCTTGCTCCTTTAACTCTTTGTCGGAGTGGTTGGCGGTTGTGTACATCTTACTCATCTTGACAACAAATTTACTGTTGCGGTGATTACTTTCCTACATACAGTTAGTGTAATAAGTATTCGTACAGGAACCTATTCAAAATAAAACTTCACATATTTATTTCATTAATACATTTTAGGGAAAGAAATAATTACCCAACATTCCTACATATTTTTAGAGTAGATTTTGCGTAAATCAAAGTTTATTATTTTTAATGTTAATCTCTTATTTCTATTCTTATTAGTTTCTATTTTAAATTGGTTGCTGTACGAATACTTCTTACACTGACTGTAGGAATTTTCGTGAATTGACGCACTTATTTCTTCTCGCAGGAAAAAATCGGTTAAATCGTTAAAAAATCAACCAATAAAATGGTATCATATAACCTTAAATAAATATATATTCCACTTTCCTTATACACTTTGCACTCATTGACCAAATTTGGACTAAAGTGAGACAAGGAAGTACATAAACAAAGCTGAAGGAAGCTGCGTTTGGGGTAAAGCTGCGTCCTCAAGAAATGTTTCGAACAAAAATATTTTGATAAATATTCAGTGCGTAATATTTTCTAATTTTCATCTAAATCTTCGTATGCTACACAATTTCATATAATTGAGTTTTAATTAAAAAAAATTATTTTCCGTTTTCTTACATATATTTTTCTACCAAAAACTACAGTTGGCAGTATGTAAGACAGAATTTTATTTTATATACAGGGTGTCCCAAAAATGTTGTAACACATTGAAAGAACTTTTTCCTTAGCGAAAATGTTGTCCGAGGCTTCGTTGAAGAGATATTAACGGAAAACACTGACCAATCAGAGCACAAGTATGCCGGTGGAGCGGCAGCGGTAGCGTATGAGCGCTCGACTCAAGCGTAGCCTACGCTTAACCGGCATACTCGCGCTCTGATTGGTCAGGGTTTTCGCTTAGTATCTCCTCAACGAAGCCCGGACAACATTTTCGCTAAGGAAAAAGTTGTTTCAAATCACCTCCCAAACCACCCTTTCAAGGTGTTACAACATTTTTGGGATACCCTGTATAACGAGTTATAATTTGTCACGTCCATACAAAAATAATACATACCAATTTATTAATACTGTTAGTAAATATATAATTCAGTCAACGATTAAAAAATATAGGTATATTTTTACATATCACATACTATAAGTATTACGTAAAAAATAAATACATTCTATTTCCATCAGTGAAAGTAGTATTCATAGTATTAAAAAGGAGTGTGCACTAAGAGAATCATAAAACTGTAAGTACATTAGACATATATATATAGACATATGTAATTTTGTGTGTAAATAATTTAAAAGGTTATTTAAAAACATTTAGCATTCATATGATATATATATATAAAGTGATTAAATTATTCTGGTAACTTAATTAGAGAAGTTGCCTATTTGTATAGATTGCATTTGCATCTAGTGAATTTATTACTTCTTCATTAAAATTCAATATATGCTATATACATATAGATATATTTTTTTAATGAGGAAGAAATGAGGACATGAGCATGCTATATAGTTTAGATTATTTCTTTTTTATTCTCTATATTTATTCAAAACGCCTATTTTAGCTCTATTTATTTATTTTCTAAAATAAATACAATTTTGTATTGCCTTATACTTCATACAAGTTATAAATATATATACAATAAGTTATTCACGTATGTAGTTAATTTATTCCAAAGCTGGCAACATTAGTTTAATTAAAGTTAAATAACTTTAAGAGTGTGTAATGCAAGAACTTGTTGTATTTCAATTTAAGTCTGAATATATGATCTGATTATTTTGTTAATGAACACGATTGTTCTTTATCAATTTTTGATATACTATATACAGATATAGGCTTTTTCAAAATAGGATGAACTGCGTACTCTACAGTAAGTCCCATTCTGTGCTTGCAGAACTCCATCATTTTTTTTGCAATTAATTTATTATTTCCATGTACTTCTGAATGTTCCATGTAATCATTGAACTGAAAAAATAATAAAAAGTAGTGGTAATAGGTAAAAAATTTGTAAATTTATATTCAGCATACAGAAATGACTATATTACCACAAATACATAGATAGTCTCAATAACTCTAGTAATTTTGTGGGGGTATGTGTAAGTTTGTTGAAAGTTAGTTTTCAATGAAAATTGTTACCTTCATCCATTTACATTCAGAAATTTCTCTATTACATTTTTTAATGTCAAAATTAGTAGGAGACAAATAGAAAACTATATATATATCAGAACAACCAAATACAAAATCATGGGCGTGTCTGAAACCTATTAAACATTTAAAAGTAGTTTGAATACCAGTTTCCTCTAAAACCTCTCTTTTCACAGCTACCTCTAAATCTTCGCCTATAATAACAAAAAACTATTATCATATGATAATAAATTTTTTAATCAATGATAAAATTATCTACCTGGTTCTACATAACCACCTGGCAATTTCCAGAATGGTACTTTCTTTGTATATTTTTCTTTAATAACTAAAAGCTCGTTAGTTTTCTCATTATATACAAATGCTCCAACACCTAAATTTGTATGTGCATAATGTGGTACATTGCATTCTTCATCAGTAACTAACCACCGATACAGTGTAACGTATTCTTCTCGTGCATGGTGGAATTTAAATCCTTCCTTTACAAGTATCGGTACCCATTCAGTATGTGGTAAATAAACATGAAACCATATTGTGCGTTTCTTGTCTTTTATCCACTCTTGTAAAGAAACTGTAATAAATTCATACTTAAAATTCAAGCGCTAACTCTTAAATAATAATTTTTGTACTGAATTTTGTTAAATGTTATGAGAAAGTTAATATTTAAACATTGTTAAAAAAGAAAGCATTTTCCAAATTTTTGATATAAGTATTATGTTACCCACCTGTAAGACGTTTAGCAAACACATCAGGGGTGCAAGATTCTTCATTTGAATCGACAGTTACGCCGTTGTAATGGTCGTCGTGTCCTTTAAACCTTACCAAAGCCATAGAAACGGAAGTTTGAGTACAATGTGTTGTGTAATAAAATACTGGGAAAAAACTTGACCGCGGTTTAGAAACAAATTGTTTTCGGCTTAGTATCGTGGCAACGTGACAAACTTTGGACGTTACAGTACTATGCATTGGAACAGCTACGAATCTATACAAATAACCCACATTTTTGCAAATTTTTCGATTAAATGTTTCACCGTAAATAGTTTTCCGATCTTGTCTTGGAATGATGGATAAACACTGCTGGAAGTCCTTACGTAACACGAATCTAAATTCATTTATAACGATATCTCCGATATTAATTAAAACACATTGCGACATTCTAACCTTATGCTGTCATTATAAAATGGTTATCGATAAATAAATAGTATGTTATGTGATTTATAGTGTAACAGTTTTTTGTATACATAATTAATTAATACTACTCAGAATATGTTCGACATATATATTAAATATTGTATATTTATGTAGCGACACAATTATTATATCGTGTTGGATCGTGAAAAATATTTTGAAAATCTGACGAATTATTTCTAACATATTACAGACTAAATATTTTGTTACACAACTTGTACATTAATGTAAACATAGTTAAAAATGACATCATTTTTATTATAAGATGAAACTTGTTATATTAGGTAGATTGGAAAGTAATGTCGTTTCTTTTACATTAAATTCTAATAGATTTTTAATAAATTTTTATTTTTAATCAGTTATACAATCGCCATCGTTATCAACAGCCTTTTGTCATCTATTGTGTAAATTTTCATTGCCAGATCGATAAAAATCAACGAGTTGAGTGATAAACAAGTATTTAAAAACGACGTTACTTTCTAGTCCAACTAATATTACATAACTTGATGTTATTATACATCAAATTAAATATACATAAATTTATGCTTGCACATTACACAATAATACAAGGTAATAAAAACATGTGCAATTCAATTCATATAGGTCCTTGATTTGACAAATTATGTAGCAGATGGTTAAATATAAATGTGTTTTAAACATTTTAACTCTGTAATATCTAGATTCTCTGTACAACATCATAAAAAACATAATTTAGTCCAAAAATCTTTTTATTACTTTAGATTAATAGTTGTAATTTATTGTTTTATTGAATATGACCCACATAATATAAAATCGAAACGTTTAAAATACATACATTTACATTTAAACTGATGCTTGTTTCAAAATAATTTGTCTTTTATTGAATTTATAAGTTAGGGCCAATTTATCCATTAATAATTAGTGAAACTACATTTTATACCTATTATAGTACATAATACTGTATCTGTGAAATTAAAGAGGGAAGGATTCATGCCAATTTTTGAATATAATTAATTCTTCATTACAGTAAGTATTATCAAAACTTGTGGCACAAGCATTGTTAATAATTGAGTGATTTAAAAAAGATGTTCAATTCATTCATGATGCACATTGACTTATTTGGTAGTTGTAGTATTAACTTAATGATGTTATGTTTCTTCTTATTTGATCATAGCTTCATGCTGTCTCATATTGGAATTAGTAAGCACATGTTCTTTTTATATTCATAGTGAATACTGCGACTACTAATACTGCGTTCTTTAAAAAGAATGATTACAAAAGGTAGTTTAAGATATTAGGATGAAAATGTGTTGAGATATTGGAATTTGGAGCCATAGCTAAAAAGAGAAAAAAAACAGAGGTCTTCTTGTCAACGTTAACTCTTCATTCAATTCAATTCACTCAGCTTTCAATTATTTTCTTATAATATTTTATCGTTAATAGTGTTATATAATATATAAATTGTATAAGTGCATAATATAACAGCTGTATACGTTTTATAAACTCGTAATACACGGGGTGTCAGAATTAGTGTAAGAACCGGAAATGAGGGGTAGCTGAGACGTTTCTGAACCACAATTTCCTTTACAAAAATGTCGGATGGTGCTTCGTTTTTTAATTATTAACGAAAAACCACCGACCAATCTTCGGTTTGTAACGGTTCTTACACTAATCCTGGGACACCCTGTATACAGTGTCCCAAAAATGTAACACCTTGAAAGGGGTGGTTTAGGAGGTGATGTAAAACAACTTTTTCCTTAGCGAAAATGTTGTCCGAAGCTTCGTTAAGAACATATTAACGAAAAACACTGACCAATCAGAGCGTGCGTAGCGAAGACTATGCGCTAAGCGGCCGCGCTCATACGCTACCGCGGGCGCTCCACCAGTATACTCGCGCTCTGATTGGTCTGTGTTTTCCGTTAATATCTCCTCAACGAAGCCTCGGACAATATTTTCGCTAAGGAAAAAGTTGTTTCAGATCACCTCCCGAACCACCCCTTTTAAGGTGTTACAACATTTTTGGGACACCCTGTAGAGCTAACTCAACAGCTAATAGCTTGACTGCTACGGCGTACGCGTTAGTAGATAAAGATAGATACGGTACAGCGTACCGTACATTTCCATGTATGTCTCTCCTATTTTATCTATAATACCTATATGGTCAAACTTGAAATAATTAGAGGTCACAATCTTGTTTTCTATTCCAAAATGACTCCATGTCGTCGTATACCTTAATACTAGGAACATTGTAATGAAGAGCCTCGCAAATTCGGCAGTAATGCCTCGAAATGCTACCGAAATAACCATGCTCGTTAATTACTTTGAAATATCTACGCCATTCGTGATATTCCAAGTATTTATCATCGTGACGATTAAGATACTGGAGATAGTTCGCCAAAGCGGACGGATTAGCGAAATCGTTAACATGAAGAAACGATTTAGGCGGTAATAAATGCTCGCAATCCTCCTTTGGCGCACCCATTATTATCGGAACCGCCGATTTGTGATAACCGTGCCAGAATACTTTTTCCGTCAAGTATTCTTTACAGTTTGAGTTTTCAAAAGCTAGATAAAATTTGTATTCGTTTAAAGCGGGACAATCCTTATCGAAATGACCCGGACACGCGGCTGTATTACCGTTGAGACATTTTCCATATATATCCAGATCTTTTCCTAAAAACGACTTGAGCTCCTTTACGTAGTCCCATCTGCCGTTCGTACCGCCACAATTGCTGGCCATTACGGTAGCAACTTTAGTTTTTGATTTTTTAATATAATTCTTCGGGAAATCTGCGTCCTGAGAATTTATGTACGATCTGGTAATCGTTCGTCCGTAAGGTACCGGAACGTCGCTGTCCATTCGATAGGTCATCGACCAATTAAAGAAACCATTATAGTTCGACAGTTTTTGTCTTCCGTAGAGGAAAGTATGCATCGGTGATTCATCGGTTAAAAAGATCCATCTTTGATCCAGTCGACGTCTCGCTGGCAATTCTGACACGTCTTTTGTCAGGTGTAAGTGAAACACGACCGCGTCTGCAGTGTCTAAATCTGTCGATTGGTACGTTAATACACAGTCTTGTACTGAACAATTTTCCCAAGGTGAGAATCTAAAAATTGAGGTATCTATAAGTTGAGGTCACCATATTCAATACATTCAATTCATCATATTCAAGTTCGAAGCTAATTTAATTGATAATTTAATTCGCGTTGATATTGTTAAATAAATAATCATTTTCTTTTATTTTATATACAGTGACGCTTTGCCTTGTAGGTAAAGACATTTGTCTAAACTGTTAATTAGAAAACACCTCCGAAATCAATGTTTCAAAAAGGCAGTCCTGTTATTCGTACCTAATATACGAAGTATTTGTTTTTCTTTTTAAACAGTCGAGTATAAACAAATATTAACATCACTGATTAAAGTTCAAATAATGTAATGTAAATACTTATTAAGTTAAACTTGGATACTCGTATTATTTCTGAATATTTCTTTCATGTTATGTAATTCATCTGTTTTGGCGTTTCAATCAAATGAGATTGAAAAGCTTCTTCATTCCTCTTTTTTTTAAAGTTAGAACCCTCTAAATTCTATTTTGTCTTGAGTTCTATAAAGGTATAATGCGTCACTGTATAATATAATGTGTCATTAATAATGTGTTATTAACTCATTGTTTGTAAATCGTTTGATGTGCCTGCGTTCCAAGAACTTTCCATGCTTCCAAATTAAAATCAAATAAGGGCCCTTTTTCGTATTAATTTTCGGTGGTGGAGAATGACCCTCGCTAGACACGAGCCACTTTCCGAGCAATGTCATCTTACGAATCTAGTACGAATAAAGACGTGTATTAATGATTGTTATTAGTACCAAGCGGAAACCTACGAGGGGACCCTACAATTGGACAGATCAAAATCAATTGGTCGCTCAAAGCCACTTTCTTGCTTGCGAATTATATCTTTCGCCGCATCACCGCCTTCCTTTTTGAGAGTTAGATAGTGGTGATATACCTTTGCACGAAAGAGTGAGGTATACATCGTGAGGATACAGATAAATCATAGATATAATTAGAATTATGATAAAATTAGTGTCTTATATTCAATTTCCATATACCATCTGATACCGTTAAAGGACTATTATCGTTCACGCGAAAAAAAAAGATTTCTCTTTAAGAATTTTTATTTTACATAGCAAATAATTGTGGAATGTCAATGTTTTTATATACAGGGTGTCCAAAAATGTTGTAACACCTTGAAAAGGATGGTTCGGGAGGTGATTTGAAACAACTTTTTCCTTAGCAAAAATGTTGTCCGAGGTTTCGTTAAGGAGATATTAAGCGAAAGCCCCGATCAATCAGAGCGCGAGTATGCCGGTGGAGCTTAGGCTACGCGAAAGGCGGCTGCGCTTATACGCTACCGCGGCCGCTCCAACGGTATACGCGCGCCCTGATTGGTCGGGGTTTTTTGTTAATATCTGCTTAACAAAGCCTCGGACAACATTTTCGCTAAGGAAACCCCTTTCAAGGTGTTACAACATTTTTAGGACACCCTGTATATTGTTGACATAACTATAAACATAATTTATATCCTAACTTATTCGTGCTATCTCATATATAGATTAGATAGCACTATCTAACCTAAAATAGTTAAGAGTAGAGCTACGAAAAAAAATATAATGTATAGTGCGAACATGAAAACGCGATTATTTTACGCAGTGACCGGTCAACAAAGTGTTAACATACTTAATGAATAGAAATTCACGTAAAGAATTAGAAATAATCATTGAAAGAAAGATGGAATTGAGAGAAATTTAAATCTCAACCTTCCAATGGTAAAGTAGTCGCTTACTGATTCTTTCATGGAGTTTAAATTCAATATCCGTTGAAGCGTTACTTTTGACTAGATGTAAAAAATAGGCATTTAAACGAAATGCTATATAGAACGTTATCAACTTCTATTTCATCCTTCTATATTTTACAAAATTATTTGCTATCATTATATTCATCTATACCTTATTGGGAAGAACGTAAAGTTTGGTGATATCGTCTTATTAACAATAAAACCAAGGAACTCGAGTAATTTTATTTTCGTGGTATTATTAACCCACTTAGTATTATTTTAATAAAATGAATTTACGTAATAAAAGAATCTTCAGAACAAGAATATGCACGTTCAAACATGTTTCGACTCAGATATTTATCTTCATTTTTAAAAGAAATATTTCAATTTATAAATATACCTTCTGAAATGAATATTTTTCAAAGTATCTTTGAGCGATACATAAAACAATTATATTAAAAGGGTTACAAACAGAGGAATATAACATTTCCCGTCAAGTTTCACGGCAACTGCACACGAACGTACCTGGTCGTCGTTAAAAAAACGTTTCTTCATCGATTTCATCGACACTTGTAGGGTTTGCTTTCGATCCTCCGTCCGTATTGCGAACGTTTTCTCGTCATTTTTTTTGTCAGCAATGTATACAGAAATAATAAAAAAGGCACATAAGATCGTAGAAACAGTGCATAGGAACAGGAGAAGTCGTACGTATCGCGGAATTCTGAACATCGTACTTTCGAGTTACTTCTGCGACGGTAGGGAGCGGTAACCGAAGCATATCGGTACTTGGTCTTGACTGAGTTTCTGTTCTTCGTGAAGCTGTTTTTCCATTTTGATACTAACATCTATTAACGTGCCAATTGATTTCTACGTGTCGATTGATTTTCTAGCGATACGCGCCGTTCACAAGGTCCGTGTTATCAATTGTAAACGAGCGATTGAGTTGTAACACGACCCGCAATTCCTTTGATCGCGGATTACATCGGCACGCAAATTTTAACAGAGTGTGATATTTTCTTCGATAATCAATTCATTTGGAATAGCGGCTCTTAACCCTTTCGAGCTCACAGCACGAATCAGTGTCGAGCAAGATATAATACATTATTTTTCATTTCATGTAGGTAAACCGCACGATTAGCTCTGAAAGATTAAAACGTACCGATTTATAATTTAATTAATCAGTTAATCAGAAGGTATTAATCACTTTCCTGTGCGGTACAGTTTAGAACATTAATGACAAATAAATTGGCAATTGGCATGTTTACCAATTGTGATACACGATATGTTTTTACTAGCGAATATTTATAGTAAATTTTTTATTTTATTTTTGGTGTTCATTTGTTTTGTACCGAACACTTCCACGACTGTACATTACACAGATCAACGAACGCTCGTAGCCGTTCCAGTCCGTGGCATACACCGCTAGAAGCAGGACACTTTTTCACTTTTCCAATTGACAACTTTTTATGAATATTGTTTATGAACGATGTAAAACGCAATCAAATAACAACATGAATGATTATTATGCACAACGCTCATGTACCAAGTATTCATACTATTTGCTTTTTTAATTTAAATTAAACCTTTCCGGTCTTTTAATTCTTTCTTTATGTATATTTTCTTTCCTTTCCTAACGTTGTGTACTGTTTTAATTTTAGGATTATTAAATATTATATTATTCGAGAAAGGATTGCGAAACAGTTTCAAATAATAACAATAATTTTGTGTTGTATTTTAGTATCAAATATCGTATGAAATTAATATTGTAAAATATGAGATGAAAGTCCGGACTATTAAAACAAATTTTGGTTTCATGGAATTTATGGACGGATTCAGACGTTCAATATAAAAAAGAAAAGTATTCAAGTTTGACTCGCGTATAACTTGAAAGATTTAAAAATGTTCGAATATTTTTACGAAGTTTTCCTGATGAAAATAAGTCAGAATAGAACCTTACATAGATTATTTGTAATTATATTGTAATCCACGTCGATTTGTTTATTGATCATTTTTTTTTTTAATGAATTCATGCTGAATATAATCAACACTCAGACTTTTTTCTTATCTTTCTATTTTATACGTACAATTTTCATTGATCAAAGTGAGTGATAATATTCGTTTGTAATTTTAAATTAAAAAATTACTAATTTACCTTCCGTGACTGACACATTTTTTGCGGTATTTTTTGTCCTTATTAGTAATATTTCTCTGGAACAAGCATGATATACTTAACAAAATTTGGCTTGATAGAGATTTTGCTAAGACAATCTTCCATACAAGTCATTATTATAATTTTTTTTTAAATAGAGGCTGTACGTTCTATTGTCTGCAAGGTTATTGTTATACCACGGGATTTACCAACTTTTCGTGATGTACAGTAATCTCTGTTTCAAAATCTGAATACACAAGCGTATCTAAAGTATACCCAATTTTACAAAGACTAAGACACGCCAATTCGATTGCGTTTAGACGAACAAAATTGTTCAAACGACGAGTGGCTTTTAAATAATAACAAACTTTCACCACTACAAATATTCTGTAAAGGATAGATACAGTAAGACCCCGCTTAACGCGGGGGATACGTTCCAATAAGTTCCAGCGCTAAACGAAACAGCGTTAAACGAGGTCATCTTAAAATAATGGCGATAAGTGAAACAGAGCAAAGAATTAAAAAATTGATCAGTTCTTTTCTTTTGTTTCATTTTATAACATTTATTATTAAATTTTTTTGATCGCATCAATTACGGACTTATTTATTGCTAATGTTGGAGCGTTTTATTACGATTTATTTGTAGAACGGACTCTATGTAGTTCGTCGGCACGTTCGACTCGAAGAAACCGATAACGTTTCAATGTTTATAATACGGATATACGGCGCCCGGGCCCCAATTAGGGAGTCGGCTTCGAACCACGGTCGTGACCGGTCGAGGAAATATACCGCGTATTAAAAGACAGTAATTTTTGTCTCGACTACGGGACTTCGTAATTCGACAATAGTAAAACAATCAGACGTTTCGGACGACGGCAGGATATCTCCTTGTGCGGGAGTTTCCATCGGAACTCAGTTTCCGCAACACAGTGATTCCTGGTAATCTGGATATCTTCCCGCACAGGAGACTCCAACGGAACACTAGTCCGTGTCATCGTGATTCTTGCGAATCACATATATCATCTGGACGTCTTCTCGCGCAGAAGACTCCAACGGAACACTATTCCGTACCATCGTGATCGATTTACAATCTGGGAATTATTTCCTAAAAAATCCGGTGTCACGCGATTAATCGCTGACGGGCTCCCGACCTTCGTGTACACGAAAAAATCATCAAAGTCACACGCGACACGCTTACATTAACAATTCAAATATTGTAAATTCAATAATTTAAATCAAGGGTTTTTTATGCCTTCGGGCTTTTTCCCTTGCATCAACGCTAAAATAAACTATTACTTTTCATTCACCATAGCTACGATTAATTATTTATAACACCTTTATCTTGCCTAAACATCCTGTCGGACAGTCACGAATTTCTATCCTTCCTCGAACCGTCTTTCTCTCCTGCGTGTGTTTAGATTATTCTAGACCCGAAACCAAAGGGGGAACGAATTCGAGGGGACAGTTCATTCTTGTCCGAAACTTCGACGAGGTAAGATCGAGTCAAGATAGTTAATCGAATAGATTGAAATTGTTTATGTTAAAGAGTTTCGATCGAACAGCTAATTTTTATTCATGAAACATTCATGAAAATCAAAAAAAGTTCAAGTAAAGTTATTGGGAGGAAATGATGGATCGGTGATACAAATGAATATTTATTATAGATTGCTCTGATTATAATTTTTCACTTTTAATTTGTTTAATGCTGAATATAAGAGAGATATACCGATGCAAGAGTATTATACAGAAGAACGCTTAGCTTCCTATGCGAACATATGTAGTTGCATGATATCGATACCGTCGATATGGTCGATATCGCCGCCATTAGCATAGCCGCCAAAATATGACTTGTGTAAGAATGCTTAACTATAAGGTGTTAGTGAAGCATTACTTTATCAAAATACATAGTCTCTATATCGATATTGTACCATCACTTTATACGAGACTATTTTTGTATCTACAGGGTGTCCCGAAAATGTTGTAACACCTTGAAAGAAGTGGTTCAGGAGGTGATTTGAAACAACTTTTTCCTTAGCGAAAATGTTGTCTAAAGCCCTGGTTTTTCTGAACGAGATCGCCACGGAACATTTCGTTCGTTTAGCCCGGACGAAATGGTCGACGGAACGAGTGATTTGAGCCGACGAGGCCGGTTTCTCTGAAAAACCGTCACGAAATGACGACGGAAACCGAAAATAAGGATTGTGGACGAATTCACGAATACCCAACTCATAGTGGTGTTTGTGTAAAATCCGTGACGATATTTCGTGGACCCCATTCCATCCAAACCAAATCATTTTGGTTTCGACGGAACGAAGCGGACGGATTTGCGTAAGTGCGAGTGAATAGATACGAGGAATTCTGTTTTCGTTTAGGGTCGAAGGGATCAGGGACAATACCGATACTTGACCCAACCTTTTTTTTCCCTATGACTCTACCCCAGGGGGTATGTCCCAAACCATTCCACTATTGACGATGTTATGTTGTATATCAATCTCAAAAATGAAAACTCGTATATGTGGGGGTTCGATTCTAACCCTTTCAGGTTAATGCATTATCTGTAGCCAAGGGGCAGTTTTCAATTAGACGCAATAATGAGTCTTCCGACGCGAAGGTGTTAATAATGAAATATAACTTATATATATTACTATAAAGAAATATAATTATAATTATTATGTAACCATCGGCAGCATTTGTTTCCCCAACCTTGGTAGCGCAAAAGGTAACGATTGGCAACATGTTCACAGACGATGGATGTACAATGGACGATGTTCGAAGTCAAATTCAAAAGACGCTGAACAAGTCTTTTCGTGGATATCCGAAATCGCGATAATAGCGAAGTCTATATGTAATTCTATGTACATATGTACCTATAATGAGACTTCCCTTACAAAATACAACACAGAGCTGGTAACTACTAATAATACTAAGTATAATAAAATATGTTTAATACCTTCGCGTCTGGATATACTTAAACAATTTGGTTTGCTACACATAATTTTATGAAATTCCTGTAATTTCTTATTTGACATAAGAATGCGTCATCCGTAATCAGCGGAAGTTTTCGATTTAACGCAAAAATAGGTCATCTGTAGCAAAGAGGTACTATATACTATACAATATATATATATATATATATATATTGAAATAATGTATAATATTATATAATGATCACATTTACACATGTGTATTGTTATATACTAATTCTAATTACATTCAAATATACTGCATGTATGCACGTTTGACGGCTCATAAACTCATTCACTACAACAGGAGTTCACACGATTCCGGAGATTCCGTCTCGCTTCAAATCGTTAATATCAAAATCCGTCCCGGTCGACGGAACGGAGACCCACGAACTGCCATCCGGACTGAAGTGTGAGACCTTTTACGCTTACTAACATACTACTGGTATCGGTGAGATCGTCCACGAACTTTTCCGTCTCTATTCCGTCACGATCTCGTTCAGAAAAACCAGGGCTTAAGGCTTTATTGAAGAGATATTAACGGAAAACACTGACCAATCAGAGCGCGCGTATACCGTTGGAGCGGCCGCGATAGCGTAGGCTACGCGCTAGGTGGCCGCTCTCGTACGCTACCGCGGGCGCTCCATCGGCATACTCCCGCTCTGATTGGTCAGTGTTTTTCGTTAATATCCTTAACGAAGCCTTGGACAACATTTTCGCTAAGGAAAAAGTTGTTTCAAATCACCTCCCGAACCACCTCTTTCAAGGTGTTACAACATTTTTGGGACACCCTGTATTTGCACTTGCACTTGTACTTACCCTTCAAGGAATTTTTCGTCAACTCTTAGCCAATAGGAGCTAAGGCCATTCGTCGATTCGTCGACTCTCGGAAATCTCGGAATCAGTCGGCACGGCTCGTCGGCCGGAATTGTAATATGGCTGCCGCTCACGCCGCTCGTTCATTTCTAACCCGTATAACCTGTCAGTTTGTATTTGTGACATTTGGACGCCGCAAATTGAATAATTATTTTAAAGGCTACATGTAGTTTTTTTTATTGTTATTTTACTATTACCTTACAATTTGTTCATAGGACATTAAGTAAATTCTAATATGAGTTACAGATTACATAGCACGTGGGTGAC
Organism: Hylaeus anthracinus; assembly: GCF_026225885.1. Classification (NCBI taxonomy): domain Eukaryota; kingdom Metazoa; phylum Arthropoda; class Insecta; order Hymenoptera; family Colletidae; genus Hylaeus; species Hylaeus anthracinus. The sequence goes on along the minus strand of NW_026534337.1, from coordinate 1,769,105 downwards.
ATTTTCCAATGAAAAGACTGCAGGATGATTGTTTCATTTCAACTACTTTATGAGTATAGGTCAGCTGGATGTGTCCTTCGTAGTCTTCATGCGGTGCAGGTTGTGTGTATCTCCGCAACCAGCTTGTTCGGATGTGCTTTCGTTCTTTCCTTATGGTTCATGGCGTATCTTCTGATTTCCTCCTTAACCATTGGGACTTCCAAGTCCTTACGTAGGTCGTGATTTCTAAGAAATATATAAATTTGGTGTTTGAGTGTGCAGTTCGTAATACAAATTTCAGTAAATGTTCATTTTGTGCAAATAAGAAACATTGTGCAATAAGAATAAGTGTTCTAATACAATAAATTGTGTGTTATAAATAGTGGACCATTTTTTTTTATTTTCACTTCATCGTAAACATTTAAATTGCTTGCAACAAGACTTTCTGTCACGTGTTCTGTGTACGTATGAACTGTATTCTAACACAATAAATTGTGCATTAGATATAATTCTGCATTAGATGCATTAGACTTGTGTAAACCAAGGTCAAATGTGTTTTTATGGGACTAAGTGCCAGTGATACTCTACCAGATGCGTGATGTTTTAATCCGATTGGTCCATCGGTCTCGGAGTAAGAAGCAGTACAGAGTATTTCATAGATTGATGGGGTTTTTGTATCACATTAATGAAATATTAATAGCACTGTTATCGGGAAAACGTATTTTAAGACAGATACGACGGATTTCTTTAATGATATAAACATATTATTCAGGTACAGTAGTTGTATACATAGTTGTATACAGTAGCATATGTGCCTCTCAGAAGCCAAACTGATGAATACCATTTTAATAGTCAATTTATTTAAAAAAAAAGAGGAATGTTATTATCAATCATGGGCTAAATTCAATTTACTCATCTCTAAATAATTTAATAAAATAAAGTTACTAGAACTTCCATCTAGGCGTTCACTCTAATGATAATCAAACTTATAGAAATCTTTAGACATTGGGGAACATATTTATGTCAAAAATCAAAATTTTATACTATTCTAATATGTGATAATTTGTGTAACAGTCATAGATATGCATTGATAGTTTCTATCTTTTAAGGGTGCGCAGAACCCAGAGCCAAACTCCGAGTTGACATTAATAATGGATTTTTTAGGATATGTAGGTATCAGTTTTTATAATCAATTAGTATCAACTCAAAAAGTAATTTGTATAATCTTCTTTATTTTTATAAATGAAATCAGGGTGTACAGGGTGTATAAAAATTATTGGTCACCACTTTCAGAGGTTATTGTACACATCTGGATCGCTAGACATTTGCAAAAAAAACTGTCCTCAAAATCCATTATGATCTCGAAATTTAAGGTCAAAGTTTTTTTTAATTTTAAAAAATTCTACTCGAGGAGTAGGTAAAAAGCTTCAAAGGAGTCACATGCCGGAGACGAACCGTTGTCGCGTAAAAAATTGTTAAAGTTTCCCAAATTCTCGATAGCGCAGAACAACTCACGAGGCGCCGCAGCGGCGCCCAAGGTCCCCCAACCTAGCTCCTATTTGTATATGCACGCGTGATGGTGAAGTGTGACCGCACTACACAAACGTAATATGCAGCGCGTAACAGAATACTACTACTTCCTACGCTGAGCATTTAGAATCACTCAAGGAAGAAGTATACAGTATATGTTGTTGAGATGGAACTATACCGTATGGCAATAACGAGCAGCTCCATCTAGTTTTCCTCCGCTGCCGCATATCTAATGGTAATACCATTTCTATGCAGAGAGTAGCTGCTGTAATACCGACCTGCCGAATCGGAGAGGCCACGTGCCGTGTCTACCCCCTTAAGGGAGTGGACTCCCGTGCCTTGTATGCGCTGGTACGCACTCACACAGCTCCACACCACTGTATACGTACACGGAACTGCAAGGGTTCCGCATTGTCCTATTTTTGTCTCGACAATGCAGATTCGAGACCTCTCAATAGTCGTTTCCGTTAGATAAATGTTCAAACTAGAACGCAAGCTCCTATAGGTAGTCTACTTTTGCTTTTTTGTGTCATAATTAATAATATTCAGCAGTACTTCGCGATCAAAAGAAGCGATATGGTGGTGCGACAGTGCTGCCACGTTGTCTAAGCTAACATACGCTGCTGAATATTGTTAATTGTGACAGAAAAAAGCAAAAGTAGAGTCCCTATGGGAGCTTGCGCTCTAGCTTGAACATTTATCTAGTGGAAACGACTATTGAGAGGTCTCAAATTTGCATTGTCGAGACAAAAATAGGACGCAATGCGCAAGCCCTTGCATTCTGCCCAGGATTATCATGTTACACGTAAAATATAGTTCCGGCATTTGTCGCTACAAGCGCTCATAACTGTTTCCGCACATAGAGACACTCAGTCAGAAACACATAGCAAAGGAGACACATGCCATCGGTAAGATAGGCTTTATAAGCAAGCGAGACGTCAACGATAATATATCGTTGGTGCGAGCAGCCGTCCGAGACACACTCACACATACAACGCTCGGTGGCATGTCCGTGTGCCTACGAGAATGCAAGGGTTCCGTATTGTCCTAAAAACTTCAAAAAAGTAAAAAAATTACGCCAAGTACATGAAAAAGTAAAGGACTTAAAGAGCAATCATAGAAAAGTAGATCCCCCTAAAAAAATTCAAGAAAGTAAAAAAAGAAGTGAAATCGAAATGAGCTGCCAGTACATGAAGGTGCTTTCCAGCAAAGTCCAAAGGCGACACTGTATAACACAATGAAAAATTCGGTGCTTTCCAACTATGCGCAGCTAAAATGCTGTGTTCAACAGTCCGAACGTTCAGATCCTAATGACAATTCATGTAAAGTGACTGCTCCGCACTTTGACGGTGAAATGAAGAAGCTAAATAGCGTATCATCCACAAACTGAGACTGTTTAGAAATTTGCCTAGATGTCCGTGGCCTGGAAGTCAAATGCTTGGAGTGGGCAGGCAAGGTCAAGGTTTTGATGAATAAGAATTATTTTAAATGTAAAATAATGAAAATGTACTCATATGCATAACGAAATTAACGAAGAATGATGTTCCGTGGTCGTGGGGTAAAGAGCAGAATGAGACACGGCAATATGTGTTAGACCATCTCACATCTCAGCCATTATTAACAATCTTTGATCTAAGTAGAGAAACCGAGTTACATACAGATGCCAGTTCGATTGGTTATGGAGGAATTTTATTTCAGAGGGTAGACAAGGAATTCCGTGTCGTTTCCTATTTTAGTCGCAAGACGACGAGTGACGAATCAAAGTACCATTCGTATGAATTAGAGACTCTTGCGATTGTGAACGCGTTAAAATGTTTCCGTGTATACTTGTTAGGAATCAAGTTTAAAATCATCACAGACTGCAATGGTGTTAAAGCCACGCAAAATAAAAGGGATTTATTGCCGCGGATAGCTCGTTGGTGGGTGTTCCTTCAGGATTATACCTTCGATCTTGAGTATAGAAAGGGAAAACTCGTAGAGCACGTCGATTATTTAAGTAGAAACCCGTCTAAAAATTATCGAGTGAACGTCATTTGCGAGGGCCCCTGGTTATCAATCGCGCAGAAAAACGACGAGGAAACGAAAGAGATTACTAAAAGGATTGAAGCTAACGAAACCATTGCTTCTGACTTCGAATTAAGGGACGAAATATTGTGCCGTAAAATACTCAGGGACACCGGTCAAATAGTTTACAGAAGTTTTGTACCGAAAGGCAGTCGGTTAGGCTTGTTACGGCTATACCACGACGAGAATTGTCACGTAGGCTTTGAAAAAACATTTGAACGAATCGCACTAAAATATTGGTTTCCGAAAATGCGCGGATTTATTCGTAAATACTTGGATCATAGTATTGTCTGTGTGGTGTCCAAACGACAGTCCGGACCGAAACAAGGCAAATTATATTCGATACCGAAGAGGCCCATCCCTTTTGACACAATTCATTGTGATTGTGTCGGCCCATTTTCAAAAACGAAAGATGGGTATGAACACATCCTAGTAATAGTTGATGCCTTTACGAAATATGTACAGCTTGTTCCGCTTAAATCTTTATCCGGGTCTGAACCATTACAGGTATTTAAAGAGCGGTTGGTATTATTTGGTACACCTCGCATGGTTATTATGGACCGAGGTACAAATTTCACTTTCAAATCATTAGAGCAATTTATTAAAAGCCAGGGAGTTGAATTACACTATATTGCCACAGGAACCCCTAGGGCAAATGGGAAAGCAGAACGGTATGTTGGTACGGTTACAAACTTGCTTACGGTTGAAGTAAGAAAAAATAAGGATTGGCCGAGTAAGTTATCAAAGATAATGCTCACACTTAATACAACGATTCAAAAATCGACGGGTTTCTCACCGAGTCGGTTACTGTTCGGGGTAGAAAGGAGCGCTGGTGCCGCAGCCTCTGCGGAAATGTCGTTGCCAGATACGAACGAACAAATTAATTTAAATGCGGATAGAGCGCTAGCTCTAGAAAGACTGAATAAAAATGCCGAAAAGCAAAATGAACGCTTCAATAGGAAGCGTAGAACAAATGTTACGTTTAAGGTTGGCGATTCCGTATTTGTTAAGCCCGCGGATTGTAGGAGAGCAAAAACAGATGTGAAGTTCACTGGACCATATACGATTTCGGATAGGTTACTAAATGATCGGTATTTGATAATAGGCGAAAGCGGAAAACCGTAAACGGTACCCAAAGACTGACTGCGGCTTTGGAAAGGCGAATGGTCAGGCGACAACGATGTTGTCAGTGAAGAAGAAAGCGCGGATGAGCCGTGATAGCGATACAGATAACTATTGTATAGCGGACAAAGTTTCATATTTGTTAAATTTAAATAAATGTTTTTGTTTTTCTTAACAAGTTTTTATTTTCTTTTATCTTCTTTATAATTAGGTTTTTCCTCATTTCATTAGTTTCTTATGTTCTCGTTGTATTTCTCTAGCTCTTTACATTTGTGCTTTGTTTCGCTTGGAGGGAGTATTGCAGAGTAGATGTCCGCAATGGCAGAAAACCAGGTTTAGTATAATTGACTATTGGGATGCGTTGCATCTACTAGCAAAAGATTGCAGTATAACTGGCTATTGAGACACATTGTGTCTACTGGCAAAAAGGTTGGCTGTTGAGATATGTTATTCCTACTAGTAAAAGGTTGGCTATGGGGATGTAGTGCATCTACTAGCAGAAGATATTGTAAGAAGTGACGATTGGGCCGCACATCGTCTACTACCAAGACATAGCAGTATTGAGAGTTATTGGAACGTGTTACGTTTACTAACAAAGGAAGGTAAAGTTTGATTGTATTGAAGGGGAAAAGCTGTCGAACCCAGTAGTAATTGGCTTGATGAGGAGTTTGAATGTATTCCGATAAAAGTTTGAATTATTGATGCTTCCCGAGAGCGTGAAGAGCAGGTCAGAATTGGCCGTGTTAGCGTCGGTGCGAATGTAAGGGTGATACACGTGCGAGGGTCATCGTACCCTCGGACGTCGACTTTACTTTTCAGGGGTCTCGAGATGCCGACGACGGAGACCTATGTCTGTCATCGGCTGAGGATCGATAGCTAGGTGCGCGACGAATTCTAAGATTCGCGGATGTTATGGTTAAAGCTATAAAGATCTCGATACACACCTCTTTTGGCGGTAGCCAACAGAGTTGTGTCCCGTGGCCGATGACCCGACGTCATGGTGCTGCGTGGCACGTGTAAAGAGATAAGGGTGTTCTAGGAGGATCTGGCCACGGAGTGGGGAAGGTGACATACCTTCTGGTAAGAGGACCATGATCGACCCCATGGCACTTATCCCAGAACCTTGAGAGAACACGCCTCGCGAGAAAATCAAATACTTTATATACATCTAACAGGCAGCTCATTTCGATTTCACTTCTTTTTTTAATTTCTTGAATTTTTTTAGGGGGATCTTCTATTTTTCTATGATTACTCTTTAAGTCCTCTATTTTTTCATGTACTTGGCATAATTTTATTACTTTTTTGAAGTTTTTTTATGGAGATCTCACTTCTTTTTACAACGATAATTTGTATAGTGAATAACTTCAAATAATAGAAAATGGGAGATCAGTTTGAATCCTTTAAGGTTTCAAAAGTACGCTCAATGCATGTAAGAAAGTCTTGTTGCAAGAAACCAAATGTCACAAATCCAAACTGACAGTTACAGGTTAGAAATGAACGAGCGGCATGAGTGACAGCCATATTACAATTCCGACCGACGAACCTTGCCGAGTGATTCCGAGAGTCGACGATTTGACGAATGGTCTTAGCTCCTATTGGCTAAGTGTTGACGAAAAGAATAAGAATTAGAATCAGAAGAAAAATCTACAATTTCTGTCAGATTCATGACATGATATTACGATATCTCAGTTGTACATAGACCGATTTTATTGATTTTGGTTTTATTAGAAAGCTTATATGGAATTTACATTAGAAAAATGTGCTGTAAAAAAAAAATAAGTGACTCCTACCGGAATCGAACCGCGTCCAGCGCAAAGCTAGTTTCGAAGCGACGACGAAAGTAGAAAGAAACAGTTCGATGAAGAAGGAAGAGAGACTGAGAGTCGACGCTGGCAAATGTAAGGATACGGGATCGGGATGCTAAGCGCGATTTCGACTTCAGTGAAATGGCAACAGTGTAGAGAGACGCTGTTGTGAGAACGGCAACACCGCAATTGTATCGACATCACGTTAGCAGTCGTTCTCAGTAAGCGCCATCTCCTATCGATTGTCTGAACTAAATTTGTGACGTCACTTGCTCTGTATTATCGTTAAAATGGCGGAATCTCGTTTTTGGGAATGCAATGCTTTGCCCACAGATTTTGTCCTTATATGAGGACAATTCATATCACTCATATCTTATTAAATATCGACACAATATCGTTCAACCACGACTAAAGCGCCATTCCTTGGACCTTCCTCTTTCGTATGAGCCCTCATTGAGCCCAAAATATGCTGATATAAGGACAAAATCTGTGGGCAAAGTTAACCCATATTTCGGGCCAGATTTTGTCGGATTACAGAGCGTGCATTATCGGTGTCTACCCCCTTAAGGGGATAGACACGGTTGACCGTGACCCTGACGGCAGGCACGTGACCTCTCCGATTTGGCTGGTCGGTATTACAGCAGATTTTTCTGCATAGAAATGGTAATACCCATAGAGACACGGCTGACCGATGAAAACGAGGTGGCGCTTTCTGCTGTTTCTGAATGAAGCGAGAAACATAATTCGCTCTTAGCGAGCGAAAATGAGATACATATAGTCTCTCCGATTTGTTTCGACCTCTCTTTCTCTCATCTACTGGCTGTCCCTTTTTATGTTGGTGCTCGGCGTAAACAGAATCGATACCTCGGTTGGGTATACATTGTAAGTACGTATAACCAAATATTCAAGTCCGACCAGCTTCGAATCCGTCCAGAGTTTCAAAGCGTCGACGAAGTAGAAAAAGATAGTTTGATTTGATTGAAGTTTGATTAAAGTCAATAAACATCTTTATATTATTTATTTTATTTTATTTGGTCGACTTTTTTCCTTTCTTTTTCTTTCTCCTACCATATATTTCCTATTTCCTGTTATCCCTTTATGCATTCATTATTGAGTTGTTTACTATGTATTATTATTATTATTATTATTATTTTTTTTTTTTTATATAACATAATCTTCTTAACATAATCTAGGAAGGCCTCTGTTGTTTTTGTTAATTACTAAATCAAAGTCTTGGTTTTGGTCCACTCCTTCATTCTCAAGGATCTTCTCCAGATGTTTCCTTTTCTCCTTGTATTTTGGGCAGTTCCATACGAAGTGGTTTAAACTCTCGCATGGGTGGCCACATTCGCACTCTGGTGATACCACCAAATTCTTCCTGAAAAGAGATTCTTCTAAATTAAAGTGGTTAGATCTTATTCGGTTTAAGAAAGTTATGTCGCCCCTCTCCCAATCGACGAACCAGAACCAAACTTTTTTCCTTCCGATATTTTTATCTGGCCTAACCATATATTTTTTTCCTTTAACTTGTCCTTGTGTTTCTAATTTCCTATCGTTCCTCTTCCATAATAGTATTTCTCTATTAACTCTAAAGTGTCTTATTGCTATCTTAATTTCTTCTTCTGGGTTACCTTTTAATCCTCTTTTAGCTGCCTCATCCACTCGTTCATTTCCTTTGATATTCTCATGTGCTGGGATCCGACCCAATCTGATTCTTGTACTGTCTTGGTTTTGCTGTATTCGTGTTATTTCTTTTTGATAGAGTTCGTCCAGTTTTTTCCCCAGTTTGTAACTCTATGGTGTGTCCGTTTTCCTAGGATTTTCTTGTTCAACTTTTTTCAGGACACTTATAGAGTCTGTCAGGATGATGGTTGTTTTATTTTTAAAATGCAAGTTGCTGTATTCCATTGCCTTCATGATAGCTATAGCCTCCGTCGCATATATTGTTGCTTTATTCAAAATGCTGTAAGAATAGCTACTCCGATACCATTGGCATCAGCTCCTTCCTTCTTGGATCCATCTGTATACATCCATACGATGTTTTTTCCTTTCTCGAGTTCTAAATCCTTTTTAATTTCATTTTTGAGGTCTTCCTCTGGAGTTTCTATATCTCTTCTTGATAGTCCCGCTCTCCAAGATATCTGGGGTTCTATTAATCGACTATTTCTATCTAATTGGATGTTGTCCTCTCCTATTTCCTCTTCCCACTTATAGAAATGCTGATCTTCTTCTTCTATAGTTTTGTAGGCTATTTCAAATCTTTGAACTGTTCCTTTGTTCGAGTACTTATATTTTATGGCGTTTTTTATTGTTTCCCATATTCTCATATTTCCTCTTTCCTTTAATTTGTACATATATCTGTACGTTAGTAGTTCCACTCTTGTTCCTAGTTCCATTACCCCTGTTTCCATATACATCATGTTAATAGGTGTCGTGATCCTGTATCCCGTAGCCGTTCTGATGCCAGCATGGTGAGCACGTTCAATCAATTCTTTCTTGCCTTCTCTTTTTTGCTTTCCTCTTCTATTCTAGCTCTCTCTTCTCTTACTTTGAGAGCTAGCTCTCTTAAAAATTGTCCTCTTGATGTAGAGGGACTACTTTCTTCCGGTGGGGGGCAGTTCTGTTTATTTTTATATAATAGATCGCTTTTTATTTGGGGTTTGGAGGTCCTGACCGCTTCCAAATATTCCAAGCCTTCCTTTTGGAGCTTTCGTGCATCATTCCTTTTTCTGATTTTGGATCTCTCCTCCTCAAAAACATAGGTTTCGAAGTTCTCCTGATTTCTTATATCCCATCTTTCATCTTCTGGCGGTGGTCTTCATTTAGCCCTGTATTTAGTTTTACTAAAAATCGTTTCCACTTTGTTCTGTAGGTTCTTTTCCCATATTAAACTGACTAGGTCATTTAACAGCTCTTCCTCATTCCTTTCTTTTAATTGTTGAATTATTTTCCTACTGTTGTTTCTTTCAATGTATGATTGTTTCTTAATATCCTTCTCCTCGTGGTATAGGCTCCCACATTCGCATACCACCTCCTCTTCTGGAACTTTATCTAATTCATGTTGTAAAAGGGGGCCATACTTATTAATATATGGAGCCTTATACTCATAATAATCCAAGTGTTGATTTCCTGTTTTTCTCTTTTTCTTTTTTTTTTCCTATCCACTATATCCTTGTTCCTGTTCATTAGTTCCTGTTCCTCATTTCCTAAATCAATATATCCTTGATTTCTTGGTTTCTCCTGTCTTTTTCCCTTTTCCTGTGATTCGTTCCATTTATTTACTTTAAATGTTAGTCTTGGTACTTCTTTATCCTCCCAATATTCAATTTTTGGCCTAGACTGTAATGGTGGAAATTCCCATCTTCCTTGCTTTGATTCTCTTCTTGTCGTTTCCATGTTTTCATTATGAGATTTGGCTTCGATATATGTTTTCACTGTGTTGTATGGCCAGTTGCGATAGGCCATTACTTTTTTAATATTCGCCTCTTTTTGAAATATCGGGCACTCTTTTGACATACTTGGGTGTGCTCCAGCGCAGTTCGTACAGTGTGGTTGTTTGTTGCATTCACCATGTCTTTCCTCTCCACATCTTCTACAGTTAGAGACTTTGTTTCTGCACATTTGTTGGGAGTGTTCAAACGTGTAACACTTATAGCACTGTTTCACCGACTCTACGAAAGGTTCTACTCTTAACCAAACATGCCCGTAGCCGATCAACATCTTAGTTGGGAGTGAATCCCCCTCAAATGTTATTAAAATAGCTCTTCCTTCCGTCCATTTAACTTCTCCGTTTTTATATGTTCTTTTCTTTAACCTTTCAAGTTTATATGTTCCTTGTCCCGGCATAAGTTCTGCTTCCAGTTCATCGATGCTGTCCTCCCATTCGTGGATAACACCTTTTCTGATCATTTTCCTGTACGGCATACTCGCATAGCATTTGCTGTCATCGTTTTCTCCAGCCATGATTATGAGGTTCGCTTCTTCTTTGTTTCTGTAAATTGTTACGACCCAGGGCGATAGCGACGCGCGTGTGAGCCCTGCGAGTAGGATGGATTCGAGAATTGCACCGATACGATTAATTAGTATGTATCAATGGAGCCGAAGATTTGAGGATAGAGTAGATAATGCAGACGACTTTGACGCGAAGTCAGATAGTTGCAGGAATCGGTATCTCACAGTGAAGGGTAACCGTAGGTTAAGGTGTTTGGTTGTCTTGGTTATTGGAGTCAAACGCAGAGACGCCTCTGACGCGGTCAGGTAGCTACAGGAATCGGTATCTCCCAGTAAAGGGTAACTGTAGGGTAAGGTTCGAACAGTGAGGTTGTTGGAAAAAGTGCAGCGACTCTGGCGCGAAGTCAGATAGCTAGCAGGAATCGGTTTCTCCCAGTAAAGGTTAACCGCAGGATAGGTTAAGTTTAGGAGTTCGGGTTGAGTACACAATGACTAAATCGTATCGTTAAAATGTAACACGCGTCGTTAATAAAGCCTCGCAACTTGTTAATTTAATAGAATAATAACTCGTGCGGTAAAGTTATTATGTTGTGGGATCGTTACACTGGCTAGGATTGGTGATTTCAAAGTAAAGGTTTGATGATTAATCTCACAGACTTTTAAGTTTACACAAAGAGTATATATTCAAAAATAACTATACTAATTACAAGTGTGCACTGTCGTGTTGTCGCGGGTAGTGTATGAAGTTGAGATTACCTAAGTGTTGCGCGGTGTTGACGCACTGGCGAAGCGGGGGTCGAGAGTACTTTTATGGTCGTAATAGATTTTAAAACCGTCTTCGCGGATCTATATGGTAACGATGATCGAAAGGAACTGAAGCCCGATCTCACTAGAGTGCTGCTACTCTACAGACGATCAATGTGTCTCTAACGAGTATCTCTTTCGTACTAGCCCCCGAGCAACGAAAATCGTGGGTTTATATACCCCTAAATGTTGGTGGGGAACCGCCAGTGATTTCCATATTAGGAAATTTGACGGTTAGGATTTTCGTTGCTCTGAGGTCGGCAGCTGTGTGCCCTGGGAAAAGGGTAGATTAGAAAGTATCCCACGCAACGCGAGTCAAAGATGATATTAAGAGGATGCAGCTGCAGGATGCACTCCAGTGAGACCGAGCTCCAAATTCCAGAAGGGTAGATAAAATAAAATTAATGTATACGTAACAAAATTATGTCCGCTCTGTTAAATTCTACCATTTTGATTGATGTTGGTATTAGCTTATATTGGCTGATCCAACGGTAAATTTTGATTAAATTATTTTTCTTGTTTTTGGACATAAATTTTTTTTAAGTCCTACTGTAACTGTGTATTCCTTGTTTGATAAATCCTTTTTATAGAGTTGGATTAACTTCTTATCTTGTATATTATTTTTGGCCTTGTCAGGTTCTTGGTTCTCTTTTTTCTTGTTTTTGTTGTTTTCTTTTGTTAATTCTTCTGTGTTTTTTCCTTCATTCGTAATTTTGCTTATTCCTTGTATCTGTAATAAGGAAGTATGATTATCAATATTCTTATCCTGTTCTCTGAGTAGTGCATGTCTAAACGTTATTTCTTCGATGCACGTGGTGTCAGTGTATGGCCTGTGTGATCTTGTCGTTTTGTCACCTTCTGATTTAGTCTTTAATTTATTTGATTTTTTTACCTGTTTCTTCTGTATTTCCCACTCTTCTCTATTTTCATCTACCTTCCTTTTTTTGGTAAACCACCATTCGTTGTCTTTTAATCTTTCCTGGGTTTCCTTTGGTATTCCTATGTTCTCGTGACTGTTATCTTCTCGGTTTCCTATTTTCAACTGAAGATCTTTGTTCGATCTGTCTTCCTCCTTCCCCTCTTTAGGTGATGTAACCGTTATTTCATTTTTCTCTTTCCCCTTCAGAGGGCAGGTCTGTGCTTCCTTTAGAGAGTGCTTATTTCCTGTCCTTGCCGTTGCGGTATTGGTTGGTTCCCTGACTTCTAACACGTGATTGGACGTGGCCGCAGCTACATCACAGATAGCTCCCTCTATCCTTTCTTCCGGTATTTTCTCCTATTTATTACTCATTTTTTGTACAATGGCCTTATATTCCTCTAAAATCTCCAAATTCTGACATAGTCCTTTATCTTCATTTTCCTTAATTTTCCTTAATTTTCCTTTTGATTTACCTTGATTCTACAACTTCTATTTCCATTTCCTTTCCTTTATCGTTAATAGCCTTTTTTATTTCCTCTTCCGTTGTCTTCATGCTGGGTTCCTTTCCTATTTCTTTTTTCCTACTGTCTTCCATTTTTTAAATAAACTTTCCTTTTAATGCGGGTTCCCCCGCGGGGAATGCACTTATTAGACACCCGCTCCCTATTCAATGTTATTTAAAACCTTTAAATAAGTAACAAAGGGTATCTCTACCCCTACTCCCCACACCTGCTAGTCCCAAGAAAACTTATTCTAGGGGCTTTATGCTCTTAGAATAGACTGTGTCCCTTTTTTCCCTAAAGTCCCTACCCCTCAGTCACTTTTCCTCTCGGGTTGCACTTCACCTTAAAGTTTTTTCCCTGGTTTTTCACGATAATTTTCGGCACGTTTCTCAAACACGTCCACACATCTGGGCTGTTAAACTGGAAGTCTGCCATTGGGGGGAATTCTCTTGCACTATAACTAAATGCTTGCTTACCCTCTTGCCATGTGTTGTCTGTGTCCATAGTGTTATCCGCCAGTCCTAATTCCAGTTTTGCCGCTATCCTGGCTTCTTGGAATGACCAGTTTTTATAGGCTATTAGTTTGTTTGTAGCAGTATCTAACTGTGAGAAAACGCATCTTCTGTCTAAAGCTGTGTGTTCCTCTCCGCAGTTATTGCACTTTGACTGTTTGTGGCATTCTCCATGGAATTGCTCCCCACAGTTAATACAGCTTTTAGTATTCGACCTGCACCATTTCTTGATATGACCATAACGCAAACAGTTGAAGCACTGTCGAACACTTTTTATGAACGGTGATATGTTCAGGGACAGCATCCCGTCCATTATCATAATCTTTGTCGGTAGGCTACAACCGCTAAATTTGATCAGTATGAGGTGAGATTCCCTCCATTCAAACCCTTTTTTTCAGCCGTTCCAGGGAGAGAACATTCTGTCCCGAGACTATCTCTTCTTTTAATTCCTTTAGGGAGTAGGACCACACCCTTGTGACTCCCCATCTTTCCTCCGCCCTTTTAGGAATGGATAACCTGAAATTTTCTTTATCCACGTTTTCGTATTTTTTGAAAATGACTCTACAGTCCTCGTCCCCTTTAGCCCTAATCTTTGCGGAGCTTTTATTAATCATTTTTATCGATTCTATGTGTTTAATGTTTTCTCTGAAAAATTTAAAGATTTTTATGTAGTTAGTTTTTTTGTTTATATTTATCTTTTCTTTACAATTATTTTTAAACAACGTTTTGATTTCAAAAAATTTAATCGCGTTATTTTCCTCAGTCGATTCGCTAATAATTACTCTTTCGCTTTGTGGCGTTTTTGTATCCACGTGTTCCTCCATCTTTTTGTCAGTAAATAATGTGTCTGTCTTACCGTTTATTTCTTTTTTTCCGTTCGAGTTAGTTTTATATATTTTTTCTTCCTGGCTTTCCTTGGTTTTATCTATATTTATCCCACAATTTTCACTTTGCTATTCTTTACTTTCGACTCTTCTCTGGACTGATTCTCACTATTCTTTGTTATACTGCGTATCTTTCTAGTTTTCCTTTCTAGTGATTCAATTCCGCATTCCTCTTCCGAGGAGTTGTCCCTGTAACCTATTGGTCTCTTGGTTGACTTTCTTGTTTCCTCTTTGGCTCCAGACAGCTTTTCAATTGGCGTATACACCAATCGTATTGGCTTGTTCAGACGAGTTACCGGCGTCGGTCCAGATTCCGCCATTCCTTGGCGCGTTGATGCGTACCCCCCGGCGGAGGACCCCCTCCCCCGGGCAGGTTATGTTCAATTTGGACTCTCTTCGTAGAGTGCTCTACACTGCAACCTGCATCCACCTCCACAAGATCCGAACACTACACCTCTCTCCTGTGCTTTCTTGATCGTTTGTAGATTTTTTAAAACTCTTCGCAATGTGTAATTTGGCAAAAACTGTTAAGCGAAAAATCTCTTATCAACGCCACCTACCGACCTTAGGGTGACGTTAATTGACATTTCATCAGCACCATCTAGCGTAGAATTTTAAAGTGACAAAGTTAAGAGTGTCACGGGTGGTCACGGGGGTGAAGAGGAGTAAAGGGGAATAAAGTCCAATCGTCTGACGGGGGAGGCGCACCATACGAAAGCCAGCTTCAATTTGCCGCAAGCCATCCCGTATCCATAGTATATAGATCAGTGAATACCCTACCAAAAGAGGATGCGTGCGCATCGATCCCACTCGATTCCGTATCGAAGGAGCTCGATGCGAGAACTAGGACTGGCACTCTACGTTTTGGAAGCGACCGCGACAGCACGTTCAAATCCTTCAGCGAAAACCGGTATCCAATCGAGTGATCAAACCGATCAAGTAACTTAGTTACTTGCATACGCGCCTCAAACCGAGGAGTCACGTGCACAAACCGAGCCGTGGCACTGCTGCATCGTGATTTGTAACGACACCAATCCGGCGTGACCACGTAGTAGTCAAAAGCGATAAAGTAACGAAGGTATGCAACGAGAGGGAGACGGTCTCTTTTGCTGAAGGAACGGGTGAGAGGTAAGCATTTTAGGGGTAAGTTGTCACAGTAGGATTCCGCGGAAATTACGATCGGATTCGCACTGTTGGAATCAGGCGTCCGTCACCAGAGAGTACCAATAGCTCACATTCGTGTCCTTTGGTGAACTCCTAGGTGTCAAAACCTGGTTTCGGCTTCGTACAAGTCTCCACCCGAACATTTCCTCCGAGAAATCGGCCGAATGGGAAGGTGCTGCGACAAATCCACAATCGTGCATTTGATCACGAAGTGAATCCTGAACGCGCTCACCACTTCACCAAACTGTGTGTATTCGGTTTCAAACGTAGCAGTCTCTTAAGAAAACACGTGCAATCTCGTGTGAATGTGGATAGGCATTCAGACGTCTTTGTACAACCAACTTTGGGTTTTCCTAAGGTGTGTCTCCCAATCGTTGCCCTATCATATTTGGATTGATAGATAAAGCGTGCCAGTCACAGTTATTCACGTTACCACAAATAATATTGTTAATTTACGATAAATCGAACGGACGAGAGTAGTATAGCTAGGCCGGTTCTAAGCCATGGGGCTCCGAGGGGGGAGCGGGGGAGGGGGAAACCGTGGGCGAGGGGTGTGAGGAGGGGGGAACCGTGGGCGGGGGGAGCGAGGGGGAGGGGCATGAGGGGGGCGGGGATCGGTAATTATTTCCTACGGTCGTTAAGGTAGAGGGGGACACCATCGGTCGGTAATTATCAGTGATCGGTAAAAAAAGAAAAACGCAAATTTTACATGTAACGAAATAAGCGCATAAGGGTGGTGGAAACTGTCCTCTTCGCGCGCAGGTGTGGAGATGTTTTTTCGGGCCTCGCGGTTTCCCTCTCTCTCGCACCCGAGCATTTTCTTCCTCGCACTCATGCCCGTGTACACACGCGACATATAATATTATATTACAATCTTTGACACATCGATCGGTAGGAACGTTTCGCGGTGATGGCCTCGATGATAAGGTTTGTGATTATACTCGATTACACTATTCTTGAAATACTGTATCAGTTCCCTTGGCGGTTGAAGATTACCAAAACTATCGAAATATATGATGCGAGTTCCCCGTTTTGCGTACGCAATCTAATGAGTACCAGGTCCCTCGAAAGTATCCAAATTTACGATACCACTCTCGTTCCTGTGTATCCCATCTGTTGGTAAAGTATTGCGCATGTTACATCCGGCACTGCCGGTGTCCCTTTTCATCGAACGCTTATTGCGAATAGTTAAGATCAATAGACTTTAAGGAATGCGCTCGGTAAACGATGTGGAAATCGTTCCTCGGGAACGAAATAATGCAAACCGCGAGTCAGTAAACGGGTGTCAGCGATGTTAGGCCGTTGCATACGAATCGGCCATTGAACTTGCGACGTGTCCAAGATTCGGAAATGTAGAAATTAAGATTTCGAAATTACGATCGTGCCTTGCGAGGATCTGGGGGTATATAAACCCGTGGCCACGACCACGGACGCTTCTTTTCGTATATTCTGTAGTCGCGGACAGGTTAATCTCTCACGTTAGTCTCATTTAGGTATCGTGTATCGTATCTCCAGCTGAGTAAAGAGTTCGCGTAAGTGAGAACATACGCACTAAAGATAGAGTCATCGCGGAGTTTCCTACGAAAGTCCGACGTTTATTATTCGCCAATTATTAGAGTCCCGTGTCGCGAGTGTACAACCAGACCAGATCTTCGCCACAGCCGAGCCCGGGACAACCTGACAACGCCGCCGATAGCATAAGATCAACGATTGGTATTGTTAAACCATTTTCAATTGTATAATTTTTATTCTTGTTTGTAAGTAATCCCAAACTCAGTTTTGTTTCATAATTATATTTGTTAATACTCAAACTTAGTGACAATTATTATAGAATCCCAAAATTCCTTCTTTTCCAATTAAATACAGATAAGGTGAGCTTTAGCTCTTTAATCGAAGACAAGAATCCCTAAAGAAAGTCCCAAACTAGTTGGGACGTAACACGCATAAAAATACCCCTGAAATATGGAATACGCATACGCTTTGCCAGATGCTGTAGTTGTACCTTAGTGGTTACGCCTTCAGGCATTTTAATATTGACGTTTTTTTTTTCTCTTTGAAATTCCTCGTCCGCGTTTGTACGGCGCAAGATAAAGACCACGGCCTTCCATAGCACGATTATGACGTTGCAACTCCTCCAGCTGTTTTCGCACAGACTTGGCGTCATTCACGGCCTTAGCCACGCCAGCAGCACCAACGGATAACGCTTCTATAGCTGATAACGCGGGAAGGAGAAACGGAAGGATACCGCCACGCTTTGCTATCGGTAGAGCTCGCTCCCCCTTGTTCTTTTTACTACGACTCTTTTTCTTCTTGAACCCCATTCCAAGCTTCGTCTTAGCTTTCATCGCAGTCCAAACAGCTGCAGCAGTCGCCCTTTCGCCGAATGTAGCGTCCTTCGCAGTTATGCGCTGGCGTGCTCGATCAGCTAAAATTCGATCTGCCTCGTGACGATTGGTCAAATCTTTGTTTCGAGAGTACGCAATATCGTGTTCTCTACAGGCTGCATCCAACGGATTTATACCTCGATCGCCGCGTGCTAAACTTATATGTCTCGGCAGTTTATCCCACGCGTAATGAATGTCGCTAGCGAACCGATTCAAGAGTACTATCTTTGGCACGTATTCCAATTGCTCAACAGTCAAGTCGAACAGTGTATCACCATCGATCAGTATGAACGCCATTTCTACACTGACTGAAACGTCTGGATCATGCTAGTATAAATACCCCCAACATCAACACATACCTTTTCTTGCATTTTTTACCTCAGCTACGATGCGGTTCGTACGCCAATCACCTACGATTAGAGTGGCTAATGTAGACAAAAAGACACAGTCTGAGAAAGAGGTTACGCAAATATGGTAATATGCTACCGACTTCTATACGTGGTATCATTTGCGGCCCATCGAATTGCGGCAAAACGAACGTGCTGATTAGTTTGTTAGAAAGTCCGCACGGTGTTCGCTTCGAAAACTTATACGTGTACTCGAAATCATTGCAACAACCGAAATATCGATATCTAGAAAATATATTCTCGTCGATAGATGAAATTGGTTATTTTACATTTTCGAATAACAGCGACGTCGTTCCACCGAGCGAGACACTTCCGAATTCGATTTTTATCTTTGACGACGTGGCATGCGATAAGCAAAACACGGTAAGAGAATACTTTTCAATGGGTAGGCACTCGGACGTTGGCTGTTTCTATCTTTGTCAGACATATGCGAAGATACCGAAACATCTGATACGCGACAACGCGAACCTGCTGATCATGTTCCAACAAGATGGTACAAATCTGAAGCATGTATTCAACGTTCATGTAAACACTGACATGTCTTTTGAGAATTTCTGCAAATTGTGTACCGCTTGCTGGCAAGACAAATATGGATTTGTAGTGATTGACAAAGACAGTGCTTTATGGAATGGTCGCTATAGAAAAGGATTTAATGACTTTGCAATATCGTAACATGTCCAGTTATGTCCGATACGTTGAGAAAGCAGTGTTCCAACATGAGCAGTAGCAGCGTTGAAGATCGTGAGAGATTTGATTCGCAGAAAGTATCGCGAATTGAAAACTGGTAAAATTGACGAAGAGATTGCGTTGGAAAAACACTTGAAACCTGGTACTGAACCACTGAAGACAATTGTCAGCAACACGTTAAGAAATTATGATCTACACAATAATATCGGAAGCGAACCATTATTCACTCCGAATATCACGGAATCAGATGAAATACAATCAAACTTGTGGTTAAATTTCTCGAAACCGCCAAATATAAAAAAATCAAGATTAAGCAGTTTACCCGATATGAACCTGATAGCCTCTACACCGACCTCTACACCGATTAAGACAGTACCAACAACAACACAACAACAACAACAAACTTAGCAAACGAAGATGTTTTTGAAAGTCCAAACAGCTATTTCTCGACATCTGTTCGAAGTCAATTGCAAACGCCGGAAGGAGAATAAACGGTACGTAATCATCTAGGTCCACTGAGTCAAAAATACATCGACGTAGAGGTTAATATGGATTACGTGTACGGTGTTCATCTCATCAATGATGGACTGATGCTTGGTAATAAACATGTTGACGTAGACAATGTGGATAACATAATTATCGATAGCATACGATATTCGGGGACACCCGGCCTTCATGAACTAATATTCAAGAAAACTCCAGATAACGACATTTACACTGAGGCTGATGAACGCAAATACAGGAACATACTGGTGACAACGACTGCGCATAAGCACAAGCACAATTCGTATGGTCAAACATTAGGCAACAGAGGATACAAGTATAACCATGTAATCAAACCATTATTGCAAGATAAAAAGGTTGGAAAAGGCATACCGTGTTCCATGAGATTAACCAAAATCAACATTGATTACGTTCACTGGAACGATCCCAACGAACTCGTAGATCGGCTTAGATTGGCTTCGCGTCAAGCCGGTCACAATGCTTACGACAATGAGATGCTATCGATTATCGAGGAATTTCGCGAGGCAGAATTCATTATAAATTAAGCTACAATTTGGCGATACAGTCAATCATCATTAAAATGCCAATCAACAAGTTTGGGTCATCGTTTGGAAGAATGGAATCATACTATCACTGGAATGGAGTAGTCAGAAATTATGTACGCGACAACGCTCTTTGTGTTGTTGGCACTAATTATGACGCAAAGTCGCGCAAGATTCGACGGGTAGCACCGCCTGTAGAGGATGGTGATGCTATCAACAATCTGTACTTGCACGAAAACATGGCAGTTATAAAAAGTCGATAAGACGTATTTCGAAAAAGATGATTATGTTTCAAAATTACGTTCAGAGCTTGAAAGATGAGCTGAATAAATTAGAGAGAGATATTACCGAATTCCGAAATCTAATGCAGGTGCATCAATAGCTGGACGTTGAGACTATTTACCGACCGACATACCGGTCAACCGACCGACCGATCGACCGACCAACCGTTGCGTTGAGCACCGATTTGATGTTTGATAAGACGTGTACGTCAAGTCTTTGCGTCAGTGTCGAGTCATACATGGCTGCGAAGAGAACTCCCAGTACCGAGAAACGGCGTTTCGTGGAAGAATTGCATGCTCCGGAAAACTAATCCCGCAACGTATCTGCTGAAAGATGTTTATGGAAAACCAATTGCTGGAGAAATCTACGAACACGAGTTGCAACGCGTTGCCGACGCTGATGTATACCTTGTGGAAAAAGTGTTACGTCGGAAAGGGAATAAGGTGTACATGAAATGGTTAGGATTGAATAGTGCACACAATTCATGGATAAATCAAAATAATGTATTGTAAAAATTAACATTTTTAAAAATTAAATATTCAGTTTTATACATATACTAGCATTATTAGTTACATTACAGTGTTTTTTATTTACAACTAAATATATACATCTATTAAAATCGAGGTAAAAATAATTTACAAAATACATATAATGATATATATATTTAAAGCGGTATTTTATAATGACCCCACGGCAATGTATCCGTTGAGTCGGGTACGATATACCGCTTATCATCGTACGGACTCAGAGCGATTTTTGATTCCGCCATTGTGTATACTTTGTGTAATTTTGATCTTATACATGTCTGATTACGAATCATTTCAATTTCGTTTTGTAGGTACTGCATGTAGTCGTCGAAAGTTATCATCCTGGAAACAACGTTAATTTTTACACCTTTCGCCTTTTTCGTACCTTCTTTTACCATCTACATGCAGTGCATACATTTTCGCTCTGAGTCCAACAAATTCTGTCATTATGGCCCCATTGTTTTCGTCTTTCATCAAACCGGGAACTTTTTTGTTTACAAGCGGTATATCGTAAACGTCCTCTACCGGATAATCACTGGTATCAAATCGATTACTATCGCGTTAATATAGTATAATTAGTATAGTATAGTATCATAAATATTCTCACACTCGATGTGGTAAATTAAACTATCCATATGGATGTACATAACTTTACATTTATCGTCATGTGTGAGTAACATGTAATCGTGATGGAATTCATACAAACAAACCTTAGATATCCAGTATACACATACCCACATAGATTGGTTTGTTGAACTTCACCACAAGCTTTCGCAGTTCGATGGCAACTAAGTTTTCCGAAAACACGCTACGGCTGTGGAAATTTGGTTTTGCGATCATTGTCTCCGCACCATATCTCCCTTCCCATTTTGTTACTAATTTTACATCGACGTGATTGCGTACATTCTCCATAGTTTTGCCAAATACCGCATTGTTCATCAATTTATACAAATTCTTTTCAAAATCGTTTGTAGGGAAAGTTCTAAACTTTGTATTTAATTCGATGTAATCGCGGAGCCGGGGTGATTGTGCGAATTGGAGGACGCGGTGTATCTTTGTAATACGAATACCATGTCGCGTGCATTGCTGCAGGTTACGATACTGGATAACGTAGCGCTGCTTATCGTATAGAGTTGCGAGCAGTTTGTCTTCTCTTTTGCCAGGTGGTTTGGCACGTGTGGGACAGAACGGCAGGTCCCCGTGAATGTCGTGCAAACGTTGCGGATATTCTAGATCCATCGAAATTCTGCATATGGCAATGGTTGACACATTGCCCACCCATACAGATTATTCACATCAAAGTACATCAAGTACGATGATGCTTTCGATGAATCGTACGACTGCATGTACTTATTATTGGCTTTCGCGTATCTACGTGAACATTTACTTAATCCATCGACCATGTCGATATCTGTTAGTAATTCGAAATTAACTTTTGTATGCTTCAGCATGGCATCCCACGTGAAACTGGGCAGAGTGTAATAATACGCGAGATCGAGTCCGTAACTTATGATATAGCTTTTGCGAAAATTTTTAAAAATATGTTCTCGGCGTGCGCGTATTCGCTCTCCGATACTGTATTCACCCGTCAAGGAACTGTAAAATGATTCGCGTGATGGCAAACATGATTGTTCCAACTTTTCGGCACAGTCAATGTACTCGTATGGAAGAACACCTTTTCGCATCAATAATTCGAAATCTTCGGTAGACAAATTTTGAAACTCGGTTCGTAAATTTCTTAGTTTGCTTTTATGTAGGAAAGACGCTAATTTATCGAGACTGGTACTCAAGAATTTGTATGAATCAATGAGTCTCAATTTTATACAATTTCGTGACGGTCCATTTGGATCTTCGACATTTTTTGTGAATGAGATGTATTTTTCTTTTGTTATCGGCAATACACTGACGGCACCCTCGAAGGCTGTAGCTATTTCTTCGATAATAAAATGCGCATCGTAACCGGACAAATTATGAAAAACTATGGGAATGCTAATAGAGTTTTTATAATTTAGATTACAATTGGAGTGCGCGGAACCTCTGTACCGACCGGTTAGATGGCAATGATGGCGAACCCTCGTATCGTTTTCTCCAAACGGTTTTTCGCAAATGTGACAATGCGCCGCGTTGCGAAATGCCTTCTGCTGTTCGCTCGTTAAATCATCCATTTGTATATTATTTGATAAGATTGATTTAACAAAATGTGCCAAATTCTTTAATTCCCACAATTCCCACCACGACGACATTGGTACACCAACAAGGACCGTACGCGCATTGAACATAATATGCAATACTAAATACTTTATGATGCTGGTATGTGTATCTTGGCGCTTCTCGATCAGTTTTCTCCAGAATGCTCTCGAGGTCGGCGTACACCACAAATGGAAGTCGCTCTTTCCAGATGTACTTGTTGAGGCTGAGCTATTTCCTTTCATCATCTGGTAATACGATTGCGCAATCATTCATCTTCTCGCAATCTACGGTGTGAGCTTCCAGCTTCTCACTCAAACTAAAGTAGTGCAAGCATCTGCAGTAAAAAGACATAAATTCTTTTCAAATATAACATATTTAAAAAAGAAAAAAAAGAGAATGCAAAAGTATTTTCGATGATTATTTTTACTCAATTGTAAGCTCACGAGGCGGGGCAAGTTTTTCATCAACGCGAAATGTTCCACACCGTTTGCTCCTCCTAAATACAGCAAATTGACGGTCGGTAGAACCTTCTTTTCTTCAGTGATGTAGACGTTGATGGAGATGTTGTTTACGTGCTCAAACTTTTTAATTTGGTTCAATGTCATTGAAAATTCGATATTCTGGATATTCAAGACCGTTAAATAATGAGGATATGTCGATGTCCGATATACGTGACTTTCGGCTGGATGCAGAGCAGCCACTACTGACCACGCGAAACATGCATTGTCGTTCGAGCATACGTTCATTACTCTTCTCTTTAGTTGTATTTTTAATTGTATGGTACATCCAGCATGCAACTGCATATATTTATTCACATTAACAATTAAATTGAGTATACGCGACAACGTCCATCCCCTATCCCGTTCTTGAAATTCTTCCAGCGATGCTAGGGTGGGTTCGACGACGCGCTGCTCGTACCACTCTTCGAGATTAATCGCGCCGAAGATTTCACAGTTCTTCGTGCTGATAGTCTTGTTCGAGCGTTTATCACCCGCTACAAACTCTCCATTAAACGCGGTATTCACTTTTAGTGTCTTATGTTTCACCAATGCACCCCGTATATGCTCGAGCACAATGTCTCTCTCATCCTGAAGAAAGTTACGCAGTGCGATGTAGTGCGAATTTAAAACAACACCGGTTAATACGCGGCTCTCGAACGCAATGTCTATTTCATGCCATAAGAGTCCAGTGCTTGAATGGCCGGCACCTTCGTACACGAAACGTCTACTCAACGAATATTTTAGACTATCGAGTCGAGCGATCAACGATTGTTGAACGGCGATCGATAATCGAGGGCGTTTTGCTCGACTATGTTCTTCCAGCGACTCTAGGCACTCGTTGCATCGTTCTTCCCATGCGAGGTATTCTTCTTGCAAAGTCAATCGATCGGCCTGGTCCCACAATCGACTTTCCATTTCTAAGAGTTCTTCCATGGTTGCACTCACTTCTTCGCTGGGGGCCACTACAGAACAGTTTGAATGCAGTTCAATCTGCAACACAATTTTTATAGTCTAGGCCACGTGACACGTGATTTTGTCACATGATATGCCCCTACTATGATGTCACTGCCTGCTGATTTTCGTAATCCCCCTCGTATTCCGTATCGCTGTTATCGTTTGTTTCCAACTCCAAAGCTCTACTGGTAGACGTTGATGTCAGAATATTGAAAACTTTTTTGACTCTTATGTCGCCATCTTTGAAATCGTTCCAAAGGCGATAAGGCTTGTACATGCATGCCAATATTTCGCAAGGTTCCTCATCCTCATCCTCATCCTCCTGTATCACGGATCGCCATGCTGAATCGATCGATGATACTGACGGTGATACTGACGGTGATTTTAGACTTTATGTTTTTCCGAAAAACGTTTCTCATCCGGTGATCTATGATTTGCATCTCTTCTTTGGAAAACTGTGTAATATCACGTTGGAAGATATTGGCGAACGCAATTTCCTGGAGTGATGATACACGCACAGTCGACATCTTCGTTTTGAACACTTTGGGATTCTATGCTGTGCTACGAATCTCTTCATATTTTATAACGTTGACCCCCCACCCAGTATAGACAGAACGTTAAGCGTCGCTCCTTCATTGTGTCATCCCAAACAGATGATTCTGCAGAATTCTACCACTCACACCCTCAACTGGTATATTTCCTTCGGACGTGCCCTTGTATTGATTTACTCCTAGTTCTCAAGCGTATTATGCGATTATTGTTATTAAGAATTTATATTACGTATAAAAAAAAATTAAATCGCGCGCTACGCAAAGGTGTGCACGCTAAAAATAAATGTGGATAAGAAAGTGAGATGTGTGTGGGAGGGGAGATTTGCTCTTTCAGCATTTTTTTCATCTGACAAAGAGAGGGGGAGGGGTTGTTATATAAAAATGTCTAAACGCGTTTTTTCAATCATTGTTTGCAACATCGTTCTATCGCCTCGTATTGAAACATCAGCGATGTGGTCCAATGCTGAAATTGCTCGAGCAACGCGAGGGAATCTTCCGAACAAGAAGTTCAACCAGCCATTAGCAAAGAAATCGCGCACACAATAAGTACTTTGACAACATATTGCAAAATATGCATTCAAAATTCAATATCCTTTATAATTTTTTGTTTCTCTTGTCAGTGATAGCGATAATGTTGATTCTGAACGTAGAGTAACACGCGTGGTGCGTATACTGGGGAGGAAATATCCCCTGACGGATACATTCTACAAGTATCTCGACATCGGGGTTCGAATCGGTGGTTTCTGCGACGTAGAGCTGGCTATAGGAGACTCTCATGGAAACGAAATTAAATTTTCTATGGATACGTGGAAAGATCTCCTACGAAAGAGGCATAACATTCTGCAGATTTTTGCTGATACATCAGGAACCTCGAGCGAGCCGATAAGCATTAATGATGTAACAGTTAAATTCCGACAACTAAACGACGTAAAACTCGCAAAACTCTCAAATTCTACCGTCTCTATGTTTATGAATGAAAAAACCGTACAAAAGTTGTTCGCTTTCGAATATTGTATCGATCATATGTATAATTGGCTGTCTGAAAACTTGTACCAGGTAGAATCTAAACACAACACGTTTATAGAAATAATACAAAATGCTGAACTTAAGGATTATGCAAAGGCAATTGTTGAACATGAAAATTTTGTGCGTCATTCATTCATTGACTCTGAATTGTTAGCATTAGGTTGTGATGTCTATACACCACGGAGCGGTGGACGTGCCGACTTAGTCGGGTTATCCAGGGTTAGTGGGAAGGAATCGTTCTCGGTGGTAGTTTGTAAATATCACTTTTTATTTCCCTTGCGGGATCATCTGGTGTTATGTACAGTTCTTATTTCCTAAATCCAAATCCAAATCCAAATCCGAATCCGAATCCGAATCCGAATCCGAATCCGAATCCGAATCCGAATCCGAATCCGAATCCAAATCTAAATCTAAATCTAAATCTAAATCTGAATCTAAATCTTATCTGTATGTGACAGGTCCGCGAACTTCGTGCACGTGGTGGCGCGTGGATGCCGCGAGGGCGGTTATTCGCCGAGCGCTGGGATCGTGCTGGAATCACTTGCACGAGAACGGATACTCTCCGTGCGAGTGAATTTCGGTGGAAGACAAGCGCACGAGAGCGGATACTCTCCGTGCGAGTGGATTTTCGGTAGGAGACAAGCGCACGAGAACGGATACTCTCCGTGTACTTGGATCGGACTGGAGGCAGACTTCTTGCAAGGAACTCGACTTAGTAGTCTGTGTGGCTCGATACCGCGGGGATTTCTGATTCCCGATTTCGGAGTCCCACCTTATATACTAATTTCGGCTGCTTTGCTGAACTTGTGTATGTTTGTCGGTGAGACGCATTCGCTGTGTAATTATTTCGACTTGTCGAACAGCTGTGTTTACTTCGTGCGCGGTATGTTTTTGTCGCTGGCGCCTGGCGGTTACACTGCGTGAGAACGCGATTCCCACGGTCGGCGATACGGTACATGTTTCGAGAATTCGTGACGCGTTTATGCGAGGCGTCACAAGGTTCAGATGTAATGCTGGAATACAGTTATCAATAGAAAAATAGCTTGGATATATGTGTCTTTCTTTCTAGCGCATATTCTCCCATATCATATTCTCATCCGGTGTAATGTTTCAAAGCATGTTCTCCAGTATTCTCATCGCCAACGAATGATGTCACCTCTACCGTTTCTTTAATATCTAGTCCTTGAGAAATTGTATCGCGTAAATAAAAGATTTGCTGTCGGATTAAAATTTGCAAACTTTGCGTTTTTGGATTTTCTGCTCGAGGCCATCATCGCAAGACGTTGCTACCGATGGCTGTGTCAAAGATTGTAATGTAATATTATATGTCGCACGGGCCATGAGTGCGAGGAAGAAAATACTCGTGAAAATACTCGAGAGAGAACACTTATGAGGCCCACAACGACGCCCCCACTTCTGGGCGCAAAGATGACGGTTTCCCCTCCTTTATGGCGTACGCGTTTACCTCCCGCGAAGACGACGAGCATGGTTTCCCCCTCCCTCACACCGTGCGCGCTTATTTCGTTACATGTAACATTTGTGATTTTCTTTCTTACCGATCTCTGATAACAATAATAATACTTACCAAACGTCGAACAATTAATGTTCTTCTTCTTTTTTACCGATTTCTGATAATTACCGTCCGGTGGTGTCCCCCTCTACCTTACCGACCGTAGGTAATAATCATCCTGTCCACTGCCTGGCGGAGTGGCGGGTTGGTCTAGCGGTGGCCACGGAGCCCTACCGTGTCCCCGACCATCCACACTGGATCGGGGACGGGGATGGCCTCGTGACGGTGTGGTATTGTCGCCAATCGGCGACTGTTCCCCCCTGCACCGTGATCGAACGGGGCAGGGGGATGGTTTTGGTGGAATTGGAAAGGTTCCTAGTTGCTGGATGCTACGATTCACCCAATTGTAGTGCTGCCGAACTCAGTAGGTTTTTGGACCGGCTGAGGGCTATGTTAGGCCCATATATCGTCGGTCCGGTGCTGGTCCCCGGGGACCTCAATGCAAGATCCACCGCGTGGGGTAACCCGGGGACCAGCTCCCGAGGCGGAATGCTGCAGGATTGGGCGGAGGGGATGGAGCTCCGGTTATTAAATCGAGGCTCCGTAGGTGAGGTGGAACGTTTGCGTCAGCCGCTGTCTCTCGCTGTGTGTCCAACTGGCAGGTCTGGGATGGTGAAACTTTATCGGACCACTGCTATGTCCTTATGGACGTGGTGAGGGCCGTGATTATCGGCTCCGCCTGGCCTCCGGCCAGGGAGCGCGGGGCAGAAAAGGGGGCTGTGTGGATCCGGGACACGTTGCAAATGATTTGCGACGTCGCTATGCCCCGGATCCGCGAGCAGTCCCCGAGAAAGTCTGCGTACTGGTGGACGGGCGAGCTGGCCGACCTCAGAAGAACGGCCGGCCACGCACGTCGCCAGTACACCCGCGTTTGGCGCCGTCATTTCTTAGACGGCGACCCGGAGCGGAGAGTCGCCGAACGGTACGGGGTGTACAGGTCGGCGGCGGTGGGCGCCCACATCAAATGGTGCTTGGGAAGCTCCGCCCTTGGGCGTCCCCTGTCACGGAGAGATTAGACCCGGAATTTCTGGGGCGCGTAATGGATGCCCTCTTCCTCCTCAATAATGAGGGAGAGGGAGGGTTGGGACGCGCCCCGAGTCCGAGTCCGACCATTCAATGGTCGGACGAATTCCGGGTTACGGAGTTGGAGCTGTCCAAGGCCATACGGGAGCTCCGGGCTAAGGGCAAGAGAGCACCTGGCCCGGATGGAGTTCCCGGTGGCATGTTGCCTCTGGGCCTGAGTGTCCTCGGCCTGGCTTACAGGAGCGTTTTGGACGCTAACCTGCGCCGGGGAACTTTTCCCCGTGTATGGAAGAAGGGACCACACTGTGGAACACCCTGCCCTGGAGGGAGATAACGGTGGCGCTGGATTATTTCCAGGTGCTATATATATATATATATATTCTCTTCGATATATTCTATTGAATTCTCTGCGAACTCATTGTGATACTAGTCGTCGTCAAGTATGACGGAATATATATATATATATATATATAAGTGTGGATATATAGATATTTTATATCTTGTATCACTCATTGTGATACTAGTCGTCGTCAAGTTTGACGGAATATATACATATATATATATATATATATATATTCCGTCATACTTGACGACGACTAGTATCACAATGAGTTCGCAGAGAATTCAACTCTCGACGAAATCATCGTGATATCCGTCGTTACTAAATTTAACAGACAATATTTCATTGATTACCATATATATCAGAGTTTTCAAATTCTTTACTCTCCTCTCAGAACACTTCGCTATCCAGTACCTGGAGGCACAAGCCCTCAATTTCTTCCAGTAACTTCAAACATACGAGCTGAAGTTAAAATTTAGTGTCTATCAAGAGACTAAATTTTAACACGGTTACAATTGGCGCCCAACGTGGGGCGAAGTGTGTCTGTGGGTCAAGGAACATTGGAAAGGTAAACATGAGTAAGGAAACACCTTCAAGGGCAAATAAGCGCACGGTTTTGGACGGGCCAGTGGCTGTTGTCAAGGCGACGGTGGCACAACACAAACGGCTATCTGCGTAACAAGGTCAACATCCGAGGAAATTTCCGAAAATGCAGTCGAAAGAAGTGCTAGACTCAATACGGTAGAAATCCCAGAGTTAGAATTGAGCTCAACGGAGACTTCGCAAATAAGGGGAATCTTAGAAATCATACGCGGATTGCAAGGGGAGATTAAACATTTAAACAGCAAAGTACGCGAACTAGAAACTCGGCTAGTTGAAAGAATCGAAGATCAAGTATCGTATGATGAAGAGTTAACGAGCACAAACGCGAAATGCGGGACTGGAGGTGCGAGTTTGAAGGTCGAATCGAGCATAACTATCTTGAGGCCATAGAACGTACAGAAGATGTTAGGAAAGAGATGCGCGAATTCGTTAGCCAGTCAAGGTCGTCGTCGCGGGTGCAAGGAAATGTAGGTTGCCAAGAATCTGATGAGATTCCGCGGTCGCAAAATAACGAGCAACGAGAATCGCGAAACTTTGACACATCGCGCCAGGTATCTTTCGCAGGCCGTCCTAATCTCAATGAGTCGGTCAATTATGATTCAATGGTATCATCTGCATCGCGACCATTTGCAGTTAAGTCTCAACTCCCGTTTTTCGATGGTAAATCGACTGAAAAACTACCGAAATTTATACGTGAAATGAAACGATTTATTGATGCGGCGCGGGTTCCCGAAGATGAATTAAAGTTCATTATTACCCAAGCGTTAAAGGCATTGCGAGCGAATGGTGGGATATCGTAGTTGATGAAATAACAACGTGGCCACAGTTCTCAAGGGCTTTTCTCAATCGGTTTTGGAGTATAGCATTTCAAAGAAAGGTTAGAGATAATTTAGACACGGAAGTGTATCGTCCTGACTCCGGAATTACACGTGTTGCGTATGCCATGAAACATATCGGAACCGTACGAGACTTGTATCCACGTCCTTCAGACGAGGAAATTGTCTTAACACTGGCACGACACTTTACACAAGCGGTAGATGACTGTGTGCTCGGGCAAAATATTACGATAATATATATGAGATCATCCACAACGATCAAGAAGAACAAGAATTTGAACACGAAGCGGACGAACCGATTCTGCAGCCGGAAAACTAGACTCGGAGGCCCCCGGAAATCGTCTGAGAAACTTCCCCGCTCAGTCAAAGGTGCTCTCCAATGTAGAAGATGGGGAAGAACAACGTCTTATTATCAGTTCGGTGTTTCACGATCTTCGACGTGAGCTCACCGTAGAAGAAGGATCGTAATTGCCACCTGAAGGAATAAATCGATGTCCAGAAATTCCTATCAAAATCCAAGGGATTCCTGTCAACGCCTTAATCGACACTGGTGGCACGGTAACAGTAGTTTTGGAAGAATGGTACAACGCACGTCAAAGTCAACTTGTTAAATGTTCAACCTTGCCAATTGCTGGAATATACGTGATCGGAGCAACAGGGAGCAGATCGACTCGTTTGAGAAGACAAATATGGGTGACCATCAACCATGAGGAAGCGACAATCGAAACATCAATCATAATTGTTCCAGGCCTAATCTGCGAAGCTATTCTCGGAATCGACACGCTGAGAATAACGAAGGCCAAATTAGATTTTGAGCAAGATGTAATTACCATCAACACCGATGCGGGTGTAATCAAGAGCAAGATGACTCAAAACAACGTGCTAAATAAAGGTGGCAATTCAAACGATGCAAAACCGATCAGGAACGGAAAATCGAGACGCTCGATCGGTAAAAGACATTTCTACGTCGGTGTTAGAATCGGTTCAAGCAACTCAGAACCAGAAGAAATACCTGGAAGACGTCATCACCGCCTTTTCTCGTGTATGGAGGAATGAAATTGGTTGTGTAAGATGCTATCAACATCATCTTCGTATAGAAGAAAACGCACCATACTTGAGTCGAACGTATCCAATCCCACTAAAATACATCGAAGCGGCAGATGCAGAAATTCAGCGAATGTTAACAAATCACATCATTAGACCGAGTACCAGTCCATATATAAATCGAGTCGTGCCAGTTTAAAAAAAAACAGGTCGGTGCGACTCTGTTTAGACGCGAAAATATTAAAGAAGATTTTGATGGACGATCACGAAATGTCTGAATCGCCAGATGCTATTTTTCAAAGATTCAAAAAGGTCGACTATCTAACAAGCTTAGACTTAACAAGTAGCTTCTGGCAAATTCCGCTAAAAGAAGAATCGCGCAAAGAATCGCGCAAATTTACAGCTTTTATCTACCGTGGTCGATGTTATGAGTACGAGGTCACACCATTCGGTCTTAAGACGAGTAACGCCAGTTTAGTACGCGCATTGCGACAGGTACTGGTTGGAATGGAAGGGTTTGTAATTAACTTTATTGATGACATTTTTCTGCTTTTCGGAAACCTTCGAAGAACACATGCGGCATCTATCTGCGTTATTGGAACGGTTAGAACATCATAACATAACCATTAACTTAGAAAAATGCCGATTTATGCGACGGGAGATAAAGTTTCTCGGTCATATCTTATCGGTGGAAGGGCTAAAACATGATCAAGAAAAGTTAATAGCAATTCGACAATTTCCAGATCCCCGAAACGTAAAACAGCTACGCGGATTTCTAGGTCTTGTTAATTATTACGGCAAGAGCACTGATAAACAGGCAGAAACAACGATCCCTTTATTAACATTGTTAAAAAAGGGAAAGCGTTGGGCATGGAACGACGAAATGCAAGTAGCTTTTGATCGAGTTAAAGAGGCTTTTTGGAAGGAAGTCGTCCTACAATACGCCGACACAAGTAAAGAATTCTTTTTGTCTACTGACGCGAATTTCTCAGCAATAGGCGCCGTCCTTGATCAATGCGACGCGAACGACCATCTTAACCCCGTGGCATTTGGCAGTCGTACCTTAAAAGGGCCGGAACTCGCGTATTTTACCACCGAAAAGGAATTGTTCGCAATTGTATGGGCACTCGGAAAGTTCCGTACGTATTTATATGGGTCGAAGGTTGTCCTGTTCACTGATCATAAATCCATCACCTTTCTGATGAGTAGGAAACTGCTGAATCAACGTCTTACTCGGTGGATCTTGTCAATACAAGATTATAATATTGAGGTTAGATATCGTCCTGGGAAAGAAAACATACCCGCAGATGTAATGAGCCGTGTGTCCGATAGGATAGAACCGGAAGAAAACCGCGCGAGACATTGTACCATATCGCTAAAGGGGGTAGGAAAATGGTCGTGATTCCGACAGCAGTGCGTGATAAATTAATTACGGAAGTCCATGAGATCTATGCTCATCTCGGATGTGATAAAACGATTAAATTAGTAGCGTAACAATTTTACGTGCCGAAACTTCATCGCCATGCGAGGAAGTTGATCGCGGCTTGCGACACTTGCCAGCGCGTTAAGGGAGTGGACTCCCGTGCCTTGTATTTGCTGGTAGGCACTCACACAGCTCCACACCACTGTATACGTACACGGAACTGCAAGGGTTCCGCATTGTCCTATTTTTGTCTCGACAATACAAATTTGAGACCTCTCAATGGTCATTTCCGCTAGATAAATGTTCAAACTAGAGCGCAAGCTCCTATGGGTAGTCTACTTTTGCTTTTTTGTGTCATAAATAATAATATTCAGCAGTACTTCACGATCAAAAGAAGCAATATGGTGGTGCGACAGTCCTCCCACGTTGTCTGAGCTAAAATACGCTGCTGAATAGTGTTAATCATTATAATTAGGTACTGCCCAAACAGCATCACAAACATTGCGAACACGATTCTTAGAAATTGAAATAGTCATAAGATCAGGTTTATATTTTTTTCGCAATCTATTGTATTCTATTATAGCCGATCCTTGTGCCTTTACGGAAGATGGATCATAATTGATTAGATGAAGTCCTTGCAATGTGGTCACCCGAGAAAGAGCAACGTAAATTTGTCCACAAGTAAATATTGAATTACCTGCTTCTATGACAGCATTCTGCAAGCTTAGCCCTTGACTTTTGTGAATAGTTATACCATAGCTGTGGCAAATCGGAAATTGTTTTCTGACAACGAACGCTCTATCCATTACTTCAAATTTAACACTCACACGTTTTATTATATGTTCCTGTCCCGTTGATAATATAATTTTCAATTTTTCAACGTCATTATCAAGATCTCGTGTAACTGAAACAAATTTAGCAATGGTACCGTTGACAAAATCTAGTGTAACATCAATATTTCTTCTAATCATGATTTGCACTTCTACTTTAACAATTATGACCCTTGCCAGCCCCGCCGTTCGCGAGCTACAATCGTCATTATCGTTTAGTAGCTTTGACACCTTTTTTTTTCAAGTACGGTGCACAATTCGTTGTATCATGAGCAATCAAATGAATTTCTTCAGATGGAAATTGACTCAGCATTGCAACGTTCAGAACATCACATTGAACACTTGTGGGAAGTAAGCATACCGTATTAGATCCCACATTGAGCATGTAATCACATAATTCCTTTAATCGGTCATTACAATTTGTTGCTTTAAAATTTATTTTCCTCGATTCTAAAACCTTTGTATCCGAATTGGTCACTACTCCGGTACGAATTCTCGACAAGATATCCTTATTACGAGCCAGGGCGATAGCGACGCGCGTGTGAGCCCTGCGAGTAGGTTGAATTCAAGAATTGAAGAAGATACGATTAGTCCTGTTTATTTCAATGGATCCAAAGATTGACGATGGAGTAGGAATCGCAGACGACACTGACGCGAAGTCAGATAGCTGCTGGGAATTGGTATCTCCCGGTAAAGGGTAACCGTAGGCTCGGTATCTCCCAGTAAAGGGTAACCGTTGGGAAAGTTAGGTAAAGAATAAGAAAGGAAAGATTGGTATCCCCCAATTAAGGATAACTATAGGATCGATATCTCCCGGTAAAGGGTAACCATTGGGAAGGTTAGGTAAGGATTGAATCGTATCGTTGGAATGTTACGTGCCGATATTTTTCATTTTATTTTTCTTGATTCGGCAGGAATGTGTTCGAGATAATTTACCATCCCGAATTCGTTCTAATCGAATACAGACCTAGCCTTTGACGGTAGCTTGTAGAATCAAACATGAATAGAAAAAAAAACACATTCCTTCCTTAAAATCAACGTCGTCACGCCATTTTTACCCTGCTGGCAGTGCCGCACCCTGTATAAAGTTGTAAATATGTTTAATTGCTAATATTTTAATAGGCTAAGTATTGTAAATACATTAACAGCGTTGCTTGTTACGAATAAAAGGCGTAAATCATGAAATATTACAGTGGCGTATACATGTATAATTGTTGGGAAGATGAGCACACCGAATATTACCATCGCGTTCAAATATCACGGTTACAAATAACATTGGAAGAAGGACATGTAAATATCGCGCATTTAGGTTAAACCTTTATTTTGCTATTTCTTCTCCATGTACGCTCCGAATACCGAAGCCGTAACTCGAATAGCAGCGTGATTCGTCCGCGCACGCTGTCGCTAGGACGAATCGAGCGGTTTGGTGGGCGCGAGGAGCGAGACGCGGTACAACTCATAAACACCAAAATTCTTGCGTGTACCGAGTCGCGAAATCTTGAAGACTTTTTCTATAAATTGGCGAAGATCACGTGGTTCTAAGATCCTTTGTCTCCAAAGCTTCTAGAACGTTCCATCGAGTTTACGTGGTCGAGGAAGGCACGAGCCTTCTCACTTCTCATCGTACAGTCGCGAAAGCGTGATATTAGTCCGGGCGAATAATTCAGAGCAGAGTTGCAGTATTAAATTCATTTTGTGAAAAGTGAGTGTTAGGCAATGACTCTTATTCCTCGTTAAAATAATTTTATTTTAATTTATTTAAAGCATTTTAGATTTAGATTTTCTTTTTCCTTTTTGTAAATAGTAATTTCGCTTTTGATTACGTAAATTATAATTCTTTCACGTGAGTGTGCTTTCCTTCAACCACAGGGCGATTCGAACAACGCACAAAGTCGAGATCAGCGTTTACTCGACTTATATTGTAAAGAGATTTAGTGGTGAGTTGATTTTTTTCTTCCAAGCAATATTTTTTGTATAAATATTTATAGATGTATTTTATTGAGACCACTCGAAATATCAATAAATGATACTTCATTTCCGGGGAATCCCTCATTGATGTTCTCGGGTGGTATTTCCATTCATATTTTCAAAAATATTATTCCGACAATTTTATTGGGTTCTTTATTATATGAAACGATAATTTTTTTGTGTTCTTTATTATATGAAACGATAATTTCATTGTGTTCTTTATTATATGAAACGAGAATTTCTGGTTTCTGGAATATCGATAAATGATATTTCATTTCCGGGGTAACCCTAACTGATATTCCAGGAACAAATATATATGTATTTTTCTTTTTCATTGTTTTTCTTTCTTAAATGCATAACTGAATTTTCGACGATTTCATATGTATATTTTCTGTATGAGATTATAAGGAAGGAAAGTGTGTATATTAAATCTTGTTGACCTAACGTACATTTGGTTCAAGTCACATAAATCAATCTATTATTATAATCAATACCACAAAAATATTAATCGAATAAATATTACAGTGGCATGTTAAGAATAGAACATTTTTATAGTTAAATTAACCGCTCACATCCATTTGAAATCCAAAATCTTAAACAAAATAGAGGACATAGAAGTTCACATACGAGCCAGGGCCTGTACGGGACTGCTGCGACAAGGACCTGACCTTGCCGATAGGCAAGTAAAATATATATAATAATAATATTTAAAAATTATTTAAGCTGTGACGCAGGAATCTGTGTCCCACGTCACAGCTGAATTGGTGTCAGAAGTGGGATACTTGTTGCTAAAGCTTATTGTAAATATCTCGCTTTTATTGAAATTAAATTTTATAATTGCTTTTCAAAAATATAAGGTAAACTTAATTAAAAGAAATTTTTTTTTAAAAAAGAAGTTAATTAAGTACGCTCTTTCTTTCTTGAATATTTGGTTTAATATATGTTATGTTCTTATATTTATTATTTCTATTATGTTAAATATTTTTATGTCTGTGTTATAAATGTGATATATTATCAATCAATTTCTAGTATAGAAATAATTGATTGATTTAATTGTTTGATTGGGCCACTGATGTTTCGTTAACCGAATTTTCCCATATTAAACAGAGTATAAGATTTCTTTATTTAATTTAATTGCAAAATACGTTTATTGAACTCTGAAATATTTTTGATAACCGTTGATTCGTCACTGCACAAATTTCGTCTATATTTATTGCATATATTATATTGCTCTTATATTCACAAATAATATAAAATATTATACAAGATGGCAACTGATAATGATAACGCAAGTGGAAATATTTCTAACTCCGATTTGCAAATTACAAATTCGATGATGGCTTCCATGGCAGAATGTTTCGCGTTACAAAATGGCACAATGAATGTTCCATATTTTGATGGCAAAAATATTCCACTAAAGAGTTTTCTACAAGATGTTCAAAACGGTTTAGTGTATATTCCACCTTCTTCTCAAAGCGCATACATAAAAGCAGTATTAGGCAGGTTACAAGGTTCAGCGCGAAATAGTACTTACGGTAAAACATTTAACACATTAAACGATTTGATAAAACATCTAAAATCGCGATTTGCGCCGGGAAAATCATATCCGTATTATCATCACGAAATCGAGAACATTCGTATGAAAAGGAATGAATCAGTAAATGATTTCTACGACAGGTTGAATATTTTAATTAATGGGGCGCGCGAAGCATTAGAGGATAAATATGATACAAACGTAAATCAAATGTTAAATCCCGTAAAAGAGTGCGCATTAGAAGCTTTTCTTCGCGGATTGCCTGATGAAATCGCGAAAGCAGTCGATGCACGAGATCCAAGAGATTTAGAAGAAACTTTAAAAACAGCCGTTCGCGTTGAAACGCGAATGAACTCGGGAATTTTACCGACGGGAGAACAACGGAGAATTTCATTTTTTGAACCGCCATCGTTTAACTCAAGTTTCCATAGTCAAAGATCAGAATCTCCGCAACGTTATTCCAGTAATCGAAATTCAAGTTTTTATGATAAATCAGATAATTTTCGGAATTTTGCCTTAACTGATAGATCACGTACTCCTAGTCCGACACCGTACAAATCGGATGTTCCCGTAGTACCGACAGGAATTTTGAATATCCGCCATTTCCACATTATCCATATTATCCATATCCGTATTATCCACCAATAGCATACCCTCACCAAAATTTTCCGCCGTATATGCCGCCGTATCAATACCCAAATGTTCCGTATCGTCAGGAGAATTTTGATTCACGAAATTATTCTCGATCACGCGATATTACTCAGAACACTCGCGAAAATAATTGCCAGAGTAGATCACGAACTCCTTCACCGGTAAACACTCCTAATAGACGCTCTTATTTACCAGCAAATTTTGTAAATTCTTAATCCACCTATAACAAAGAAACAGATGCTAGAATTCCGGAAAACTACCGCGAAGCTCGTCGTATCGACGCGATAACGGGCAGGACTCCGAAGCGTCATCTGAGCACGAAATTTATAATAAAACAGGAAAATCCGTCCTTACATTGAATCCGATACCAGAATCGCCTGTAATAAAAATTTATTCAAATGATTTTCGGTACGGATCAGCCAAATTAATCATAGATACCGGTGCCGATGTCACTCTGATAAAACTACATACGTTAAATGAACAAGCTATCATTGAACAACAAGAATCAGCCAGAATTTATGGAATTACTCCCGAAGGAGTTGATACATTAGGAACTACTGAAATAATAATTTCAGGTCAACCAGCTAAATTTCACGTCTTGGAGTTGCATAAATTTCCAATAAAATCAGATGGATTACTAGGTCGTGATTTCTTAGAAAAGGAAAAGGCTGAAATTTCCTTTTTCCATAACACCTTAGTAACTCAAAGTGCTCCGATAAAACCCTATCATTTCATTAATGACGACAAAAATCTAGATTCCGATTCTCAAAAGGATAGAATGAATTTGCCATCACGAACATTTCGCATAAGCGCCAGAACGAAGCAGTCAATTGCCATCGACGTCATAAATAACGAATTAAAAGAGGGATATTTGCCAAGGATCGAAACAATGGACGGTTTATATGTAGGTGAAGCAGCCGTTTCAGTTAATGACGAGGGCGTGTGTCATGTCCTTGCCATAAATACTTACGATAAAGATATTGAAATTAGTGTGCCTCCACAGGAAATCATACCGTTCGAATATCATAACTTACCCGAAGAGCAAGAATATTTCGATTCAGATTCAGACTCTCAATATTTTATTCCAAATACAAAAGTAGACCGAAAAACTGAAATTTGCGAATATTTACGATTAAGCCATTTAAATGACGAAGAAAGGGCTCATGTAATAGATCTTATAGAAGAATTTCCAAATGTATTTCATTTACCGGGAGATAAATTAGAATCTACTCCATATATTAAACAAACTATTCCAACTACCGATGATTTACCGATCAATACGCGACAATACAGATTTCCTCCGATTCACAAAACTGAAATTGAGCATCAAATTTCCAACAAATTAAACAATAGAGTAATTACCCCATCAAATTCGCCATACAATTCACCGCTTTGGATAGTACCGAAGAAACCTGATTCTAAAGGAAATCCAAGGTGGCGAATGGTAATAGATTTCCGTAAACTTAACGAAAAAACTATCGGAGACGCGTATCCATTACCAAATATTTCCGACATACTTGATCGTTTGGGAGAAGCAAGGTATTTCTCAATTTTTGATCTTGCTAGCGGATTCCAACAAATTGAAATGGATCCGAAAGATAGGCAGAAAACCGCTTTCTCTACACCCAATGGTCATTACGAGTATATTCGTATGCCGGAAGGTCTTAAAAATGCACCCGCTACGTTCCAACGGTTAATGGATCAAGTTTTACGCGGATTACAAGGTACAGAAGTTTTCGTGTATCTTGACGATATAGTAGTTTACGCGAAAAATTTAGCCGAACATAACAAGAAAATCCGTAGATTATTCAATAGACTAACAGATGCCAAATTAACTTTACAACCAGATAAATGCGAATTTTTAAAAACAGAGGTAGCGTATTTAGGTCACATTATTAGTAAAAATGGGGTACAACCAGATCCGAAAAAAATAGAAGCCGTTAAAAATTTTCCGCGACCAAAAACACAGAAAAATATCCGTCAATTTCTAGGTTTAGCAAGCTATTATAGACGTTTTATCAAAAACTTTGCAGAAAAAGCCAAACCGCTTTCCGATTTATTAAAGAAAAATACCAAGTTCAAATGGGATAAGGAACAAAAACAAAGCTTCATGGAACTAAGAAAGGCACTATGTAAGAGACCAATATTGCAATATCCAAATTTCAATAAACCCTTCATATTAACAACCGATGCTTCAGATTTTGCAATAGGCGCAGTACTCAGTCAAAAAGTTAACGGTCATGATCTCCCGATAGCTTATTTATCCAGAACCTTAATAAAAGCAGAACAAAATTATTTTACCACCGAAAAAGAATGTTTAGCAGTTCTATACGCGGTAATACATTTTCGTCCCTATCTATACGGTCGTAAATTCACTCTTGTTAGTGATCATGAACCTTTACGCTGAATAGATTCAATTAAAGATCCGGGACAACGTCTTGTTCGGTGGAGATTAAAATTAAGAGATTATGATTACGAATTTGTTCACAAATCAGGTCGGTTAAATGTAAATGCAGACGCCTTATCGCGAAATCCCGTAGTAGAAAATGAAATACATGAATCCGATACATTTTCTATATCAAGCTCCTCAGACAGTGAATATGAAACCGCGTCAGAATCTGAATTTGAAATCCGAATATTAAGAGATAAAGCAAAACAGAGAAAGTTACTTCCCATCCACAAAAATGTAGAGCCTCCAAAATCTTCCAATATTACGAAACAGTCTAGAACAGGTCGATCAGTAGGATCTAAAACAAAATCTAAACAACCCATAGCAATAGATACTAGTGCAATAGCCACGCGAACGCGTTTAAAAACAACACCCGTTCCGAGTACTTCTAAACAAATGCCACCGTCGTCTCAAATTCAACCCGTTACTTCGGGTACCACAACATCAGGTAATGATTCGGATCATTCCGATCCTCCTGTGTTCCGCAGACGTAAGTGTGCGATTCCCGACATGGAATTTTATTTAAGAAAACGGATACCGGTTGAACCTAAAGTTCCAGGTTCGGCGGATACACACGCGACTGTGAAACCACCCGTAGAATCACAACTTCAACCTGAGAATTCCGAGGATGTTGAGGATGTTGCTGTCGAGTTGCCCGAGGTACACACAAGTGACGACGACGCGTTCGAATCAGGAAATAAAAATCCCAGTCCGATAGATTTACAAAAATTACATGAATCATTCAACCAATTCGAGAAATCACTTTCCGAAAGATCATCGCACGAAATTTCTCAAAATGTTCAAGAACTTGATGCAATAGAGTTACCCGAAGCAATATCAGAGGGAGAGGAAGTAGATGATTCTACTCGTCAAATACTAGATAATTTGGATCCTGGTGGTGATGAATCTAGTGACGATGAATTACAACGTCGTATTGAGGAATTATCGAAACTAGTCAAATCTAAAAATTGTAAAATTTAAGAACGAGCACATAAAAATGCAATTTCAAAACAATTTTCACTGAAGGATATTCCAAAAGATACAGAATTAAATATTTCAATAGAGTCCGACAATACAGTAATAAACAAACCAACACATAGATCTCTACTGCCTACTCCGCTACCGTTATCGAAACCTTTAGCACTATCAACACCATTTCCAGAAGTACAATCCGCACCAAACACCAAAAGAAAAACTGAAACTTCCACGTTTAACCCGAAACCATCATGCACACCCAGACGACTTATTCCAGGATCGATTCATAATCCACAACCGTCATTTATACAAATAACAGAAGACATTCTTCCGAACATTGAGCCAACCTCACCTTTGAACTTTCCACGAATTACCCAGTATAATAAACCCATTAACTTCTGCAGAGAAAATCTGACGTATTATCGATCAAATTATGTTCATTTCCTTTCCTCAGATTGTGA
This sequence comes from Hylaeus anthracinus, assembly GCF_026225885.1. Taxonomy (NCBI): domain Eukaryota; kingdom Metazoa; phylum Arthropoda; class Insecta; order Hymenoptera; family Colletidae; genus Hylaeus; species Hylaeus anthracinus. Next base: position 1,727,607 of record NW_026534337.1, on the reverse strand, counting down.
ATTGGTAACACCGATCGCTAGACTTCTTTCAGATTTAGGCGTATTAAATGTTGACAATCTGAAGGAAGTGAAGCCAAAGGTCGGGCAAGTACTAGTTGCTAAATGGGGGAAACATAAAATTTTCAGTGTCGTGATTAAGAGAAATCATTTTGATAAAATCCATTTAAATAAATTTGAATTAGCATTAAAAATAATTAAAAATAACGGAAAATTCAGAAATTAAATCTTTTAGAATATCTCAATATGGAGATTTTTCAGATACACTCTCAGAAAGTACATTATCTGACTTATTAACTAATATTTTTAAAAATAGCCACATTAAAATAACAATTTGTTACGGTAAAATACAAATACCACCTGTAGAGCGACGTTCAGAGATCCTCTCAGAATTTCACGACAGTCTCGTTGGAGGATAAAGGGGTGACCAAGACATACCGTCGAATTCGTGAAAGATATTATTGGCCAGGGATGAGAAATGATGTACAAAATTGTATCAGAACCTGTAATAGTTGTCAAAATCAGAAATCCTGGAATGAGGCAGCCGTTACAACTCCGTCACACTTGGCCTCCTCAGCGCCTCAGCAGGACTCATTTTCAGGACTTCAGCCCTGGGGTTCTCCGGCGGAGCGGCTCCCGGAGGAGTGTCTGACCCGAATCCTCCGCAGCCTCACCTTCAAGGAAAGGGCAAGACTAGAAACAGTCTCGCGACGCTGGCGCCTGGCCAGCATTGCCTCGTGCCGAGACTTAAGGCGCCTTGGGACCAGCGACTGGAGATGGGGCGATTGGGGACCGAAAATCACCAGCGAGGCGTTCCGGTGGGTGATCCTGAGGACAGGGCCTTACCTACAGAGCCTGACGCTGAGGGATGAGGATGCCGCCACCGAGTTAAGGCCATCGGTGATCGCCATCACAGCTAAGTCCTGCCACCGACTCCAGCACCTGGATATCACCGGGATGACAGTAAGACCCTCAGCGTACAGGCAATTGGCCGGAGGGATATCCACCCTGATGACCCTCAGGATCGGGAGATGCGATGGTCCAGTGGACCCAGGTCTGGCTGAGGTGTTCAGGAGGAACAAAGGACTCAACGATTTCGGCGTTGTGAACGGCAAAATCACAGGGAAGGCCTTGTTAATGCTAACTCACACATTAAAAAACTTATCCGTTGTAAATTGCGCGTACTTGAAATCAAATTATGTTTCAGAGGCGATCTCAAGGCAGGCTCATCTCGAATCTCTTGATATGAGCCACTGCTCGACCACCGTGGTGTCCGAGGCGCTGTCAGCAGCGGTAAAGAACACATCACTACACGCAACATTACACAGGGTGCGGATCCATGCGTGTTTCGACGTCCTGCCGAGTAACGAGGAGTCGGACTAGGACCACGAGATGGGAGAACCGGAGGTGGGTGACTTTCTGGAGATGGAGGTGGTCGACGTGGATCTGCGGGAAGGAATTTCCTTCCCTCAGGCCTTCCAGACCATGACCGACTTGAAGATCACCTTCTGCGGTTGGGTGAACGCCGGGTTTGTTAGGGACATTGGGCGCTACATGAGGGGCCTGATGCACCTCGACATTTCGGGGAATAGCAATGTTCGCGGGCAGTTCGCATTAGAACCCCTTGAAGGACTGGAGCACTGTCATACCCTAGCTATGACGAATTTGTTCCCAGATGTGGGGGGCCTATTTTTAAGAACTTTGCCGCGTCTACAACATCTCGACGCCCGTGATAGCTGGGGTGGACGGATGAGGATATATGCGGATTGCTCGGGGCTTGCACCACGTTGCGGTACCTAAATGTCGAGGGGTGCAGGCAACTCACTAGAGCCGTCGTCGACTGCGCGTATCGCTGTATCCCGTCACGTGAGACGACTCTGACCCTGTTGCTCGGCGAGACTAGAGCCGTACGGTTCCGCCGAGACAGACGTAACATGTACTTGACGATACACTACGACAGACAGACACCTAGACGAACACAATAGAATCATACATTTCACACATAATTGCAACGATGATTTTAAGGAGGGAGGAATATTAAACATTTGAGATTTTATTTTTCTTGATTTCCTCGGCAGGAATGTGTTCGAGATGGTTTACCATCCCGAATTCGTTCTA
>NW_026534337.1:1711602-1725482 GCF_026225885.1 Hylaeus anthracinus | reverse complement strand
GGAATGTGTTCGAGATGGTTTACCATCCCGAATTCGTTCTAATCGAATACAGACCTAGCCTTTGACGGTAGCTTGTAGAATCAAACATGTGTTACGTATACAGAAACTCTCCGTTTTTTAGAAGCTCGCGTTCATTAATCTTTTTATCTACCCTTCTGGAATTTGGAGCTTGGTCTCACGGGAGTGCATCCTGCAGCTGCATCCTCTTAATATCATCTTTGACTCACGTTGCGTGGGATAGTTTCTAATCTACCCTTTTCCCAGGGAACGCAGCTGCTCACCTCAGTGCCACGAAAATCCTAACCGTCAAATTTCGTAATATGGAAATCACTGACGGTTCCCCACCAACATTTAGGGGTATATAAACCCATGATTTTCGTTGCTCGGGGGCTAGTACGAAAGAGTTACTCGTTAGAGACACGTTGATCGTCTGCAGAGTAGTACTCTAGTGAGATCGGGCTTCAGTTTCCCTTTCGATCATAGTTAACCTTATAGAAGACGGGTTTCATCTATTACGGCATTTAAAAGTACTCTCGACCCCCGCATCGCCAGTGCGTCAACACCGAGCAACATTTAGGTAATTTTAACTTCATACACTAACCGCGACAACACGACACTAGACATTTGTAATTAGTATAGTTATTTTGAATATATACTTTTTGGTAAACCTTAGAAGTCTGTAAAATCAATCATTAAACCTTTACTTTGGAATCACCAATCCTAGCCAGTGTAACGATCCCACAACATAATAACTTTACCGCTCGAGTTATTATTCTATTAAATTAACAAGTTGCGAGGCTTTATTAACGACGCGTATTATTCATACGATTCAGTCCTTGTGTACTCAAACCGAACTCCTAAACTTAACCTATCCTACGGTTACCCTTTACTGGGAGATACCGATTCCTTGCAGCTATCTCACTTCGCGTCAGAGTCGTCTGCATTTTTTCCAACAACCTCACAGTTCGAACCTTACCCTACGGTTACCCTTTACTGGGAGATACCAATTCCCAGCAACTACCTGGCCGCGTCAGAGTCGTCTGCGTTTGTCTCCAATAACCAAACAACCAAACACCTTAACCTACGGTTACCCTTCACTGGGAGATACCGATTCCTGCAGCTATCTGACTTCGCGTCAGAGTCGTCTGCATTATCTAATCTATCCTAAAATCTTCGGCACCATTGATACATAATAAATAATCGTATTGGTTCAATTCTCAAATCTATCCCACTCGCTGGGCTCACACGCGCGTCGCTATCGCCCTGGCTCGTAACACATGAATAGAAAAAAAAACACATTCCTTCCTTAAAATCAACGTCGTCACGCCATTTTTACGCTGGCGTTGCTGCGCTAGCTGCGCAGTTGGAAAGCATCGAATTTTTCATTGTGTAACACAGTGTCGCCTTTGCACTTTGCTGGAAAGCACCTTCATGTACTGGCAGCTCATTTCGATTTCACTTCTTTTTCTACTTTCTTGTAGTTTTTTATGGGGATCTTCTATTTTTTTGTGATTACTTCTTAAGTCCTCCACTTTTTCATGTACTTGGCGTAATTTTTTAATTTTCACCGATCCTTAGACCCGGGCACCGTCTGACGCGACTACGTGCCTTCGCGCCCCACTCATGTAACTTGCTCGTTACATCACTAGCACTGAGTATACCTCGCCAAATATCGATAGATCAATACTTCGATCTATCGATCTTGTGGCGAGAGTCCTTTGTGTACCGAGACTATATAACGCGCGTACGCTCCTTGAAACGTCCTTATCCATTGCCGACTTTCAAGCAAAAGTGAATTTCCCAAACCTCCCTCACCAAAGTGAGTCTCTTTCTCTTTTTTACCATGTGTCGCGTATCGCGAATGATAGTCCAATAAATCGTGTGTGCAGTTTTCCGCGCGCATTTATTTTCCAAATAAGTGATCGTCATTGCCAAGGTATATTCCCGGTGGATCAAGTCAGTTTAACGAACCTTTTTCGGTTTGTGTGTTGTTATACAAATTTATTTAGTGTAATTACGAACAAAACAGACCGACATTTAACAAATAAGTGTTACAATAAACTTGACGTCATTATTACAACGACCTTTCACACCACTGACTGAAAATTCTATCCGCCTACTCATTTCCTTTCTGTGTTCGCACCTTGCACATCTGTTTCCCTAAAAACAGCACCATAGCACTCCGCATCCTGAAAAGATTTCGGTTGTGAATTACCGCATCACGCAACAACTTCTATGTCTGGTTCCCTGGATTTTGGTTTTTGTATGAAGACCGTGTTATACGGTGTCCTCTGACACCCCCCGTCTCCTCATCTCTTCCTCTCTCCTTTATCTTCCTCTTGGTATACTTTTTTGGATTATTGCATCACTATTTCCTCGAAATTTTTTAACTTTGTCCAGACCTTCGTTGAGCGTTATCATTCGCTAAGCGGTTCACAACGCAACTCCCGCGAGAAAGCAACCGAATCCATCCATCCATCCATTTGGCATTAACGTGACTAACCGTTTAGTAAATTATTGCACGAGACATATTACATCTTGTATCTTTCATACTATATGCTTGTAGCGTCAACGTCCTTAGGAACCTTTTACGATAAATAGTTAGTCGCATTTTGTACTGGGACAGTTTTATGGCAGGGTCAGGACGGCCGAGCGGATTCCTGATGAACGCCAGGCGACCACCATGGGCGGTTGGCCGGCGAGAGATGATGCCTCGGCACTAAGAATCGAGTGACGAAGGTCTGTTTGTTTATATCTAACAGATGTGTCGATTGGCAAGCAACCCGACGTTGCATTGCCTAAAAGTAAAAAGACGTTGTCCTAGAGGATCTGGCCACGGAGTGGGAAAGGCATTGCCTTTTGGTAAGAGGACTGTGAGGAACAGCACGGCACTTACCCCAGAACCGTTGAAGGGAAAAGAGGCTTGTATTTTTCTAACGTGCTTAAAAGTTACTGGCGCCCTTGTAAGACGAGTAAATAAATCCAAGAATAGAACGCCGAATATTCTTTGACAATACTTTATTTCGACGAGCTCTGTTCACGACGATAGCTGGCCAAGAAGTGACTTTCCCGGCCTGGAAAAGTCTCTGCGTAGCCTCGTCTATAAAGGCTCTTGAAGGGCCTTCGACGTTGTTTATGACCGGGCCTGGCGTCGCAACGTCGCGCCCGGTCGTCCATGCGCGCCTGACCCACGTTTTCGTCACCTCGGCATGGGGCGGCTATCAATGTATCCAGCTATTTCTTACATTCGTCCAACCTGCATTTCCGCTTGTCCTCAAGCGATTACATCGTTTTCTGTAACACAAACAATCAAAGACTGGCCTCAGTATCTAGTCGGTTTATTGTTGTTGGTCCAAAATTTTCCGCGTAGACCTTTCTCTCATTAACAAAAAGGTCCCTCTACAACAATACTCCCCTTTTCCAGGAAAGCCCACGATTATTCGACCTTTCGTTCTTTCCCATGACGACGTAGATCACGCTGTTCAGCTGTCGACGATTCAAAACGATGTCTCCTCGCAAGACATTCGCCGACATACTGGGAGCTCCATTGACATTGATGATTTTGTCCCTCCGTTTCTCGACTGCAACTCTGCGTGGCCTCACGCTGAATCCATACAATCACGTAATGCTAGCACGCACTATAGCGGCTAGACATCTGTTCCGTCGAGCCCTAGCGGATTCGGCGGAAAACCAATCGAATTAATTCGCATATATCAGCGATTAACGCGACATCTACAAAACGGATGAAAGAACGCGTATCTCCCTAGATTCGATCGCCACGCCATGCGGCGCGAACGCCTAATCGACAAATGAAGCAACATCGCTTCTTTTGTTCGATGCTACGTGCCTCGCGGCTTCCGTTACGTTTGTGGCACACTTGGCTCTCGCCGACTCCCGCGAACACACGTGTTCCATCGACGTATTCAGTGTAATTATACCTTGCTATCCCGCGAGTTTGTGCGTTCAATAGATTCACGGATTGTGTTATTTCTTTGATTCAACAACGCCCGATGCGTTAATTGCTTTATTTCGCTATCGAAACCCTACGCGACGCGGATACGACCTCGTGTATGCGATCGCATACCACCACGTGGCGACGCCATTTCGGCGGACTTTGTCCACATTTTTAGCTTCCTTCCAAACCTAACGATCATCCCTTGACCTTCTTCAAGGATTCTCATGCCAACGAGCCACGCTCAGGCATAATACACTTTCTATATTGGCATCTGCCCATAGAATTCTGTTCTTCGCATCCACCCGAATCCATATCGTTGCATACAGCAACTCATCGCGTTCACTCGAACTATTTCGACGTGTTACCGCAATATTTCGCTTCTACAGCACATTTAAGGTGATCGAATCACCAATGCTGCGTGATAACACACACAACAATCGCATCTTACGATTCTCATCTCCTTCTCCGTTCGGGATTCGAGCCCACTACGCCTACGTCTAATCTCACACAAAGCCGATCGGCCAAACGCTCTGCAGGACGTTCCCAGCAACGTCCTGACCGTTCTAAACGAGATCGCACCGTCGATCAACACTTGCGACGATCCAGCTCGCCTTGCATCATCAATGCAACATATTCGACGATAAATTCCATGAATCTTTCGCCTCCGACGCGGTAACGAGCTCGGTCTCTCTGACACAGCGAGAACCACCGACCCCCGCGTCGCCCACACTTACACACATAGGTTCGTTGCAGTTCGATTTCTGACTCGTTTCTGTTCTGAGTGCGATATTGTATGTGATTTGTACCGAATGACTTGATGTATAATTCATCAATGGGTTTTTTACCAAAAGGTTTTCCCCTTAAATGAGCCATTAAATTTCTTCGTTAGTGGCTCAATTGAGCTTATGTTTATTACCCTGTCTAACTCCTACCCATCCTTTCATTTTCCGTTGGAATAACTCGCAATAATTCACCCCGTGATCCCGCGTTGGAATCTCGGCGGCACGGTGTCGTACCTCGACGCTACAAGATCACTATCGGTCTGACGGCATAACATGGAACTACTCAATAGTGGCTGCACAACACTTTAGCATGGCCATCACGGCTTCCGCCTTCCTGCTCCCTGGTTTTACACCATCTGCACTTACCTCTTGCCCGAGATAATCAATTGTCGTCATCAGGAACGAACATTTGCTTACGTTGAGGGTCAAATGATGTTCCCGCAACTTATCGAGAACCAATTGTACAAATTCGTAGTGCCCGTCCGGTGTAATAAAGGCCGTTTTCTCTACCGAATCATCACTCATCGGTACCTGATAGTACCCGGACTGATATACCGCTGATATACCGCCGGCCGTGGACCCCATCTCGTCCATAGCTGCATACAGCTCGTCGATGTCATCGTATTTTTTTGACCGAATGGTCCGGGCAATATTTTCATCCCCAATCCCGCCAATGACTGCATCCTTCAGGTAGCTGTCTGGAATGCTCAGTTTTAATGCTCGCAACTCTGATAATTTTTCGAAACAGAAGTCGCCTGTGACGTGGAACACAGATTCCTGCGTCACAGCTTAAATAATTTTTAAATAATAAAAATATATATATATTTTTTACTTGCCTATCGGCAAGGTCAGGTCTTTGTCACAGCGGGCCCTGGCTCGTATGTGAATCTCTCTTTCGTATTTAATAGGATGGACGGTTAGGATGCGAGCAGATTCAACGGTGAATTTAAATTAAATATTGAAAGCTATTTTACTATTGAAATATCATTGTCTGATGTGTATTTTAATAACCAATGAATAGACCTTGAAATTTACATATTTATAATAGATCACACTCTTTCAATCTTTCAGTTAACTCATATAAAATTGAACATAAATTGTATAGAAGAAAACAATGAAAATATATATATTCATTCGCTTCTGGAATATCAACTAGGGTTACCCTGAAATGAATTATATCATTTATTGATATTCCAGAAACCAGAAACAGTAATTTCATATGATATAGGAATACAATAAAATTGTCGGAATAATATTATATGAAAGATCAATGGAAATACCACCCGAGAACATCAATTAGGGATCCCCCGGAAATGAAATATCATTTATTGATGTTCCGAATGGTCACAATGAGGTGAAAGTACATATAATAATATTGTATTGGAGTAAACACTCACCACCAAGATTTACTGTAAAATTTATCGATGTATCGACACGCACGGACGTTGGTCGTCGGATGGCCTGGACAGGGGAGAAGCACACACAGACACGTGAAAAATTATGAATTACGGAATAACGGATAATCAACACTTGAGAAAAATTAAAACAATTGATTTAAAATTAGAATATTTTAAATGAATTCAATAATTAGAAAAATTAAGGAACAAAGTTAAGTTGTTTTTACGAGGAACTAGAGTCCTTGCCTACCACTCACTTTTAATAATATAAACGAGTTAACGCGGTACACAACGCTGCTCGAATATAGTTCGCTCGGACTATTCACGCGCTCGACGCGACTGTACGATGAAAAGTGATTTTGACTTCGCTGCTTTGAGCGCAACTCGGTGCGATGTTTGCAAAGTGCTTGCACTGCACTCTCGGAGGTGCCGAATCAGAGTGCAGCCCTAACGACAGTGGATTTTAATTGGGTAGACTCCTAGGCTGACTAAGGTGTCCGTGTGCTCCGCCCAAATCCTAAGACTTCTATGCTGTTCGTACAACCCAATTCAAGAGTTTTAATTTCATGGGTATCATGCGGTCGGCCAACGGGAGCGAAAGAGAAAGAAGATTGAAGCGCTGTGCTAAGTTTCGCAACGCGCTGTACTGTGGTGTGAGGTGTTACGCGAACCGCTTATATCAAAAACGTGGTTTCTGGCGGTTCGCGACGGAAGTTCGGCGTGCAATTTAAAACGATCTGGCTTGAAGAAAATTCTTATCTATTTTGATAACGTGTGATTTTTCCGTTCCCACGGCGCGTGAACATTCATATCGCTTAATAATAATTGATACATAACATTCTCACGGCGCAGCGCGTACATATTATTATTTTACAATCCAGTCATACTAAACATGTTACATTTTACAAGATTTTTCCACGGCACAACGCTGCCAGCAGGGTGGACGTGGCGTGACGACGTTGATTTCAAGGAGGGAATGTGTATTTTGTTCAAAAATGAATTTAATAAACTACCGTCAAAGGCTAGGTTTGTGTTCGATTAAAACGAATTCGGGATGGTAAACCATCTCGAACACATTCCTGCCGACGAAATCAAGAAAAATAAAAACAAAAATGACTGCGCGTAACATGCCCAATCGTTGTCCGGGGCTCGCCGTGTATGTTGCGGCTTCCAGTAGCAACCGAGCAAACGGCAACGGTTTCTTGAATCGCCGTTTCAGGAACGATTTGAGCGATTCCTAGGTATGGTCGTTGGCCATCTCTTCGTCGTACACACGACGTGCATGACCCTTTAGATTACGAGCGACAACGAGTAATATGTTGTCGTCTGCCCATCGGTATCGGTGCGCAAGTCGGTCCACTTGTCGCACCCATTGCTCAACATCTGCATTGTCTCGCGATGGATCGAACTTTGGAACCACAAATTCATCGTTTACGGGCCGATACGTCACGTTTCTCAGCACCTGCTTGAGCCGTCTGACCGTGTTCCGCAGATTCTCCGAGTCGGAACTGTTCGACGAATGTCGCCGACGGGGAGTGCAATCTCGCGAACAGTTTCGCGAGCGATTCCGCGAATGGTTTCTCGAATGGTTCCGGGAGCGATTTCGCGAACAATCCCGCGAGCGGTTCTGCGCTCGATCGCGAGAGTAACCTCGAGAGCGGTCTTGCGAGCGATCTCACGAATAACCTCGCGAACGGTTTCGCGAATCATCTCGTACTTTTCCACTTCCGCGTACTCGGTCCTTCGATTGCTCACGTTCGTGTGGACGTCCCCGTGAGCAATCACGCAAGCGTTGTCGCCTTCCTTTGGGTCGGCTCATTGTTCGCTATTACGCTCGACACAACCACAAAAGAGTACACAACACTGGGACAACCTCACTGCTGACACTGATGTATTCAGGTGGCACTTGTACACGCACAATCGCGTAAAAACGTTCGAAATTGCGTGTGACACTCGCGATGAGTTAATTCGCAAGTTAACTCACAACGCACGTGGTTTATCCCGCTTCTGACTTGTAAGACGAGTAAATAAATGCAAGAATAGATCGCCGAATATTCTTTAACAATATTTTATTTCGACGAGCTCTGTTCACGACGATAGCTGGCCAAGAAGTGACTTTCCCGGTCTGGGAAAGTCTCTGCGTAGCCTCGTCAATGAAGGCTCTTGAAGGGCCTTCGACGTTGTTTATGACCGGGCCTGGCGTCGCAACGTCGCGCCCGGTCGTCCATGCGCGCCTGACCCACGTTTTCGTCACCTCGGCATGGGGCGGCTATCAATGTATCCAGCTATTTCTTACACCCTTTTACATGTTTTCTGTCGTCTGCTATCAACTTAACCTACGCTCATACATCTATTATCTAATAAATGAGTTACATAGAATATATATGTCGTTTCGCGAGCGGATGTAGAAGACTCGCGCACCTCGGCGGTGTCTCGCTTCTTTCGTGGGTGTCGGGCTGCCGAGTGATCCGACGGGTTGACTCCGGTAGGATTCATTCTCGCTTATGATTTCTCAAGTAACAACCGTTCTCTTTGAATATCAAACGATTTCTGACGCCCGATCTCAAGCCATCGAGGAACTTTTATTCCCCTCTGCCACACTCCGTGGTGGGCTCATCCTACCGGAGTCACTCCATCCACGTGCAGACATCATCAAAAAGAACCGACTCTGATTACCGCGGCCGTCAAAAAGTATCGGTAGCGCGCAACCGAAATCAATTATGTGTCGCGGCAGATCGAGTGTCGCAGCCCACCAAACGTACACGTGCGACCACTCGGCATCCGAGACCTCCGGGCTTACAATGTAACGCTTACTGCTAAGCGTTAATATCTACGACATATATACAGTGACTCCCAGAAATATTCGGACACCATTATATGGTTAGCTTTATGGCTTAATATCGTAGTTAAAAAAGCAATCATCTTCGTTACTTTTTCCAATAATAGATTATGTATTAATATTATTAAAGATATATACATTAATTCAAAAATTTACATAAATTACATAATAACAATTAACAAATGAAAGAATACCGCATTTTCGGGTCACAAAAATATTCGGACACTATGAGGAATAACATTTATTAATTAAAATTAAACATTATATGTTCCACATTAATATTTTGTTGCAAATCCCTTTTGTTTTATAATATGTCTCAATCGGTTCGGCATATTAGAAGTTATTTTTTTTAAATATTCTGTTGAAATGGATGCCCATTCTTCTTGAAGCCTAATTTTAAGTTCTTCTTTAAAACGAATGGGTGTCTTGCGAATCCGTTGGTTCAACTTATCCCATAAGTTTTCTATAGGATTAAGGTCTGGTGATTGTGGAGGTGGATGAAGAACTTTGGGGTAATTATACAATAAAAATTCTTGGACAATGCGCAACTTATGTTTAGGATCATTATCCTGGTAAAATTTAAAATCTTCATCAATCCTCATTTTTTCTGCACTTTGTTTTAAATTGATTTTTAAAAGATTCAAATAAGCATTCTTATCCATGATGCCATCGATAAAAACTAAATTGCCAATCCCGGAAGTCGAAATCCATCCCCACACCATTACACTGCCTTCTCCGTGTTTTATCGTACCTCGCATTCGTAGCTTGAAACTCTGTATTTGGCTTAAATTTGCTCTCATCGGCAAATATAACATTTTCCCACCAGAAATTTTCTTTAGAAATAAACTCCTTTGCGAAGTTTGTGATGTCCTTTACACCACGGAGCGGTGGATGTGCCGACTCAGTCGATGCTGCCCAGGGATACTGGGGAGGGGATCGTTGGTTGGTGTGTAGAAATTACTATATATATAACGACAACTGGGTGCCAGTAATTTCTACACTATGAGGAATATATATACATTCGCTCTTTTCCGCCCGCAAAGCTTATACATATAAATATATATAATTTTTCGGATTTTATTTAAAAAAAATGCCTCCGTACATTACGGGAATTAGAAAGTTCAAAAAAGGGCGAAAGGGAGGAGCCTTGAGTGGTAGTGGTTCTTTTGAGACTGAGGATTTGGGAATACAGTTGTCCGCGAATAATCAGATTTCTATTTTAGAACAGCGCGATGAAATGGGTGGAGTGCCGTTACAGGTTGCTTTGCGTGAAAATAATTCTTCGGCTATAAGTAGTGAATATTCATCCTTAGATACGTCTAGTACTGGAAATATAGAAATACCTTCTAGTGTTTCGGAAATTGCGTTTATGCTGTTAAAAATGGCCGCTGATCTAGTCCCGATGTTTGATGGTAAAGCTAGTTCTTTAACCAAATTTATCAGGCAATGTAATCTCGCGAATTCCCGAGTCAGGGCTGGGGATAGGATTAATTTACTAGCTCTAATACGGAATAAGATATGTGGGCATGTGGATCAACTGATCGCAAACAGCTGCGAGCCGAATACTTTAGAGGAATTGATAAATATAATTAAATCTATTTTTGTGCAGTATTTTGATATAGATCGAATTTATGATGAGTTAAAAATAATGGGGTAATGGGGAGAGTGTTGAGGGTTATAGAGCATGGGTTAATGAAATATTGGATAGGGGACTTACGGCGGCAAAGAGAACTTTGATCTTCAGCAATCCGAGGGGGTCAGGGTTCTTCTTAAGAGATCGGCGATTACGGGATTTAAGAGGGGTTTATTTAAGGTAAACATCAGAATGTTAATGATTACTGAGCAGGCAGATAATTTGGAGTCCATGATAAATTTTGCATCGAAATTGGCAAGGGAGTTTGAGTTTCTATGAGTTTAAAGCTGCCTTTAAATTCAGACTCGTTTGGTAATAATTCAAGAGTGTGTGTAGTACATACTTCGGCTCGCAGGTGTTTCAATTGCGATCAATTGGGACACACACGTAAGCATTGTAAAAGTCAAAAGAAAATGTATTCAGAGTTAAATGTCCATAGAACGCTTAAATGTGGATTTTGTAGGAAAAGCGGGCATACTGAAGAACGGTGCTTTAGTAAAAACTCGCCTTCTAAATTCAGGACATCCGGATTTTCCCCCGCAGAGTCTTCACAGGATTTAAACTTCAACAGGGGCCCTCGAACAAGCGCATCGCATGGCAAACCCTTAATTGCGCGCATATATACTGTTGTATCGCCCACTGTCCAAACTTCTCAGAGCCCAGTTCATTAATAGTTCGATTGGAACATGGGTTTTGTTAGAGGAGGGGCAGTATACAACACGTGCTTTAGTTAGTTTAGAAAGATATATATATATATTTGTTACTTAAATCTAACTAAGCATCTTTACACGGATGTGATATAACATACGATCAAACCGCAAGCATCTAACGATATTGTAGATGACGCTCGAATAGTATCGGTCCAACAGGTTTTTCTGCGATGTTATGCCGATTTCCTTGTACACACCGGATCACTATTAAATTTAAAAAACACAAATTGTTCTTAATCTTACTGGAATCTGTCCGGGAATGATTCAGACTTGTGGTGAGGTTATTATCCCTATCAATCAAATCCCCATTAACTTCCAAGTCGTTGAGACTGATTTTTTAATGAAGCAAACTGGAATTGTTGGGGTTTCCTTCCTCGAGAAACAGGATGCTACGGTGATATTCAGAGACAAGCTTCCGAATAGTTTTGACGTTGGGAAACGGGTACAATCTTCTTGAGCATTTACATCATTCGATATTCCTCCACGCACTAAGGTCCTAATTTCAGTCCCTGTAAAGAATAAAAATGAAACGGGATATACAAGAAGAATGGACGTTGGTCCAGGGGTTTATATGGGAGAGGTTTTGGCAGCTCAAGAGAATGGGTATACGAAAGTATTTGTAATTAATACCACCACTGTTCGCGAACTGGTGTCGGGTTCGCACGGACTGCAGAAGTGAATACTCTCGGTCTTGGTTGAAATATAAAACTTTATTCTCGTCAATTCGATACAATAAGTGAGTCAAGGTGTTATTGAAATCACTTATGAGCTACCTGTCAAAAACGAGATGTTCAGTCGATGATTAAGCTGGCGGAGACGATGAAGAGAGTGTTTCCGTTCGATGAGCTGGCTACACCGTCTGGCGCAGTTAATCTATAAATTCTGCCTCCTGTGGTCACTGAGCTTATCACTAATGAGTAGAACTTCCATTTCAACGCACTCCGGGATGAGTCTTATTAGAGATTTTAAGCTGTACTTGAGTAAACTGGTTTACTGTTCAAAGGCTATGCGCGATGCGTTTTCGTTGAATTCGAGATTCACAATGGCGGCTCAGCGCACGTGGCGTGAGCACGCGGCCGTTGCGCGTTCCGAAACTCGGCCGAAATCTTGTTTGCTGGTTAAGAGCGCCCGCTGTCGATCGATGACTGATCGATGGGACGCCGGCAGCCTCCCGGCGCGTCATTTGAAAGCCGATTCGCAAACAACCACTGATAAACTTGTCCTAAATATACCCCCTGTTGAGTTAGAGGATTTCGAGGTTAGGAATCCTGCACAACGTTCATCTCGAGAAACGGACTCTAACCTCAATCGATCAAATGCGCATGCACAGCGATTTGCCCAGTTGGTAGAAACTTTCAATTTTGAGCATAATAACGAAATTGAGAAAGTTAGTATTTTAGAAATAATCAATAAATTCCTTTACCAATTTCACCTTTCCGCAGATAGATTAGGTTGTTCTACGCCAGTCAGCACTCCATAGTAACTACTGATGAAATACCAATTAATACCAAACAGTATCGTTTTCCATTGATTCATAAAGCTGAAATTCAGAAACAGGTAGATACCTTGCTCAAAGCGTTTGGAAAAGATGCTGGACTGCGCAGACCAGTTATCGGTTCCAGATACTTGTACGAGCAGAGTTGATGACCGTTTGGTGATTATAGTAATGAGGAAATGATAACTTCAATTTTTTGGGTGGATGGAGGAGCAAAAGAAAAAGGAAAAGAGTTAATGGAAAACCTTAATGTGGAAAAATGCTTTTGTTCTGATGATGATGACAGATGTGACATTTTAAGTAAAGCTGATACAAGTTCCCATCATATTAGTTTGCCCTCTGTTGGGAATGAATGTATTCAAGCTACAGGACATGACATTACAGACAAAGCTGATACAAGTTCCCATCATGTTAGTTTGCCCTCTGTTGGGAATAAATGTATTCAAGCTAATATTAACGCTAAGGGATCACCCCGGTTGGAGTGATGAGCCTCCTTTGGGCGATCGGTTGGACGGGATGACTGTACCCCGGGCACCCGCTCCCGATGTCATTGAAGGTAGTCCGTTTCCAATAAGGGTGCCAGAATTGCAAGACCTGGGTAATCTTGGATCGCGGCAGAAGTGTGGGGAGCCTGTTTTTGCGACTGTTGTCGTGGCAGAGGCTGACGAGCCTGGTTGTTTTTCGGAGTGTGCTGTAGCGGAGGCTGTGATGCCCAGTAGGTTGTTGACGACAATGTCACGGCAGAGGTCCCCGGGGAACCTAGTGATTGCTCAGCACATATCCAACTTTTTCGCGACCAAGACCGCGTGGAGGATCCCAGGTGAAAAAACCGTTAACGACTCTGAAAAAAAAACAAAATTTTAATATTAGACTCCAACAGACAAACAACTGATACTACTGATCTCACTCCATTACCTGTAATATTCAATAGTAAAGATTACCTTTTTATGCGTAGAGATAATCTTGTCCATTTTTTACCACTTGATTGCAATAACATTTCACAGACTGGACAGGATTTGTTTGCACGAAGAGGGTTTTCCATTGATCAACTCAAACAGTATTCTTTGAA
>NW_026534337.1:1586802-1696602 GCF_026225885.1 Hylaeus anthracinus | reverse complement strand
CCCCCTCCTCCTCACCCTCAGCTCCCCTCCCCCCGCTCCCCCCTCGGAGCCCCATGGCTTAGAACCGGCCTAGCTATACTACTGACCTTGTCTAAATTTTGTACCCTCTTTACGATTTCTGTTGAAGGTCTTTTTATTTTGTGCTTGAGTACGACAATTTTTTCTTTTGCTCGTACACGTACCTTATCACGATTCATTTGAAACATTGTGATCCATTCTTCTTCTATTAATCTACGAATCTCAGGGTCTTCGAGCATCCTTATATGGGTCCGAAACAGCAAATGAAAAGGTATTGTATTGATACTTCTGTGTGGAGTAGCAGTGAAATATTTTTGTGCGTCTCCCAAATATTTGTACCACTCTTCTGGCTTAGAAGAAAACAACTTAGAAAGCAACGGTATCAGAGTCCTATTTATCCTCTCAACTTGTCCGTTAGCTCGCGTCATTCCTGTTGTTATTAGTACATGATTTATATTCTCACTGTTACAACAGTCTTTAAAAGCATCAGACGTAAAACTTGTACCTCGATCGGAGATGATACGCATAGGATTCCCAAATATCATGGCTTATTTTTTCAAACACATGATTGCTTCGGCAGAATTTTTTGTTTTCGTCGCATACAACCACACAAACTTACAAAACGCATCGACGACAGCAAAAATATGTCGATAGGATTTCCTGGTAGAAGACAATGGGCCAAGGCGATCGACATAAGTATTTAGCGGTAACTCTCCTTTATCTATTGGATTTAAAAATCCCTCTTGCTTACTGTGTTTACGCTCAGCTAAAATGCAATCTACACAATTTAGAATGACTCTTTCTACCTTCTGGCGCATTCCTTTAAACCAATAATCCCTTCGCAATAACCCCTTGGTCTTTGTTATTCCAAAGTGACCGCATTTATGCGTTCGACGAACTACCTGCGCCTGCATGGATTTCAGTACGACCACCAGCGGCACATCATTCACTACTCTATATAAAATATCTTTCTTAATAATATATTTCTTCCATATCCAGAAACTTCCAGAAACTTCCATATCTGCCTGTTTGGCTATCTCCAACATGTGATATACATATTCCTAGTATGTTTCATTGGACTTCTTGGTTCTTTGAGACAATTCTTTATGAATTTTGTGTACGTCCACGACATGCGAAAACTCTGATTTCAACGCACGCTTCATTTCAGACCATCTGCGACAACACTTTTCGTAATTGACGAACATTTTTGCCGATCCACGAAGCAATCTTTTCGCATATATCACTTTCTGCACATCACTCCATTCGCATAATTCTGTCATATCCTTGAACTCTTGCAGCCAACAACGAATACTCTCTTTATGGTCGCCGCTGAAGGTATTTTAAGACTTCTCAACATCTTTGAACGTCAAAACTTGCATGCGTCTTGTGGATTCTTCAACAAGATTTCGATTATGTTCGTCTTCGTCTTCATCATTTTCATTTTCATCTTCATCTTCACCATGCTCGATTTCGAATGTCAACGCTGCCCTTAGACGATCTTGCAGTTCCTTTTTGTTTCCACTCGTCCTTAGTTTCCGTTTCTTCAATTCTTCTTTTAATTCAACTATCTTCATTAAGTCTACACCCTTCAACTTCTCACTATCTGAGCTGCTTTGCAGTGTGATATCAATTATTGTATCATTTCCTGCATCTGACATCTTGACTTTGAAATTGAACTCTCTTCACAATTTGTTCAACTCAACACGATCTGTTCAACTGAACACGATCTACTCAACTCAACACAGTTCAACACAGTTTGTTCAACACAGATGACACAGTAATTTTTGCTATTCAAATCCCAGCTGAGCCCCCAAAATTTGTAGTGTTTATTTTGGTTTTTAAAAATACGTATATTAGAATAATGGTTTAATACAAGTATACGACTTAGCGCGTCTCGACCACACCGCTCAAATTCACTGCCCAGAAACAACTGGCCTTTCGGCTAGAACATCCCCTAGACGGCCTAGACCCTCGCATTCTTCCACCACGCAATCTTCCTGTTACGGGCCCGCTGGCTCGTGGGTTTTTCCCATCCCTCACTTTCACTCCGAACGGCTTCGTGCGACTTTTTCGATACTACAATTATGACAAAAATGTAAACTCTCACAAATTTAATTTAAATGATGATGTATACCTGCTAAGGGAACCTAAAACATCGAAATTTGATTCTTATTGGACTGGCCCTTATAAAATAATTCGAAAATTAAGCCATTTAAATGTTGAAATTGCTTTATCAGCAAATAAATTCAAAATTGTTCATGTTAATAAACTTAAGTTAGCGTGTATAAGACTTGATAGTACTATATAATAATGTACAATAATGCGTTACCAATGTAAGTCTCCGCATAAGATGTATGTTAAAGTAGACATGCGTGCTAAGGGTTTTGGTTATCCATGCCTCGTTTCGCCTTTAACTGCCGTAGGATCAAGGGTGGATCGAGTAGCTCTTGTGATCATGGTAGAAGGAGGAGATTTCGGGCTGTGGCTGACAACCCCTGACGGACTTTTGAAATTTTTCTTCACTCTAATTTAGATGAAAGCTCTAAATTAAAAAAAGTTATTTCCAAAGGAAATAATTTTTTTGTATAAAAGGGGAGGTGTTGCGTGCCGCTACTTTTGATAGAGATAAATTAATTACCATGTCACTCCTAGATGGCAGAGGGGAGACCCGTTTATGGGGATCGACCTTTACGACTCCCCGTATAGTGAGGGAGAAACAATTTACGCGCGGGAGAATTGAAAATGGTAGAAACTGTTCAGAGAGAGTAGAAAACTGAGACACGTGGAACGTCTGCCGATAGAAATAAAGTTTTGTTGTGTTTAATAACGATTTCGTTATTTCACCCCTACCGAAGAGAATTGCAGGGAGTACTGCGTTATTGTCATTGGCTCGTCCAGGGTGCAGAGCGCTCACATTGGTGATCCCAACGTGATCCGTCACGAGTTAGGACACCGACGCAGTTTAAAAAAAGGATCTAGCGTGCACGTGCAGGCACGCCGCCGTGTACGCTACAAGGGTCGGCAGAACAGCAATAAAAAATTCTGGAAGGCTGGTCGCTGGTCAGGGACTTCCTTTGGGAAACCATCGTCAACGGCGTAATCAAGGCTATCGAGCACCGCGTGACGAGGTCATCCTTTTGTACGCTTCGACAAAAAAGCTGAACGTCTCAAGCCATGGAGGAACAGCTACGCCAACTGCAGGATCCGGGAGCTGGAAATATGAAATCAACCCGAAGCAGCCACGCCGTCCGTAAAATCGCGAATTTTTCCCTCGAAAATCCAGTGCTGTGGTTCCTCCAGGTGGAAGTCACATTGCGAAATGCGGGAATTATCGTATCTGCGACCAAAGCGAACTGTATTTCAGAAAAGTTAGATATGGAGGCTTTTCAAGCCGTCCAAGATTTGCTAATCATGGAAACGAGACCGGAAAACATTTACGAACTAATTAAGGCGCATTTGATTTCCACATTCGGTAGTTCCAGTGAATCGCGCTTGCGTCAGTTAATCAAGGGTCAGGTTTCAACGCTTGGGGGAGCATGAGGGCTGGAAGGGACGAGAACCCCGATGGACCTGATGTTCCACCAATACCCGTTCGAGCTTGCTCCCGCCTCCGCTTCAGTAGTCGAGACTCGCTTGCGAGGACCGATTTGCTGGCTGCGGAGGGCGAACGCGATGAGTTGGCAAGGTGAGGAGGGTCGTTCCTGCGCGGTGGCCCCCTTGTACGGAATTCCCGGGAGGGGGGGGGGGTCGAATAGGACTGGCCCCGGCGAACTGGGGTAGGGGGTCCTGCCTTTCGTTAGGCAAGTCCTCCGAGTATACACCCGTTCCCGTCCTGCGGCCCGCACCACCGTGCAGGATGCGCTGGTAAACTTGAAATCATGGATAATAACGAACTAAAAAGTATAGGAAGCTTTGTAGCCGGATCGTCCCGTGAGAGCAGGGGTGGAGTTACTGAGGAGCAGAGCACAAGGGTACCCAGTGTCTGCTTGGAAAGGGTGGAGGCGCGGCCGGTGTTACGGGCACCGTCCACACCATGTGAGTTGATGGCTCGGCCGTCGATGACAACGGAGAGAAGATCGTCCCTACGATCGGGACGGAGCCTTCTCTTCGGGTTGGGGGACGACTTTACGACGTCGCAGTCGCGGAAGAGGAATTCGGGGGATGTGGGACTGTCGGGGGCGGAGGCCAGCGCTAAAAAACGTTCACCCATGAACCCCACCCCAAGAGTGGACGAGATCGCCCTCCAGGTGCGTGCTCTGAGTGACAAGGAAATTATCCAAGAATTTCTAGAGAAGATCCGCACCGTCGAGGAGACCGCGCTCAAAAGCGCGAATTTGAAGGGCACCTATGTCCGGGAGCTTAAGTTCTCGGCCAGGTATGCGGAGGTGGCTCTTGTCGATCTGATGAAGAGGGGGGAGCGGGACTCCGTTCGAATCGTCAGCCCTGCCGTGGTGGCCCCCGGTACTTCTTCCGGTGAACTCCGCCCCCACGAGGAGAACGAGGCACTCCGCAGGGAGCAGGAGGAGTTGAAGGACACAAATAAGGCCATCCGGGGGGAGATAATGGCTATGAAGAGGGCTGCGGTGAACCCCCCCCCCGCATTCCTCCGGTCCTCGACGCACCGCTCGTGAAGAGGGGGTGATGCCACCGCCGGACCAGGTGGATCATCTTCCTCCTGGCCTAATGGAGCAGCTTGGATCTCTGCTGGACTCCAAGCTGTTGCCTATCAGGCGAGAGCAGGCGGCCCTTAGAGCGGCGGTGTTTGGCACTGCCGCCACCCGTTCGACCCGTGGCAGTGGCTCCCACCATTAGCCCAAAGAGCCCAAAGAGTCCCCAACCAAAGGGGACTTACCATACGGGTGGAAGGGTGGTGAAGCCGAGGGTCCCCAACCCTCTGAAAACAGCAGTCATAGCGCTGTCAATACCGGAGGGTTGTAAGGCTACCCTCGGCGAGGCGATGGCTAGGGCTAAGGCGGGCATAGACCTGGCTACCCTTGGAGTGCCCGACATACGAGCCAAGAAGGCGATCACCGGGGGCCTGCTACTGGAGATCCCAGGTCCTGAAGAGGTAGCCAGGGCCGACGCCTTCGTCGACCGAATGACCAAAGTTCTGGCGCCCTTGAGGGTGAGGGTCGCCAGGCCTATGAAGTCGGCGGAACTCCGCCTTCGAGGCCTGGACGATTCCATCACCCCCGAGGAAATAAGGGCCGCGGTGGCTGCAGCCACAGGGTGCCTGCCCGGCAACGTGAAGGTTGGGGATGTTAAATCTTGCCGCTGCAAGAGCGCAGGATTTGGCCGGTCAGGTCCGGGTCGGCTGGTCGACCGCAGGCGTGGAGGTGCTGGCTGCGAGGGCACTGCAGTGCTTTTGCTGCCAGGCGGTTGGGCACGTCAGGCAGCGGAGCACTAGTACTGTCGACCGAAGCGGCCAGTGCTACAAGTGTGGGTCGGCTGGTCACAGGGCGAATGTGTGCACCGCGGCTCCCCAGTGTCTCGTTTCTAAGGAGCTGGGCAGGCCCGCCGGGCACAAAGCCGGGAGCAAGGGATGCTCCTCGCCATCAAAAAGGAGCCGGAATGCCGCGGAAAGGGGACCTCCAGCGTTTCGGCGGTGGAGGGAGGGGTGGCGGCACCTATGCCGGTAAACCACCCCCCCCCCCTCCATTCTTCCGTGATGGCTACCGCGATGGAGGTGGATGCACCTCGTCGGCGGACATGCCCCCACGGGCGAATGGCATCCCTTCAGCGCCAAAGAGATAAGCGCTGAAGCGACTGGACAAGGACGTCCTGAGAGCCGTGGCTGTTGCCTATTTCTGGCCGGAAGTCAAGGAGCGCGGACCAGACGAGGGTGTGGACTGGTTCCGGGGTGTCGTGGAGTCTATTTGTGATGTCTCTTCGATCCCCGGGACCAGTGGCCGCCACCAGAAGAGGTCTGTGTACTGGTGGTCTGGCGAGATAGCGAACATGAGGGACGCTTGTGTACTCGCCCGACGCCGGTACACCCGCGCTCGGCGCCGCCTCCCGAAGAGGGAGGGGGGGGGGGGGCGATGCCGAGGCGAGGGCAGCCGCTCTGTACCTGGAGTATAGAGCGGCTCGGATGGCTCTCCAGCGTGAGATAGCCGCTGCCAAGGCCAAGGCCTGGAATGAGTTCCTGTTTACCCTTGATAGGGACCCGTGGGGACGCCCGTACTAGGCGGTGCTGGGTAAGCTCCGCCAGTGGGCGCCCCCCGTGACGGAGACGTTGGACTCTGAGTTCCTGGGGCGGGTTACAGCTACACTACCCCCCCCCCCCCCCCAGTGGGGGAAGTGGTGGTAGACACCCGCCACGTCAGGTCCGGTTTAACTGGGTCGACGAACTTTGGATCACGCTGCAGGAGCTATCCCGGACTGTCCGGAGAATCCGGGAGGGGGGCAGGAAAACCCCCGGTTCCGATGGGGTTCCCGGGCCGATTCTGGCCTGGTGTTGGACGTCCTTGCTTGGGCTCTAATACAGGTTCTAAACACCTGTCTGAGCCGGGGACCTTCCCCAGGGAATGGATAAGAGCCAGGTTGGTCCTCCTCCGAAAGGATGGAAGGCCCGCCGACTCCCCCTCCGCATACCGGCCCTTATGTCTCCTCGACGAGGCGGCAAAAATCCTTAAGATCTTTGCGGATCGCCTCGTCGAGCATCTGTCCCGTGATGATCCCTCACTGAACGATGGCCGGTATGGCTTCCGGAGGGGACGCTCGACGGTCGATGCAGTCGACTGTCGTGCTTCCCTCCGGGCCGAGGTCGTCGCCTGTGGTCGGGTGTTGTTGGCGGTGAGTCTTGACATCGCCAACGCCTTCAGCACCCTTTAAAAAAAAAAGGGGGGGGGGAAATGCGTTTCGCATACTTACGTTTCCCGGGGGGGAAACCAAGGGTATATGGGACTACAGGTCTGGGTTAGGTCTGGGTTAGGTCGCCGACCCGTAGGCTACCCACTAAAACCCCACACCCGCCTGAGCTACATGGGAAGTGCCTGGAACACGCGAATATTCAGCAGGACACTTCTCAGCTTACATGAATCCCGGAAGGAGGGTACCAGCTCCCCCACTACCTACTCTATAAGACCCCGGGCGGTGGGACTTGCCCGGTGTCCCCATCCCTGGGGCCGTCGGAATGGGCTTCCCGAGCCCCCGCTCGGTCGACCCACAGCCCCCGGCGTCTTCATGTCCGTACTGGTTCAGGGAACTATCAGCTCCCTGAACGCCAGGACAAGAAGTCGCCGACACCGGTAAGGGAGGATCATCGGAGTCGTGATCCGGCACACCCCGACCCTCCCCCCCCCTATGCGCCCCCACAAGACCCGGTGGTCCAAGTGGGGACGGGCCGACCACACATGCTCGGCCCGTCCCGAGGGGAATTATATCCCCTCCGGGGGCCAGGGTCAGCTCACGCCCCGGTCCCCCACATTCGCCGCCACCGTACGAGGCACATGTCGTCGCAAGGGCGCCCCTCGCGGCCCCTCACCATTCCTACCACCACGCAGAGGCGTGCGCTGGCGCGAGGGACGTCCCCGCGCCCGCACCCTCCTTGCCGAAGGTCTCTTTTCTGTGCTCGCTCGGCGGCCTCCTTTTGCGACGTAACTTCCTCGCAAAAGGAGGCTGCCGCCTTCTACGACCTCTCGTTCGAGACCATGTGTTCGACCATGGTCCCACCCACCCGCTGCGGCTCTTAGAGCACGGCGCGGCCCATGCCGGACACTCCTCGAGTGTATGCTACGCCGTGTCCACCTCCTCGCCGCAATGGTAACACTGCGCTGTCGGCTCCCGCCTCATTCGGTGCAGGTACTCTCCGAAGCATCCATGCCCGGAGAGCACCTGCGTGAGGCGGAGGGTCAACCTTCCCCGCATCCTGCACCATGTTTCAAATATGGGCAGGATGACCCGGACAATCGGCCAATGGCCCAGGTATTTCATGGTGGGTCTGATGTCGTCGGAGGTATCCCCGACGCGAATCCGGAGATTCTGACCTAAAGGCTGCCGCCGCGCACGAGACAATCCGTACAGCTAGATTGCCACGGTCTTTGCGGCGGCCACGGTCAGTCCCATCCTCCGGATTCTCCCGACAACACAGTCTGGGGCGGACTCAGCAGCATGCCTGGTTCCACTCCAGTTCTCCCCCTCTGCATAAATCAGGGTGTCATCCGGATAGGAGATGACACCCGTGTCAGGGGGGAGGGCAACCCGCATAGGAGATGACACCCATGTCAGGGGGAAGGGCAACCCGCAACATCGCGTCTAAAGCAAGGTTCTACAGAAGCGGTCCGAGGACCGACCCCTGCGGAACCCCGCGGTGCGCCTCCCTCGTGTGCACAACCTGGCACCGACCGGTAAATACCACCTCCCTGCCGCGGAGATAGTCTCGAACCACCTCCCGGAGATAGGGGGGCACTTGGAAATATTCCAACGCCCCTACTATCTCCTTCCAGGGCTGGACGTTGAAAGCATTGGATATATCCAATGAAATAGCGATCAATACCCTGCTCCGAGCGACAGCCCCATTCCGGAGGAGGCAAAGACGCTCTAACGCGTCAATCGTCGAGCGGCCCCTCCGGAAGCCATACTGGCTGTCGCTGAGGTCGAGACCACCGCGCGACAGGTGCTCGAGGAGGCGGGCAGCTATGATTCTTTAGAACAGCTTGCCTGCTTCGTCGAGAAGACACACCGGCCGGTACGCAGAGGGAGACTCTGCGGGTTTTCCACCTTTCTGGAGGAGAACCAGGCACGCCTTTTTCCACACTGTGGGGAAGGTTATCCGGCTCAAGTTAGCGTCCAAGACGCTCCTGTACGCCGGGCCGAGAACTTCCAAAGCCAAAGCTAGCAGGCTACCGGGTACTCCATCCGGGTCGGGAGCTTTCTTGCCTCTAGCCCGGAGTCCCCCGATAGTTCGGGACAGCTCAGACTCCATGACCCGATAGTGGGCGGCGACGGGTTCGTCAGGGCGGAGTGCGGCGGCCTGGCCCTGATGGGGGTCTATGCCCCTCCGAGTGCCCCCCTCGCGGCGTTCGAGTGGCTGCTGGACGGGGTCCGGGACGCGTTGAAGTCGCCCAGTAGCCCGAACGCTCGTGCTGGGAGACTTCAACGCCAAGTTCACGGCGTGAAGTGGCCCAGCAACAGACGCGAGGAGTCGGGCGGTGCTGGAGTGGGCGGCGAGCGCGGACCTCCGGCTGCTTAACCGGGGGTCCGTGAGCACGTGCGTGCGGTGGCAGGGCGAGTCGATCGTCGACTTCTCGTGGGCGACGCATGCCGCCGCGCGTCTCGTGTCAGGATGGGGGGTAGCGGAGGAGGTGGAGTCCCTCAGTGACCACCTCTACATCCTTATGGATGTCTCCGCTGCCCCTCAGTACCATCCCGCTCGCGGACCCGCGCCGGGCCGACCGCTGCGCAGATGGGCGCTGAGGCGCTTGGAGAAGGACGCCCTGATGGCAGCCGCCCTCGCCGCGTCCTGGCCGGATGCCCCGGCTGGACCGGTCGCGGACGTCGATCGGGAAGCTGACTGGTTTCGGGAGTCATTGATAGCGGCGTGCGACGCCGCCATGCCCCGAGCCAAGAAGCTCCCGAGACGGACCGCTTATTGGTGGAGCGACGAGATTGCCGCGCTGCGTGCTACATGCAGCGCAGCGCGACGTCGCTTCACGAGGGCCCGCCGGATACGGAACCGCGACCGGGCGAGGGAGGCGGCGCTGTATAAGATCTACCGAGAGCCCACGGTGGACCTCCAGCGCGCCATCAGGAGGGCCAAGGCGAGCGCCTGGGGAGAGCTCCTTGGGACAAAGATCCATGGGGGCGGCCCTACCGCATTGTGCTGGGCCACATGCGCTCGGCCGCCCCCCCCCCTATCACGGAGTCCCTCGACCCCCACGTTCTGAAGCGTGTCGTGGATACCCTCTTTCCGGTAGATCCGGAGGAGGGTCCGCGGCCGCTCCTGCCGGCGGAGGCCAGTAACTGGTCCGCCGGCCTGGGCGTCACCGACGCGGAGCTCGGGATGGCCGTCGGGCGAATGGTAGCCAGGAATACGGCACCCTGGTATCCCACGGTATCCCTGGGCGGGCTCTCGCTTTGGCGCTGCGCGTCCTGGGTCCCCGGCTTAGGTCGCTGTTCGACGGCTGCCTAGAGTCGGGGCGGGTTCCGCTGGCCTGGAAGCAGGCCCGGATGGTCCTTATCCCGAAAAAAAGAAAGCCCGCGGATTCGCCCTCCGCGTATCGGCCGATCTGCCTCCTCGACAAGGCGGGCAAGCTCTTGGAGCGTGTGCTTGCTGCCCGCCTGTCGGGGGGCCTGTCCGACGGGAGTATGCAGTTGGCTAGCTGCCAATACGGTTTCCGCGAGGGCCGGTCGACGCTTGATGCGATCGACCACGTCCATGCCCTCGCGGACTGGGCGGTCTCCCGGGGTGGAGTGGCGTTGGCGATTAGTCTCGACATCGCCAACGCATTTAACACCCAGCCCTGGGGCACGATCCGGGAGGCGCTCCGAGAACACGGAGTGTCTCCATATCTACGGGTCGTGTTAGCCGACTACCTGTCGGACAGGTGGATCGAGTACCCTGGCAGAGGCGGGGTGCCGATACGTCTGAGGGTCAGCCGAGGCGTGCCCCAGGGGTCCGTTTTAGGACCCCTGTTATGCAACTTGGGGTACGACTCGGTGTTGCGCGGGCTTCTGCCACCTGATGTCTTGTGGTCTGCTACGCAGACGACACATTGATCATCGCGGTGGGTCGGGATGGGAACAGGGTCCACAGGCTGGCGGAACTAGCGGCCGCGATCGTGGTCGCGAGGATCCAGGCTCTGGGACTTCGGATCTCGCCGCAAAAGACGGAGGTAGTCATGTTTTATGGGCTACCTCTGACGCGGAGGGTCCCCCAGACCTGGATCCGCGTGGGTGATGCGACTGTCCGGGTCGAGGGCCGGATGAAGTATCTGGGTCTCGACCTGGACGGCCGGTGGCGCTGGAAGGGGAATTTCGACTGCCTGGTCCCCCGAATTGAGGCGGTGACGACCCCGTTGGGTAGTCTCCTGCCCAATCTCGGGGGACTGGAAGAGAGGATCCGCCGCCTCTACCTCGGGGTCGTGCGATCCATGGCCCTATACGGGTCACTCGTATGGGCGCGCGACCTGGTGGCCTGCCGTCGTGGACGGCACCTGCTGCGCCGCGTGCAGCGGCATATGGCCATCAAGATCGCGCGCGGGTATCGCACGATCTCCCACGAGGCGGCGGTCGTCCTAGCGAGGGTCGTCCCCTTTGATTTCCAGGCGGAGGCACACGCCGACGTGTATCGGCGTGTGCAAGATCTCCGCCGGAACGGGGGCGATCCGCAGGACGAGGCGGTCGAAGCCTACTGGCGCCAAAGGTGGCAGCTGACCCGCGAAAAGTGGCGGCGCCAGCTCCTGGAGAGCGGCGCCGCCCGAAAGAGGACGGTAGCGGCGGTCCTGCCGAGCTTCGATGCTTGGCTGGACCGCCGACACGGGCGACTCACCTACCGGCTCAAGCAGGTGCTCACCGGACATGGTAGTTTCGGTGAGTACCTGCACAAGGTGGGAGAGGAGGGGTTGCCCGCGTGCCACCAGTGCGGCGTGGAGCTGGACTCGCCTGCTTGTCGTAAGAGGCGACTAAAAGGGACAGGCGAGACCGCGGGCTGTGGCATTCGCGGTCAGGTGGGGAGGTATTCACTCCCTACCGGAGATGGCGCTCCTCCCTTCGTTGCGGGGGGGAGAGGCGCGGGGGCACCGGTAGCGTTCGTAAGAAATCCCGGTGCCCCTCCCCAATGTGCCGTGGCCGGCCACCGTGAGATTTTAGTGGGTATTCCCCTTGACATCAAATCAAGGGGCGAGTTCCACACTACCCCCTCCCTATGAGGGGGCGTGCGTAAACGCATTTCCTCACGTAAAAAAAAAAAAAGACTCTGTGACCCGGAATTCATCCGACCATTCAATAGTCGGACTCGAGGCGCATTCCAACCCACCCTCTCCCCCATGGTTGAGAGGAAAGAGGGTATCAATCACGCGCCCCAGGAATTCCGGGTCTAACCTCTCCATGGCAGGGGACGCCCAAGGGCGGAGCTTCCTAAGCACCACCTTGTATGGGCGTCCCCACGGATCGTCACGGAGGGTGAGCAGGAGCTCGTCCCACGCTCTGGCCTTGGCTGCGCCTATCGCGCGCTTGAGAGCCACAGCCGCCGATCTGTACAGCCCGTACATTTCGGCAGCTCTCCACTCCGGGTCACCGCCTAAGAAATGGCGGCGCCGAGTACGGGTATACTGGCGACGGGCGCGGCCGGCCGTCCTTCTGAGGTCGGCAATCTCGCCCGTCCACCAGTACGCAGACTTCCTCGGGGGCTGCTCGCGGATCCGGGGCATAGCAACGTTGCAAATCATTTGCAACGTGTCCCGGATCCACGAAGCCCCCTCTTCTGGCCCGCGCTCCCTGGCCGTAGGCCAGGCGGAGCCGATAATCACGGCCCTCAGTAAGTCCTCGTCCAGTTGCTTCAGCGCCCATCTTGGCACTGAAGGGATGCTACATCGGAGGGGGGCGTCCGCTGGCGGGTCCGAGATTACAGCCACGTCCATAAGGACGTAATATTTTTTAAATGGTCCACGTTTTAAGGTTTACCAGCGCATCGTGCGCGGTGGGGCGGGCCGCAGGACGAGAACCCGGGGTCCGTCCTATACGTTTTCCCTCCCGGAAATTCCGCACAGGCGGGACCCGTCCGTAGCAGGTGCAGGCTCCGACACCTGCACCTCACCGCGCACTACCCGGTCGGGGTCCCAAAGGGGATGGTTCCTGATCTCGGGCGTCGCTACCTCTTCGGCAGCGCAGGCGCACATCAGCCCCCCTACGTGGGCGACCGAAAGCAAAGCCTACCCACGAGGGGAGCACTCCCAGAGGACCACCACCCGGGAACGACCCCTCCTCGTCCCTGTACAACGGTTTTCACCCCTACTCAGTGTGAACCTTACCGGCTTGGGAGGCTGTGCCAGGATCCTGAGATCTCGCCGGCATCGCCTCAAACATCACAGGAGCTACTTCCCGCCGCGTACCCCTCTCCCCGTTAGCGGCGCACAACTATGTGCGCCCTCAGGGTCCACCACGAGAAGGTGGGGAGAGAGGGTTTTAGACCTGGGACATCCCTCAAATAGAGAGAACGGATCCACAGTGCTCTCTTGAGGAGCACGAAATTCATCTGCGAATGGTTTTAGAACGGTTAAAGGAATTTTCCTTACGCATAAACCCAGCGAAGTGTGAGTTCGGGAAGAAAGAATTAACCTTTCTAGGTTACTTGGTAAATCGGGAGGGATCCAGGCCGACGGCAGATAAGGTAGAAGCAGTTTTAAAATTTCCAAAACCCCAGACGATCGTGGAATTGTATGGATTCTTGGGGATGGTAAATCACTATCGCCGTGGTTTACAAAATGCCGCGAAAACTCAAGCGCCACTCCACAGGAATATACAAGGTTCCAAAAAGAACGATAAGCGCGAAATCCAATGGGTACCTGAAATGGAAAAAGCGTTTCTCAAAATCAAAGAGGAACTAGTCAATGCGACACTGCTGAGTCATCCTGCATCCGACGCGAAAACCCGCGTCGTCACGAACGCATCCGAATTCGCTATGGGCGCAGCTCTGGAGCAATATTTAGACGATTCATGGAAACCGTTAGCCTTTTTCTCTAAAAAGTTGTACGAATGTACGAAGCGATGTACGAAGCGGTCAAGCACTTCAAACATTTTTTAGAAGGTAGAGAATTCAAGATCGCGACCGACCATAAGCCTTTGGCGCAACAGCGACGTCAATTATCGTTTATCTCACAATTCACTACTTGCGTTGAACATATACCAGGTTCCGAAAACGTAGTAACTGATCTGTTATCCCGAATCGAGTCCGTTCGTTTACCGCTAGAATTTGATCTCGTGGAAGTGTCGGAACTTTAGAAAACCGATCCGGAATTAAAAACGCTGATAGAATCGTCAGAACATTCACCACTAGTATTAAAAAGTATAGAATGGGGACCTGATCACCATCGTATATATTGTGATTTAACGGGAGAAACCTAACGTCCGTTCATTCCTGCGCCGCTTCGCAGACGAGTATTTGACATGTTCCATTATCCTGCCCATGCTAGTACCAGGGTAACGGACCAGATAATCAGGAAGCGGTACGTGTGGCCGAACATGCACCGTGAAATCACGAAATGGTGCAAAGAGTGTCTTGACTGCCAGCAGTCCAAAATTTCTCGACACGTAAAAAATCATCCGGAACAATTTGTTCCTCCAGACAGACAATTTAAACACGTTCACATGGATTTAATTGGTCCCTTACCTAACTGCGACAGATTCTCGCGATGGCCCGAGGCAGTACCGCTAAAAGAAACGTCAGCACAGACAGTTGCGCGTGCGTTTTTCGATGGTTGAATTTCGCGTTTTGGTGCACCAGAAACCTTAACCACGGATCAAGGAATCCAATTCGAGTCCCAACTATTTAACGCATTACTATCGCTAACGGGATGCAACCGTGTTAGAACTACGGCTTATCATCCGTCCGCAAATGGACTAATAGAACGTTGGCACCGCACCCTAAAATCAGCGTTAATGTGTCACTTGGACAAAAACTGGGTAAGACAATTATCCACAGTCTTACTAGGATTGCAAACACATGTGCGATTACGTACAGGTGCATCTCCCGCGGAATATGTTTACGGCACGACACTTAGAGTTCCCGGCGAATTTTGTCTTTCGGATGAGTACGCGTCAAATCCTCAAACTTTCGTGGAGGAATTCCGTGAGCACATGCGCAATGTGAGACCCGATCCAGTAGCACATAAACACAAGCAACGTGCATTCTTTTATAAAGAATTACATACATGCTCCTCCGTATTTTTAAAGACAGGAATGATTTAAAAAAACCCTGGAACGACCGTATACTGGTCCACACAAAGTGTTAGAGAGAATCAGTGAGCAAAATTACAAAATTAACTTCAATGGTACACCGCGCGTAGCTAATACAGAACTATTGAAACCAGCGTACTTCGTTTCTGAAGATCTCACGACAGAGACCACAGAAGAAACGCTGATAGGTGAACCAAGTACCTCTACGCCAAAGACTTATGCGCGAAAGAAAGCGACAATTAACGTGGAGATGAATAAGACATATCAGATATAGTTTATCGCAAGTAATATTAGGTAGCTTGTAAGAGTACATTGTAATTTACTAGATATTAAGACATTGTATATAAACACAGTAATCCGCTGCATTAGTTTGTAAGGTTGACAAAATGTATAATTCCCTAAAATATGTACAAGAAAGAGCTCGTTGACACTAGGGGGGGGGGGATCGATCTTTGCAACTCCCCGAATAGTGGGGGAGAAACAATCGACGCGCGGGAGAATTGAAGACGAGTTCAGAGAGAGTAGAAAACTGAGACACGTGGAACGTCTGCCGATAGAAATAAAGTTTTGTTGTGTTTAATAACGATTTCGTTATTCCACCCCTACCGAAGAGAATTTCAGGGGGTACTGCGTCATTGCCATTGGCTCGTCCAGGGTGTAGAGCGCCCACACGTTTGCCCGTTGTTATGGAATGTGAATGAGCCTTTGCGTTTGGCACTTCTGTTTGAAGTTAGTTTAGCGACAATTACGATTTTCTTGTATTTACAGTATTTCGTTTTTTTTATTGGATTTTATTTAAAACAATTTGTTAATACTCACTCGCATAGCGACCGTTAACCAGACGCCTATTGTAAAAGCTTGTATTTAGTGGGGAAATTGAAGAAATTCAACGTTTGTGTTAAATTAGTTATATTCAAACTGTTACAATAAAGTTAATATTACATTTCTTAATTTATCTTAAATTAACTTATTCCTGGCTAAGTCCCACGCAGTTCTAATAATCTTGTCACGTGCGGCGTGAACGCCAGTAAAACCCTAAGTCCATAAAAATAAAACCGCACGGACTCGCAACAAGTGTGTAGCGCCATGCGACATGCGCAGAAAAACTCCCTGCATCCATTTTAGTTTAAGTAATTGGTAGCACTAGTTCGACACGAGTGCCACTTGCGACTCTTCACTGTTACGCACTAACATGTGTCAGTTAGTCAAGTAGTAGCGATCGTAGACCAACGTTGTCTAAATAAAGTTATTCAGTTTAACGTTAAAGGTGTTGATTAATCCGCTCTCCCCATTGCGAACCAAAGTGTGGTCGCTACAAGTGTAAATAGCAAGCGCCATCTAATTTTAGTTAGGTTAAATATTTTTAGTCACTAGTTGTAATTCTTTGCACATAGTAGTTGGTAAGCCTTATGTTAGATGCGCTCCTGCGAAGCTTAAAAAGGACGCGCTATCCCAGAAGCGAAAGAGTATTAGTAGAAAATAGACGCATACGTAAGCGCATAAATAAGAGTTTTTATTTATACCCGCGAATTTCCACAGAACTCTTCCTTATCCCTCGTGTGTAGTTCCGCTACAAATTGGTGCCGTAACCCGGGAAAGAAAC
The DNA here is from genome assembly GCF_026225885.1 of Hylaeus anthracinus. Classification (NCBI taxonomy): domain Eukaryota; kingdom Metazoa; phylum Arthropoda; class Insecta; order Hymenoptera; family Colletidae; genus Hylaeus; species Hylaeus anthracinus. The sequence goes on along the minus strand of NW_026534337.1, from coordinate 1,680,086 downwards.
AAAATGAGTAAAGGTAGTGGAACATCGCAAGATACGATGGAGTTCGACGCAAAGCCAGAAATTCAGGCAAGTGAACTTCGTAACGTGAAGCTCCCGACATTTTGGAAGGAAGAACCACGTCTATGGTTCATAATGCTGGAGCGAGAATTCGCTGCATCAACATCGGACACGGTGAAGAGTTCAGCGATGGTCAGGAATTTGGATCCGAGTACGATGAAAATTATAATGGACGTCATCGATGCATCGCCGGAGAAATCGACCTACGCAAACATAAACCAAGCTCTGATGGATCGACTCTCCCGATCAGATGAAGCAAATTAATAAAGGCTTCTTACCTCCTCGAATTAAGTAACAAAAAACCATCAGAGTTACTAAGAGAGATGACGCAGTTGGCCGAAAAAAATGTGTGTGAAAGTGCATTAAGAACGCTATGGATCCAAAGACTGCCCACGCGCTTACAAGAAATTTTGGCGATCGTGGACGACGTCGATTTAGCCAAATTGGTGACGTTAGCTGATAAATCGACAGAACGAACAGAAATGACGCCGATTTCCGAAGTCACCAACGCCACGAGGTCCGCCATTGTGGATGTTGTAAAATAAATAAGACGCGCGGCGTTTGAATCGTCGATTGAGCCACATGTTTCGGCCTTCTCCTCTCGCGTCGTTCCTCGCCGAAACTGGATGGATCGAGTAGCTCGGACGGCGGGAGAAGGGATCGGGCCGTTCGTGTCTCTCTCGGACTCGAGCGCCGCTAATCGCTTTACGATCATCGATCGATAATCACTGTTGTTCTTTTTCACCACCTTTCGTATTGTTCAACCGAATTTCCGAACCGTGCTTTTTTTGTTAACCGGAATTGCATCCTTAACAGTTAAGGAAGATTTCTGTACAGTAAAAAATTTCCACCAAGCGTCGCAAAGGGCGCAAGATGGCGACGTAGCCGCCATTTCAAGAAGACTCTCGAGGATAGAGATGTGCCCCGCGAGACGTGACCGCAGTAACAGCCGACACAGGTTCCAGCGGAAGAGCAAGTCACGAGGTAGCCCCGCACGAGCCAGGAAGGACGGCTTATGTTACTACCACCTGCGGTTTAGAGAGAACTGTTCGCCTCAGCGTAAGAGACATCAGAACAAGGATCGAATTTCTCATAGACACTGGCGCTGATGTATCGGTAGTTCCTAAGAGCCTAGAAGGTAAGCTGGAGGCAGACAGCTTTAAATTATACGCAGCAAACGGAGCAATAATCAGCACGTACGGAGATAAAATATTATCTGTTAATCTAGGGCTTCGTAGGAATTTCTCTTGGCGATTTATATAGCGGACGTTTCTAAACCCATAATAGGTGCAGACTTTTTACATTTTTATAATCTGTTAGTAGATTTGCGTAACAAGAGACTACTAGACGGACAGACGCAACTTTACAGAAACGCCACGGTTACGCATCACGGCACATTAGCTATATCGACAATAGACGACATTAACGTTTTCAAGACATTGTTTAAAGAATTTATAGAGATTACGAACCCAAACGCTAAGAGAAATATCAAGCTTAAAGTGCTCCATAGAATAGAAACAAACGGTCTCCTAATCGCGGAGAAAGCGCGACGTCTGCCTCCAGACAAATTGACGGTCGCACGGGCGGAATTTGAGCAAATGCTTAAGGAAAATATCTGCCGCCCGTCCGAAAGTCAATGGGCTAGTCCCCTTCACATGGTCCCCAAAAAATCGGGTGGATGGAGACCATGTGGAGATTACCGTAGATTAAATGGCATAACCGTGCCCGATAGATATCTGTTGCCCCATATACATGATGTAGCTCATAAATTCGACGGGTATACTACATTTTCGGTGATAGATTTATCACGAGCATATTATCAAATAGCCGTAGCTCCGGAGGATATACCAAAGACGGCGGTAATAACCCCCGTTCATTGTTGGAGCATTTATTACGATTTATTTGTAGAACGGACTCGACGTAGTTCGTCGACACGTTCGACTCGAAGAAACAAATAACGTTTCAAAGTTTGGAATACGGAGATACGTCACCCGGGCCTCAATTGGGGAGTCGGCTTCGAACTTCGGTCGCGACCGGTCGAGGAAATATATCGCGTAGTAAAAGACAGTAATTTTTATCCCGACTACGGGAATTCGTAATTCACGGCAAAATCACACCCGGGGCTTATCGGCAATAATCAAACAATCAGGCGTTTCGGATGACGTCAGGATATCTCCTTGTGCGGGAGTTTCCATCGGAACTCAGTTTCCGCAACACAGTGATTCCTGGTAATCTGGATATCTTCCCGCACAGTAGACCCCATCGGAACCGAGTTTCCATATCCTAGTGATTCCTAGTAATCACGCATATCATCTGGACGTCTTCTCACGCAGAAGACTCCAACGGAACACTATTCCGTATCGTCGTGATTCTTGCTAATCGCATATACTATCTGGACGTCTCCCCGCGCAGGAGACTCCAACGGAACACTATTCCGTATCATCGTGATCGATCCACAATCTGGGAATTATTTCCCAAAAAATCCAGTGTCACGCGATTAATCGCTGACGGGCGCCTGACGTCTTTACTTCGTGTACACGAATATATCAATCAAGTTACACGCGGCATACTCACACCAACAAATCAAATATTATAAATTGAATAATTTAAATCAAGGGTTTTTTTATGCCTTCGGGCTTTTTCCCTTGTATCGACGTTAAAATAAACTATTACTTTTCATTCACCATAGCCACGATTCATTATTTATAATACCTTTATCTTACCTAAACATCCTTAGATGTCACACAGTCACGAATTTCGATCCTTCCTCGAATCGTCTTTGTTTCCTGCATGTGTTTGGATTATTCTAGACTCGAAACCAAAGATTATTCTTGTCCGAACCTTCGACGAGGTAAGACCGAGTCAAAACAGTCAAAATGTTTTAATCGAATAGATTGAGACTTTTTAGGGTAAAGAATTTCGATCGAACACTGTTCGTTCAACGACTCAATCTCTTTTGCTCCTACCTTATAACCTAGGTATTGCACTGTATCTGTAGCAAAAGTACATTTCGAAACATCAATTTTTAAACCCTTTTCTCGAAATATACTAAATAATTTACGTAGTTGTTCAAGATGTGTTTCTACGTCCGGTGACGCAACAATTACGTCATCTGTATAACAAGAACAGAAATCTAGACCGCGGAGGCTTGTATCCATAAATCTTTGGAATGTTTGCGCCCCATTACACAGTCCAAATGGCATGACGGTAAATTCAAAAAGGCCAAACGGTGTAATCACAGCCGTTTTTTGTACATCCTCGGGCGCCACCGAAACTTGGTAGTACGCCCTAGTTAAATCTATTACAGAAAATACTACATCGTGTACGAGGATCGACCAAATATAAACGAGACTTTTGTTTCTGATTGCGTAAACTTAGAGGGTGCGGGTGACTGCTTTTACAGTGTATTGTTTAGGATGTCAGGAGTGGGGAGAGCATGGCATTGATGAGTTCAGACAAGTTTGACAGTAACATTCACAATGTCAGAGCAACAAGTGCACGTCTCAGTTGTGCAACGCATAATTATTAAATTTCTTACCCATGAAGGCGTTAAACCAGTTAAAATTTTGAAAAGATTGATGGTACAGTTCGGGGATCAAACGCTATCAAGGGCTCGCATGTTTGCCTGCCATAAGAAATTCAAGGAAGGACGTAAACAAGTTAAAAATGTGGAACATGATCGCCGTCCTCAAAGCAGCATTTGGGAGGAGAACATTCGCACGATTCGAATCCTTCTTGAAAGCGATCGACGTCTGACACTTTCTGAAATTACAGTGCAGGTTGCAATAAGTTATGGGAGTTGTGATCTTTTAAGGGAGGTAAAGGTTGCTTATCGTTCAAAAAGACGTAACCAACCGATTCGAGACGTCATTCTCCTCCACGACAACGCTCGGCCCCATATTGCAGCTCTAACTTGCAAAGCATTAGAGGAAATGTGATGGACTCCACTTGACCATCCTCCCTACAGCCCTGACCTATCGCCCTGCGATTTCCATCTCCTTGGGCCACTTAAAGAGGCACTAGGAGGACAACGGTTCCTGGACGATTCGGCGGTGGAGGCCTTTGTGCGCAATTGGCTCCTAACGCAGCACTCTTCGTTTTACGATACTGGGATTAAAAACTTTCCAATCCGCTGAGAAAATTGCATTTCCAAAGCAGGAGATTATGTTGAAAAGTGATACGTGCTTGGATATTTTATTACACTGCATAAAAGTATTTTAAAGATAAAGTCTCGTTTATATTTGATCCACCCTCGTATATGCGGCAATGGATATCTGTCTGGTACCGTCATGCCATTTAAACGTCTATAATCTCCGCAAGGTCTCCATTTGCTCGATTTCTTGGGCTACATATAGAGCGGGCTGGCCCATTGGCTCTGTGATGGTCGACAAATTCCATCTCGCATCATCTGTTCAAATTTCGCTCAAGCAATTTTCAATTTTTCCGGTGGCAGTCGTTTCGCTCGTTCAGAGATAGGGCTGCCTTTTGTAACTATATGGTGAAAAACGTTATGTTTCGCGTTTTTTCTGGAGGATATCTGGGTGATTTCTATAAATTCTCTGAGCAATGATTTTACTGTGCTGTTTGCACTTATTATCGAAAAAGAGGGAGTTTCTGTTGTAACAACAGTAGCTATTTGAAAAAGGTTTGTATTTCCACCCAAAAGCTTTCTGCTTCGCAGATATACTAATTGTATAGGCAAAGCTATTAGAATTTGTCTGGAACTATCCTGACAAGGATATGCAGGAAGTTTGTGGAAATTATAGTTTGTTAAAGAAGAAAATTAACTCATTCAATTGTCACACATAACTTTATTAACTCCGTTTCCGCGAAGGAATTCTCGATCGGTGTATAAATTCCATGCGATACGTCGAAATCGAAGCGAATATCGTCGTTACAGTTCGAGCACAAGCGATAGGCGCGTTGTTAGAGGTGAAAAGACAAACGTGTATTACTTTCGATGTTTTGGATAAGAATGATCCATCGATGACTAGCGGTCGCCGCAACCACGCATGGCGCGAGGCTCGACGTTTTGTTACGTCATTAACTGGCGAGTTAATTAGTCAAATGATATTTTAATTGTATTAAATTAATTAATAAGTTTAAATCTATTTAACGTTATCCTAAATGTAATATTTATAACCTTAAACTTTGACAACTAATAAATTGTAGAAATGTAGAAAATCTGCTCCAATTATCGGTTTCGACACATCGGCCACAATGAACCTCCAGGAAAAACAGCGACGTAAGCCTAAATTTAAAGTTAACGATTTTTCGCCGTATGTATTAATAATCGCGCCGTTTGCGGCATACAATTTGAAAATGTCGGTAGTTGCACCCTTACCTTTAAAATTCAAGGAGAGACCTGAGACGTCCGCACCCGTATCAATTAAAAACTCGATGCCTGTTCCGGATAGAATCAGGCTCGCGTTACGAAAGGAGGCGACGATGACTTTTGATTAAAAAGATAGGCGTTCCTTCGCGGTCAAGTTCGCACTCGCGTGAATCGGCAGTAGCGATTCACGGCGAAAAGGCTAATCAGTTGGGGAGTGGCTTGGCCACCCTCAGACTTTATAAACCTCACTGGGGCTCGCTCCGCGTATCTGCAGGTCACCTCTGCGTGGGCAGGCCCAAAAGGCCGAGCCGTGGCAAACAGCCTGCGAACGAGACCGTGGAAGGCGTCATAGTACGCTACATGATAGCGGACGAATAAGATGCTTTGGGATAAGGCGTAAGCAATGCGCACCTTCAGTCGTCTCCGCATCCCTTTGACTTTCGAGGTGCGAAATTAGGGTACCGGGAGATTTGAATATCGAGTCACGTCTTAGAAACGATGTCCCGTTAGGCCGGTAATATTCTTATTTGCGCAACGCGGAGAACAAAACGAGCAATTGACAGTATTATACAACGGGCGTGGCAAACGTAGGGCTGCTTGGACCTGTCAACTAAAATTACCGTCAATAATATTGTAATAGGACCGTTTTACGAGATCTCTGGAATTTCGAGTGGGTCTGACACTCGGCGAGCGACCATACCGTTAGGTCGGAAAAACCCACGGGCGGCGCGGACTTTCCTTGAGGCGCCGGATGGCCGTCCGCCCTGGCCGCCAACAGTGATAGGCTGTCGTGGGATTTCTTACCGTATACATTTAACTAGAATTTAGGAATAACATTGGGTTTCAGTAAGAGACAAGATGTGCGCATTAAGGGTTCCCTAAGGTTTCCTGAAAGCGCCTCCTGTGGCGCCTCGGGTACGCGTATGGTTAAACAAAGGGTTGTAGCTGTGACGTCAACTTGCGCATAAACAAATAGAAATCCAACGACAGCGCATAGCTGGTCTCCGAGAACGTTGGCGACGGAGGTGAGAGTAGGGCGCGAGACGCCCTGATTGGGCCTTAGTCCGAATCGGGGTCCGCCAGCGCAGCCCTAGGGGCTGTATAGTAGGGTAAGATTGTTGTAATTCTCGAGCTTTAATAAATTTCCAACGTTTTAGTTTTCGTGAACCGGATAGTTTTATTTCATAGACTGTGTCTGCACACTTTATCTCGAACACAATATTTTTCGGCAGACGAGTACGAAAACAGTATGTCCTAGGAAAATGAGACGATCGACTTAACTGGCAGCGTTGAAACGCAACCGAGTCGTGAAAATCCTCAGATCGGTACAGTAAATGTAGTTAAACTACCACAGCCACTCTGGAGACATAACCCAGCACGCTATTTCATGGTCGTTGAAAGTACATTCAAATTGCACAGGATAACGTCAGACATGACGAAATACGAAATACGGCATCTTATTAACAATTTAGAATCGGATCTCATCGACCTTGTGGGAGACATCATTGACAACCCACTGGACGTGGGTGCACAACACGCATGAAGGAGCTCCTACGCGGTCAACCGATGGGGGATACAAAACCCACGATATATCTGCAGAAGATATGGAATCTGGCTGGCGGACAGTGCGTAGACGCCATATTAAAGCCTATTTTTCTGGAACAGCTACCGGAACTGGCGCAGCCCACCCAGGCCCGGTACAGTGCCTATGACCGAGAACTCCTGGCCATATATACAGCCATAAAGTTCTCAGGCACATGATTGAGGGTAGAGAAGCGGTGGCCTACGCAGACCACAAACCAATAACCTACGCCTTCAATCAGAAACCGGAAAAAGCCGCGCCGAGGCAACAAAGACCTGGACCTAATCAGATATTAGACATATAACCGGACTAGAGAGTTGCCGAAACTCTTTCCAGAATTAACGTCATAGATATGCCGATTGTTGTGTCTACCGAAGACCTCAGTAGAGAGCAAGACATATGTCAGAGACATATATGGTATTACATAATGAAGATTCACGGTTCGACCGTCGCAGTGACAAGACGTGTTTACGTTTTTGTTTTATGTCTACGTCATAGCTTTCGAGGGTGCGACCACGTATTACGCGTATACAGGATGTCCCAAGAGTCGCGTAGGAGCCAGAAATGGGGAGTGGCTGAGACGATTCTGAACAACAATTTCCTTTGCAAAAATGTCTGATGGGGCTTCGTTAAGGAGATATTAACAGAAAACCCCGACTAATCTGAGCGCGTGTATACCGTTGCAGCGGCCGTAGTAGCGAAGGCTACGCGCTGACTGCCACGCTTGTACGCGAACAAGTGACTCGATGTGCATCGAAGGAGATTGGACGCGGCCACCTAGCGCGTAGCCTTCGCTACCATGGCCGCTCCAACGGTATACACGCGCTCAGATTGGTCGGGGTTTTCTGTTAATATCTCCTTAACGAAGCTCCATCCGACATTTTTGCAAAGGAAATTGTTGTTCAGAATCGTCTAAGCTATCCCCCATTTCCTGCTCATACGCGACTTTTGGGACACCCTGCATTTCAGTTCGGTATAGTGAAAACTGTATTATTTCGTTATATAGTGGAATTTTTGTGTTCTTTAACATATCTTTCGTAACACCAAAGGGTGCGTTATGCACTCTGCACCCTCTCTAACGACTTCTGACTACAGGAGTCGGATGGAACCTTTAAATTCAATGATGTCATTTCAACATATCATATTCATCTCAAGCTCCCAATAATGCGGCTGCTGTCCAAACTTCAGTCTACCCCACAAGAGAGCAAGCCATTGTCATCGACGCCTTGGAAGCCACACCCATCAAGGACTACGTTAAAGCGATCGGATCACTGATTAACCCTTCTGATATCAGTTTTGTGTCCAAAATTTCATTAAACAGAATCTGCATGTATTTGGCAAATACTTCAATAGCAAACAAACTCACGGAGTCAAAACAAGTTATTATCATTGACAATAAGGCGCTGCAAATCCGCCCATTAATTTCGAAATTCAAGAGAATCATTTTATCAAATGTTTGCCCCATTATTGCAGATAAAGTATTGGAAGATCATCTCTCGAAATTAAACATCAAGTTGGGTTCTAAAATGACTTCCCTACGTGCTGGTTTTTCTGATTCCAGCACCAAATTTTCATTCATCCTGATGACGTTAGCAAATTACCGGAATCCATGAAGATTGTTTTCGACGAAAATTCAACGGGGTGTGCCAACATCGAACCTATTTGCCATGAGTACGGTGAAGACTCGGTCAAAGTAGCTCACACTCTGAGATCCACCTATCCTCTCCTCAAGGAGAGAGTAATTAAGAGCAGATTCAGGGGATAGACACGGGTAATGCAGCGAGGTGACATTATCGGCAAAAGTGGGCCTAAAAAGGGGTTCGCGATTTTTCGCTTTCCGTCCTTATATTAGCATATTTTGGACTGAATGAAGGCTCATTCGAAAGAGGAAGGTCCAACGAAGGTTGCTCTGGTCATGATAGAACGATAGTGTATTGATATTTAATAATATGAGCGTCCAAAGGTGAACAAAAGTCGAGGAAAACACATCCGTAGAATGGAAGTATTTTTAGGTTACTAAATGGATTTTGTGACTCGAATGATGACCAGAGCACCCTTCGTTGGACCTTTCTCTTTCGAATGAGCCCTCATTCAACCTAAAATATGCTAATATAAGAACAGAAAGCGAAAAATCGTAAAAACATTCCCAATGACGAGTTCCGCCATTTTGACGATAATGCAGACAAAGTTACGTCACAAATTTAGTTCAGACAATCGATAGGAGATGGCGCTTACTGAGGACGACTGCTAACGTGATGTCGATACAATTGCGATGTTGCCGTTCTGACAACAGCGTCTTTCTACACTGTTGCTATTTCACTGAGGTCGAAATCGCGCTTAGCATCCCGATCCCGTATCCTTACATTTGCCAGCGTCGACTCTCAGTCTCTCTTCCTTCGTCATCGAACTGTTTCTTTCTACTTTCGTCGTCGCTTCGTAACTCTAGCTTCGCGCTGGACGCGTTTCGATCCCGGTAGGAGTCACTTATTTTTTTTTTTTACTTTTTCTTCCGTTTGTATGATGTTTTGTTATGGAAACTACCTTTTTATATATTAAGATTATTTTTATACAATATTGTGCAATTTTTATGTTTTTTATCGCCTGACCACGCCAAACATTTGACTTCCAGGCCGCGGAAATCTAGGCAAATCATCTGGCAGCTTATTTCGATTTCACATCTTTTTCTATTTTCTTGTTGTTTTTATGGGGATCTTCTATTTTTCAATGATAACTCCTTGAGTCCTCCACTTTTTCATGTACTTGGCGTTGTTTTTTTACTTTTTTGAAGTTTTTTATCGGTATTGCATGTCACATGTTAAAACTTTGCCGGAATAGTTTTGCGGAAACAAATATTTCGTCGCCGCGTGGTAATATATCCTTTCAATATATTAAAAAATTACATGAGGTGCAAGACAAAGAAGATTTGAAATTAGCAAATAAAATATCTGTGGCACATGCAAACTTTCATAAGAAAGAGATGAACGAGGGATTGGCTGTGCAAGTCATTAGTAACGGTGTTGCGGATGCAATAGATTATTTGAGGATAAGTGGCAATCCTCGATTTGCAGGTAGTGAAAGCACTACCGAATTTTTAAGAATTTTCGATCAGTTATTCGATATAATGAATAGTCGATCGGCATTTGCAAAGGGATATAAATCCCCTATATTTCTACATAATATTGAATACATAAACGAATTTTTCGAAAATACAAGGAAATATATATATATATATATATATATATATATATATATATATATATATACAAAACCTAACAATTAATGGAAAGACTATTCTGTGCTATAACAGAAAAACTTTTGCACTTGGCTTTATTGTTAATACATTTAACACATTAGGAATAAGTATTTCATTGTTAAGAGAACCAGACGGTTTAAAATTTTTTTTAACATATAAATGTTTGCAGGACCACTTAGAGTTATTTTTTTTGTGCATTTTAGACTTCGCGGAGGGTGGAATGACAATCCAAATACGTTAAAATTCATGTGGGCAATGAGAAAACTTATTTCGAAACAACGTTACTGTCAGTATTAATTGTCGTGATCCCGGAGGGAGACAATTACAATACGAAATTTTGTCAGAAATGATTTCTTTATTTCCTGGTGTGCCTTCAAGTAAGGTCGAAATCTGACTGCCGACAAGTTTGCTGGAGACCGAGAGTCCCAGGGCCAAGGAAAATTATCGTAGCTAAACTGTGCAGTGGAGGAGGGGTGCCAAGGTTTACATAGAGACGGAGAGAATGGTGAAAATGGACAAAGAGAAAGTTGGGGACAGGAAGTGTTTGGGAAAAATGTTTGGACCATAAACAGATGGAGGTAATTTATGGGAGGGGCGATGTGACTTGGAGTATCTGACATAATGCTAATTGTGTTATGGACGACGCCATATCATTGCCTATTTTACAATTTCGCCGAGCAAACCGAAATATTGTAGAAAATCATATTCATTCGGATGAAGAAGATGACAGCAATATTGAACAATTATTAGCATGCATGAACAGTATTGCATTAACATCATTACAAGAAAATATATTTTATTATATTACGGAGCTGGTTGTACGAAAAATTCTAGCAAAATTAGCATGTCCACATTGCATACAATTTTTATTGCAATCAAATGAAAATAGTGACCATTTATATACTGTCAACAAACATAATTATAATAGTTTTACAACATTTATTAACCGTGGAAAATTGTACTTCTCGTCAAAAGCTACATATAATATTGTAAAATATGTTACACAAAACATAATTTTAAACAACGCATATGTTTTGCTGTACTTAAAGAATTTAGCGGTACAATAATTAGTTTATTTAGACCCCCGCATCCTATTGTTGAAAGCGATGGTTTTCACGAATTATACGAACTGACACTTTTAAAATTAATTGTAAATACTTACTCAACAATTAGAATTGTTACATACACTAAAAAGGCTACGCAAAAGGGTTTGGGTACACGTGTCAATCTGCGACAACAACTTCATAAGAATATATTATTTACTAACGTTTAATTTGCATGTGTTTTGCTTTTTACTTCATTTTCATGGAATTGGCTGTATATTGTATACTAGTGTGACGTTCGCATATCGACCGTCCCAACCGTGAATATATTTTTTTTTCTCCTTCATAACAAACCGAAGGCAAGTTACATAGTATTTGTATATTCGAACGTCACCCTGCACCTTAGATTGGGAAGCGTTTAGTAAGTAAGAGAGAACCTATGCGATAACAGCTACGGGCGCGGAGCGAGCGATCTACTTTTTGCCACATCATGTGACCCTGATACGACCACGGTACGGCCGCGGCTTATTCACTATCGTAAAACGCGGATTCGGTTGCTTGGAGAAAGATGGCGCGGAGAAAGTACGAGCTGAACGCGCCTCGTTTATAGTGCAGTCAGTTTTGAGGTTTTTTCCCATATGTTCTTGAATAAAAGTGCCAGTTTCGTCCGGGAGACGAGTACGAAGTATTTGTGATCTGTGTGGCATTACAGTTTATATAAGTTAAAGAAATATAAATATAAATATAAAGTTAAAGACAATATAATCCCTGGAGGTAAGCAGGGCTTCCTCCAGGGAGTCACAAAAAGTAAGAAAATGGATGAACACAATACAAAAAAAGGGCCCACCAACCGGATGAAGTTGGTGAATGTGCCAGTAAGCCGATATATGAAGGAGAATATCCCTATGGAAGTTTCCATGGATGATATATTACGAAAGAAACGTCCGATGAGAGAAGAATTTGAAGAAGGGCCTGAGGTCCAGAAGAAAAGGAACCAGCCAATCCGAGAAGGAGGAGCAGGACAAAATACGGAACGACGCAGAAATCGGCAGCTTAGTAAGTAGAGATTATGTAGAAGAACCGAAAAAAATAAACAAAAAAATTGAGATTGAAAGTGTAACAATCCAGGAAATATTAAGAGAATCAAGAAATACAAATACGGAGTTACTGTATTTAAATGCTGATAAAATAATCGACCCGTTGCCTACGGAGGTAATTCGAGTTGAAAATGAAATCGGGAGAGAAAGCGGAGCGAAACACGTAAAACATGCACTAAGTAAAGACAGTCATTAATGAAGAGGAAGGAGTAGAGGTCACTCCGGATATAGTGAATTTGTTTGAAATATCAATCATTAATACAAACTCGTCATGGAAGAAAAAACAACAGAGAGCGGCTAATTATATAAAAATTTTCAAATTACTTAGAGAATATACAGGTTTAATAGACGCTATCAGGATGAGTACATACAACTCAGCCGAAGTTAAGCTAAAGGATGGAAGACAGGGTAGGACACGGTTCAATAAAGTAGCAGAAAAAGACCAAACAAACTTTAAGATGGTCATAGTAGAATAAAAGAAAAATGGGGTATTATTCGTGACTGGGAAGGACCAACAGAAGAGATAATGAAAGAAGCAGTTCCAGGGCAATCTGTCAAATCTATAGAGCGCTTAAGGAAAAGAATTAGAACATCCAAAGGATTTGATTTCAGATACTCGCATATCCTACTAATAAAATTCTGGGGTGATAGTCTCCCAACAAAATTAATACTTTTTGACGGCGCAGTGAATTTATCGGTTACACCCTTCGTCAGGAACATTAAACAGTGTTATAGCTGTTTAAAGTTCGGTCATATTAAAAAATGTTGTAAGAACCAAGAAAAACTTTGTTTTAACTGTGCGGAACCATTTCATGGAGAGTGCGACAGGTCAACTAAGTGCAGGAACTGCGAGGAAAGCCATCTCTCTAAACAGATCATGCTGTTATGCAAAGCTGGAATTTGCTATTAATAAATTGATGGCATTCAAAAACTTTTCATATAAGGAAGCCAAGGAACAGGCGATGACAGAATTAGGTTTCATAACCAAGAAACAACCACGATATGAAGAAGAAGACGGCTATAAGAACTCCAACTTAAACAATAAAATCTTTCCAAAATTGATGGAAAGGAAAATTAAGAGAATTGAACGATGGGAAAATAGGCCTTGCAACATCCGACAATCGTCATGGAGCGGAACGAGGAATCGGAATATTAATCAAATTCCAATAACTAATAGATTCAACGGATTAGAGGAAGAAGAAACACAAGGATTCGGATCATTAGAGGAGGATTTGAACAAAAGATCACCTAACAATTACAGAGAAAACAGAAGCATCGGAAATAAAGGAACGAAAACTCTTCATAAAACGATGGAAGTCCAAGAGGGGATATAGAAGAGCTACTGATGTGGATTCGAAATAACAATATAGAAGATGTAATCTATGGAAAAATGCGAAGCAGAGAAACTAGAAAAGATTTTGAAAACCTAGAAAAACTGGACTCTAGAAGGCCAATCCTGAGAAATCAGGGACCCAGAAGAAAGCTGGGGTATGTTGACAATTCAAATTATATCCCAGTTAAAGACACAATACATACGATACTGAAAGGAAAAAAATATACACAGCCAAGAGCCTCGACATCAAGGCTAAACATTCAAGAAAGAGAAGGTAACGTCATCCCTAATAGAACACCGCTACAAAGACTATCGGAACCAAATATTTCAAGGTTAAACAAGGAACCTAAAGGAAAATACAATCAAATTCAACCTAATGAAATAGAAATCCCGAAACTAAACATAGATTGGGAAGAAAACCCCTAAATAACACCCAACGTTAAAATTATAGAAGAAGAAAATATATTAGAGGAAAATGAAGTAGCTTCTCAACCGCACATAGAAGATTCTAACTCCTTGAAATCTACAGAAATGGGATCCAAAGGAACGAAAAGAAAAATGAAAGTTATAATTAACTTGACACAGAGGAACGTCAAACGTTACATATTTACCAATTGTAGTCTTGACAATCAAATGTTTTTAATGATTTCAAGATTTTCACTTTTAACTTAGTTTAACGTAAGTTAATAATATTGATCTCTCAATATTTTTTGGTGCACTTTAAAATGTTAATTTTAATTACGATGATACCGAATGATTTGAATAGATTAGTATTTATATTGTCGGTTAAAATCCGTGGCCGCGATCCTTCTAACATTGGCCTCTACAAACCGAAAAAAATAATAAAAAGGAAAAATAATATAGTCAATAAAAAACTTTACATATATGAATATATAATAAGGCTTAAGAAATCAGGAGATGTTAATTTGCCTAAATGTAAGAATATGGAATGTTTGGAAACCGCCAAACAAACGAGAAGGATGATATTAGTTCTGACAGAAAATATAAGAGAGCATGTGTAATAACCCGTGTGAAGCTGGCCCCACCTTTTTGAAAAACTCAAAATTTTTTTTTTGCATACGTTTGCTCATCGTTTCCTCACGTTTGCTCAAGTGAAATTTTCGTTTGCCCCTCTTTAGTTCAAAAGATAGAACCGTTTGTTTATACGCCCAAGAGGGAACTACACTAGCCGTAAAAAAAAACGGGACACTATTTTAAAACGTCATAACTCCGAGAGTCTTCAACCGATCTTCGGGAAACTTCGTGAGGTTTAGTTTTGAAGTGTCCTCTGAGTGTGTGCAAAGTTGCATTGACGAGGGTTGACGATAAAGGGTTAATTCACACCCCCCCTCCCTAAAGGGGTAATGCAGAAAAACGGCACTTCAGCAGGGTCCAGGGGTACGGAAGGTGGTGAAAAAATCAAAAAAACCTTTGACAAAATGCACCCCTTGAAATCGCTCTCGGACAAACCCACCCCTCACAACCCCCCTACCTAAAATCCACAATTTATGGACGACGGTCTCGATTTTGGGCTCAATGCATTCTCTGAACTCCCCTGATCCAGAAAATGCTATCACCCATACCGTGCACCCCATAGGCACCTTTTTTTGGAGGGGTGGAACAGCTCGCAAATTTTCAACCCCCTTCGTAACGGAGCACTTCCACACATCGGAGGGCGATGAAATTCACCATGTTCGTTCTCGATACGTTAAGGATGAATGCCGAAAAGGTCCCGTTTGGAAAACTGCCCCTGGTGCTGAAGGGAGGGGGGCAGAGGTAGGGGTGGTTCACCCCCAAGTGTAAGGGTTGGAACGTTGTTTCTTGCGTGGATCACAATGTCCGACAGTGCAGGACATCGGTGCGACACAGTTTTCATGTCTTTTTCCCGCGTAAATGGCAATAAAATTCGAAAATGTCAATTTTTGTAAAAACTCGCTTCCAACTTCAGGCCCATCTGCAGGGTGAACGAGTAACCCCACGCCAACATCGTTCGCAGATTCGGACACGCGAATGCTTTATTAACAGATCCCCAAAAGATCAGATTTTTGTAATCACGCTTTCGTTGTCAAATCGGGGTAGATTTGAAAGAGTAGTAAGTGGGCCGGCATTCAGAAGCGGAGCGAGGGCCTGCACCCGTACGTGGTCAGACCAGACCGGACTCCAATTTAACGTGGGTTGACCCGTACGGGCGCAGGGTCTCGCACCACTTTTGAATGCCGTTTCCGTCCGGCCCATTTTTAAAATAGTGTCCCGTTTTTTTTACGGCTAGTGTATGTCAATTTTTAACAAAATTCAAATTTTTCTTTTTGCATACGTTTGCTCATCGTTTGCTCAGGAATGCTCTATTGAAATTTTCGTTTGCCCCTCTTTAGTTCAAAAGCAACACGCGATTCATATTTTTGAAAAGTGTGAAGCTGCCCCACCTTTTTCGAAATTTCAAATTTTTCTTTTTGATTCTATTTCGTCATCGTTTGCTCACGTTTGCTCAAGTGAAATTTTCGTTTGCCCCTCTTTAGTTCAAAAGATAGAACTATTTGTTTATACGCTCATGGAGGAGACATCGCGAAATGTGTTCCGAATTTTTTAATTAGCTTTCTTTCAGATATAAAGAAGGGAATGTAGATAAATCTTTAAAAGTAGTAGGGAGCGACTCTCTTTCGTTCCCAGGAAATAAATTAATACATATATCTAAATTTCGATTGACTAGTGTCAATCATTCAAGTGTTGTAGGTATCGTAGGAATGGTGTGGCACAGTCGATAAAGTTTGAGGTTCCGAAGTCTATCTAGAGACGCGGTAGCGTCTCGACGCCAAGTTCATGAAAAATTATACAGCCACCCTGAATAACGTTGCGCTACCGCTATCTTTTACAGGAGAGATGGTCCATTCTAACCTAACTTGAAACTTCTTTCATTAATATCTCATCACGCCTGCAATATTTTCTAAATTTAAACGCATTTTTCTGGTGTAAATGGCATATAAGCTTTCGAATAAAACCAAAATCAATCAAATCAGTACACATATAACAGCGATATCGTAATATCATGTCATGATACATCAAAAAATATTACCGTCTTATACTTTTCCAGTCGATTTTTCGTCAACACTTTGCCAATAGGAGCTAAGGGTGTTCGTCGACTCTCGGAATCAGTCGGCAGGGCTCGTCGGGCGGAATTGTAATATGGCTGCCGTCACGACGCTCGTTCATTTCTAACCTGTATAACCTGTCAGTTTGTATTTCTGACAGTTGTCATTTCTAACCTGTATAACCTGTCAGTTTGTATTGGTGACATTTGGACGCCGCAAATTGAATAATTATTTTAAAGGCTACGTGTAGTGATATTGTATTGGGAAGTATATGGTTATAAGTGATAAAATATCTACCTTGTCGTTGTGGAAAGATATATATAGATTTGGTGTTTGAGTGTGCAGTTCATAATACAAATTTAAGTAACTGTTCATTTTGTGCAAATAAGAATGAGTGTTCTAATACAATAAATTGGGTGTTGTAAATAGTGGACCACTTTTTTTATTTTCACTTCATGATAAACATTTAAATTGCTTGCAACAAGACTTTTTGTCACATGTTCTGTGTACGTATGAACTGTAAAAAGAAGTTAAATGTTAAAGATGGAGCGAGAAATGAAAAAAAGAAATCAACTATTTTTAACGCACAATTTATTGTATTAGAATACAGTTCATACGTTTACAGAACGCATGGCAGAAAGACTTGTAACAAATTTAAATAATGAGAAAATGAGAAAAGGAACAGAGATCCACTATTTGTAATACATAATTTATTGTATTACAATAATATAGAAGAAGAGAGGTCAGACTTTGTCCTTTAAGTTCTCAAAAGTATGCACGACACATGACAGAAAGTCATATTGCATTTAAATGTTATTGATAAACTGATTTTTTTTTTACAAATTGCTTGCAATGAGACTTACTGCAATGTGTTCCGCGTACTTTTGAGACCTTAAAGGATTCAAGCTAATTTCCCATTTTCTATTATTTGAAGTCATACACTATACAAATTATCTTTGTAAAAAGAAGTGAGATCCTCATAAAAAACTTCAAAAAAGTAAAAAAATTACGCCAAGTACATGAAAAAGTGGAGGACTCAAGGAGTTATTATAGAAAAATAAATATATTGATCTGGACTGGGTTCGATTTCGGTAGAGGTGTGAATTATGTTTTTTAAATTTTCTTCTGTTTTTATCATGTTTTATTATGAAAACTACCTTCTTATATTGTAAGATTATTTTTGTAAGTATCTTGCAATTTTTATGTTTTTTTTTTATTGGGAGGGAGTTTATGTTTGTTTGAAATAATTTAAGTGTTATTTATAGACTATAATGGCGTAAGTTTTCAATGTAATAAAAAACATACAAATTGCACGATATTAATATATAGAAAGGTAGAATTCATAACAAAACATGATAAAAACCGATAGGAACGTAAAAAAAAAAGTTACTCCTACCGGGATCGAACCCAATCCAGAGCAAGATATTGATTTAGCAACCTTTCATTTTTAATGATATATTTATTGTTTTGTAAAAATACAATACTGTGGTTAGTAGGGTACAATAATTATTTAACAAAAACCTGAAGGGTAAATATTAAGTATATATGAATGTCTAGGTTCTACCAGCGCTCGCATATAGTCAGCCTTCGGTTTGGCGTATAAGTGATGGGTATATCTTGACTAGTTGTCGACAATATTGCACTCTGACTGTGCGTTTTGCATTGGGAGAAAAGTTTCGACACAATAAAACCCGCGTTAAAAATCGTTGTTAGAACTTAAAAATAGTGTCAATAGCTATTATAAGTTATATACTATATACATATGTACAGGGATGGGAGTGGCTCTTAATTATACATTAGTAGTCTTTGTCGTCTGGCTTGCAACAGTTGTTGCACTCGTCTTTGGTGTTGTGCTTTTCTCCTGATCTTCAGGTCTTCTATATGGGGGCTGTTTGCGTTCAGCCACCAATACTTCTCAAACTTCAGTCTGTAGAAGTCGGAACGGTCTTTATTTGGAAGGGCAGTGGAGTGTGACGTGGGACACAGATTCCTCCGTCACAGCTTAAATAATTTTTAAATATTATTATTATATATATTTTACTTGCCTATCGGCAAGGTCAGGTCTTTGTCACAGCAGTCCCGTACGGGCCCTGGCTCGTATGTGAATTTCTATGTTCTTTATCTTATTTAAGATTTGGGATTTCAAATGGATGCGAGCGGTTAATTCAACTATAAAAATGTTCTATTGTTAACATGGTACTGTAATATTTATTCAATTAATATTTTCGTGGTATTGATTTTAATAATACAATGAGTTATGTGATTTGGATCAAATGTACGTTTGGTCGATAAGATTTAATATACACACTTTCCTTCCTTATAATCTCATACAGAAAATATACATATGAAATCGTCGAAAATTCAGTTACGCATTTAATAAAGAAAACAATGAGGAAAAGAAAATACATATATGTTTGTTCCTGGAATATCAGATAGGGTTACCCCGGAAATGAAATATATCATTTATTGATATTCCAGAAACCAGAAATTGTGGTTTCATATAATAAAGAACACAATAAAATTGTAGTTTCATATAATAAAGAACACAATAAAATTGTCGGAATAATATTTTAGAAAATATGAATGGAAATACCACCCGAGAACATCAATGAGGGATTCCCCGGAAATGAAATATCATTTATTGATATTCCGAGTGGTCACAATAAAATACATTTATAAATATTTATACAAAAAATATTGCTTGGAAGAAAAAATCAACTCACCACTAAATCTCTTTACAATATAAGTCGAGTAACCGCTGATCTCGACTTTGTGCGTTGTTCGAATCGCCCTGTGGTTGAAGGAAAGCACACACACGTGAAAGAATTATAATTTACGTAATCAAAAGCGAAATTACTATTTACAAAAAGGAAAAAGAAAATCTAAATCTAAAATGCTTTAAATAAATTAAAATAAAATTATTTTAACGAGGAATAAGAGTCATTGCCTAACACTCACTTTTCACAAAATGAATTTAATACTGCAACTCTGCTCTGAATTATTCGCCCGGACTAATATCACGCTTTCGCGACTGTACGATGAGAAGTGAGAAGGCACGTGCCTTGCTCGACCACGTAAACTCGATGGAACGTTCTAGAAGCTTTGGAGACAAAGGATCTTAGAACTACGTGATCGTCGCTAGTTTATAGAAAAAGTCTTCAAGATTTCGCGACTCGGTACACGCAAGAATTTGGTGTTTACGAGTTGTACCGCGTCTCGCGCCTCGCGCCCACCAAACCGCTCGATTCGTCCTAGCGACAACGTGCGCGCGGACGAATCACGCTGCTATTCGAGTTACGGCTTCGGTATTCGGAGCGTACATGGAGAAGAAATAGCAAAATAAAGGTTTAACCTAAATGCGCGATATTTACATGTTCTTCTTCCAATGATATTTGTAACCGTGATATTTGAACGCGATGGTAATATTCGGTGTGCTTATCTTTCCAACAATTATACATGTTACTGCGCCACTGTTATACGCCACTGTTACATTTCATGATTTAACGCCTTTCATTCGTAACAAGCAACGCATTTAACGTATTTACAATACTAAACCTATTAAAATATTAACAATTGAACATATTTACAAACTTTATACAGGGTGCGGCACTGCCAGCAGGGTGAAAATGGCGTGACGACGTTGATTTCAAGGAAGGAATGTGTAACTTTATTCAAAAATGAATTTAATGAACTACCGTCAAAGGCTAGGTTTGTGTTCGATTAGAACGAATTCGGGATGGTAAACCATCTCGAACACATTCCTGCCGACGAAATCAAGAAAAATAAAAATGAAAATATCGGCACGTAACAGAGCCTGCGAGTTTTTCTGGATTTGTTCTGAGGTCGTTGTGGGATAGCGTTATTTTTTTGTCTGCCTTGTTTTTCTTCCAATGGTATAGTAGGGGGATGTTGTTGTGGTCTTGGATGAGTCCTTGTTAATGTAAATGATTGTGGGGTGGTGTAGCCGGACGTCATCTGTCGTTGCTATATTATTTTTTCCTGTTGTCTTATGTCTTGGATGATTGTATTGTTGATTTTTGGTAGTTTGCTACGGTAGTCACGTGTTAATTTAATTATGAAGCCGTCAATTCTTGGGATATTTGCCATGTTGTAGATAGTGCTATTGTTGATGTATCGTAAGTATCTGGTGTGTGTGGATCTGTATAATCTGTTACGTCCCAGCTTATCTGTGACTCTTTCTTGGGATCTTCGTCTTCAATTAAAGAGCTAAAGCTCACCTTAACTGTATTCGCTAACGGGAAAGAGCAATTCGGGATTGCAATGATTGTTTTCAAGGTTTAGCATATAAATATGTATTGTTACAAAATAACGAGTTTATATTACAATATCGGTTTTGGGAAATCAAGTATACAATTATGTAGGTACGTTACCGCTTGTCGGTCTTACAGTTTGGTTGTACCAACTATCTGTTGTGGTCCCAGGGCTGTGCTGTTGCAAGGATCTGTTTGTCGGCAACTATCACTCGCGACACGGGTCTCTACTAATTAACAACGGACTTTCCTCGGCAACGACGCGGCGCGCGTACGATTACTCTATCCGTGACTACAATAATTTAGTATTTAACGACCAAAGTGCGACGCTGAGTGCGTGTTCGATTGACGATAAAGGTTCGATGTGATCTTAACCGATTATACGTCGGACTTTCGTAGGTAACGACAACGCGTGAAGTTAACCTGTCCGCGACTACAAGATTTCGGTAATCACCACAATGAGAACGTACTGACAGCGGAATAAAAAAAGAGCGCCGTGGGGCGTGTCCACGGGTTTATATATTAGCTGATCCTCGCATGGCACGAGCCGCGTTCGAGAACCTTCGCTTCGGCATCCATTGAAATCGGGAGGGGTCCCAAGTTCAGCGGATGTGCTGGCGTTGAGCGCTGACGCCTATTTCGCTGATTCGCAGATCGCACGATTAGTTTCCCAAGAAACGGTTTCCGAATCGTACGTCAAGCGCATTCCTAAAAGTATCTGATCTTAACTATTCGCAATGCGAGGTCGATGAAAGGGACACCGGCAGGGCCGGATGTAACAGTTAATTCATGGGAAAAATTCATCTGATTTTTTATGGTTAATTTTTTTTAGCTGTTTAATCCAGAATTTTTCAGAGGTTTTCTGGAATTCAGTATGTAAGGCCTTTTTGACATTATTTAATATTGTTTTAATGATTTTTATCCGGGGATTTCGCGGTCAGGGGTTAATAATATGTAGTGAATGGAGGAGTGAAACTAAGTATGACTTGTCTTTTTGAAGGTTTTTGATTTTTGTGTTCGTGTATTTGGATATGCTGTTAGTGGCCTTAAAAATTGGGACTGTGCTGTTAATCGCGTTGAGAATAGAGTTGGTAATGACAGTTAAGTTATTTACGATTTCATATATTGATTGATTACGGTCTTCAGGTATAGATAAATTGTATGAATTTTCCAGCTTATTTTTATAGTTCTGCCATTTTGTGGCTTTATAGTCAAATCGCGGTACGGACGTGTTGGTGTCAGGTCCTGGGACATCGTCATCGGCAAACTGAGCTGAAAAGGTTATGGCAGCGCGGTCGCTGTCGTACGGAAGTGTTCATAGTTTACCGTTAGGATCACCACTTATTATTAATCTAGAATCAACGAGGCCGATATTAAGACATGAGTTACCCAGGAGATAGGTGGGATGCGCCGGTGTAAGTATTTTTAATTTAAGTTCATGCCTCTTTTGGTTTCCCATTGGTCTAGGTATCGGCCTCATCGATTATTCGTGCGGTCGCCCCAGCACGTATGCCTCGCGTTTAGGTCTTTTGCAATTATATAATAGTTATTAGGGTTGCTTAGTTTTAATTTATTCAAAATGTCGTCAAGTTCCTCTATGAATAAACGTCTATTGTCATTGGTAGCATACACTGCCAAGATAAACAATTTTTTTGAGCGTGAGGTGGTTATTCTTATCATGGTGTACTCAAGAATGCTGTTGTTGTGGGATGATGGGTATTGAATTATTTAAAATGGGATTTCTTTTTTTAATAGAATAGCTGTACCTCCTCCCCGTGTGGCGTTTGGTCTGTCATTGCGAATGATGTTATATCTATTGAAGGTGAGTCTGTGTTTGGGGCTGAGTTTAGTTTCTGTTAGCAGGATGATGCCGTGGTTATGTCGTTTCAAGAATTCTTTTAGCTTTAGTCTTCGGTAGTTGGCTATGATTGAGTTTACATTGATAGCTGCAATATTGAGATTCGTTATTGAGTTAATTCTGGCCATTTTGATAGATAGAATTGAGAATGAAGTCTATTTTGGCAGTGTTCGCTGTTACTTGAGATATGTTTGTTAGTTGGTTGGTAATTACTAGCGTAAGATGGTTCTTTAAACGCGATAACCATGCTGGCTCCTGTGGTGGTGGTAGCTGGCTTGAAGCGGGTGTCGGTTCTGGGATAGTCTCTTCGCCACTCTGTGAGTTATGCGTGGGTGGTGTTCCTCTTTGCCATTTGTGCAAATGATAAGTTTCCGCTAACCTTGGTATGAATTTTTGAGATTCTTTGCTGTATGGTGACTTGATGTGTTTGTTTTTGCTGCTTTTTAACGTTTCGCACTAGTATGAGGTAGGGACATCCTTTATGTGAGCTGGATGTCCAGATTCTCGGCAGTTTGCGCATTTTAATAGATCTTTGTTTTCCTTATACAGGATGGAGCAGTTGCCTGGCCCGTGGGATTGGGCGCATTTCACACATTTGAATTCGAGGTGGCAGTTTCTGCTGGAATGACCGATTCGTTGGCATTTCTTGCATTGGAAATAGTCGGGTTTTCGTAATTTTTCCCATCTGATGTGTTGGTAAGCCAAAGTATTAATTTTGCAGAGATCAGTTGTGGGGCTGTTGTTTGAGATTTGTATAATATGGTGCTGTCTATTTGGTCGCTTTTTATCGAAGTGAAATTCTGTGACCTCCAGGATATTTACTCCGGCTAACTGATATTCTTCTAATTCTTTCTTTATGTATTCCGTTGTGAAATTCACTTTTATTCCTTTTAGGACAAGGGATTTAGGTTTGTTTTCTTTTGGGGTGTATGTGTAGAACGGGGTAGTTTTGCTTTTGAGTGCTTCAACTATGGAATAGTAATGCTTATTTTCGTTAGTAAATATGGTGTGTTGATGGTCTTTATGGTTGTCAGTATCCAGCTTTCTTATTATAAATTGGTTTTTCTGTATATTTGTTTGCAGAATGAGTTCGATGAGCTTCGTTATTTTTTTAGTAAATATTGGTGAGGGGCGCTCACAATTTGGTTGGTTTTATTGTTGCTATGTTTTCGGTTATTTCGGACTCATTCATGTCGCTGTCGTCGGTAAGTGTGTTATATCTGTTATCGGTGTTGATTATTGTTGATTTTCTGGTTTCAGGGGATTTGAGCCTTTTTTTGATGGTTTTCCGAGGTGATTGCCACCCTTCAGTTGGCAGGCCTGCCTTGCTGGTTGATGGACTTTTGATGTGCTCCGCTGGTGGCGACGCTGGCGGCTTGCGTTTCCTCGCCACGGACGTGTTTGGCGTTATGTTCTCCTTTATTTTTAGGATTTTGTTTGTTTCTGCGCGTTCTTTTAGCGCTTGTTTGTATAGCCGATCAAGTTGAATAGAATTTAATCTTACTTGCGTTTGGGTGCGTGATTACGGATTCAGGCCCATTGTAATGGGCTTTAGCGGGGGGCCCGTTCAAGCAGCGTATCGCTGGTCGTTTGCGTCGGCCATTTTTGCCTTTGCCACGTGGTTGTGCGGCCCAAAGGCCGCGTCGTTTTATTTGACCCTATTCGGGCACTTATTTCACTATCACAGTAATATTTATTAATCCACCGTGTCCAACCGCACGAATTGGTGATATGTCACACACTTGGTAATATAATTTCCATGAGATATGCGAACTAAAGATTGGATATTCTACGGTGCGATCATCGGACGATGCTCGCACCACCGCTGTCCCAAAGCGACTCCTAATTTGGCAACCTCAAACTTTATCGACTGTGCCACACCACTCCTATGATACCTCGAACACTTCAATGATTCACACTAGTCATTCAAAATTTAGATATTTTTAAAAGTTTATTTCTTGAAAGCGAAAGAGAGTCACTCCTTACTACTTAGATAGATTGTTCTACATTCCCTTTTTTATATCTGAAAAAATCTCATAAGAAAATTCGGAACACAGTTCGCGATGTCTCATCGTAAGAACCTCTTGATCAGAGATACTTATGCTACGCTATAATTAAGCATTCGATTCAGTTTTTCACTGTCAGACTGTATTCTGTCGATACAGTACCTTTCTAGAATAAACAGTGAAATTGTTAGGTATAGTTAAATTTGCCTCGGATTTCTTTTCTGCGCAGTACGCACGACGATTACAATGTATGTAAATGGGAGAGCCGTGTGCCGCGATCGTTCGGTACGTGGTTGCCGATTTTTGTTTCAAAGCAGTTTCAACGCTTCCGTCATACGAATGTTAATTTGTGATTTTAACGATTCCAAGACATTTTAACGATTACACTGAATTCGACCCTCTAACAGATATTTAAAGCACTTTTCCTTTTTTAAATATTTAAACGATATATTTTAATATGTCTTTGCAAGGCGAAAATAAAACAAAAGAATGACGGACGAGACAACTTCCGGGCGTCGCATCGTGGTGGCAACGAGACGACGTGGTGTTCATTCTTTCTCGTGTCGTCGTCAAATACAGAGGTGGCTTTGCGGTTCGCTGCGAGTTGTACACGTGGAAATTCTGTTTTCTCGTGCAATCGTAGTATTTCTTCGGTTTAGTATTCGACGATACAGTATTTTACGTTTTTTTTATTCTTTTTTTTTATTTAGTTTATTAAGTTTTCGTTTCAACCGTTATTGTCTGCTTGTAGTGACACATTGAAAAATAATTTGATTGTCTGCTTGTAACGACACATTAAAAACAAATTTGGCTTGTCTCCTTGTAGCTACACACAAAAAATAATTTAACTTATCTGCTTGTAGCGACACATTAAAAAATAATTTGATTGTCTGCTTGTAGCGACACATTAAAAAATAATTTGACTGTCTGCTTGTAGCGACACATTAAAAAAAAACTGTTGTTTTTGTTTGGCTAAGTTAAGCAACAATTTTAGTTAAAAATGCCTCGACAAGCCGCTGTTTGGACAAACGAGATTGTTGATGCTCTCGCAAAAATTTCTATTTTTCAAGACGCAAAAGGGACACTTCAGCCGCGTTCCAACAAAGTTTGGAATGATCTTTGCGTATTATTAGAAAATAAAATTAAACGTCATACTTTATTCCTGCATGTACAACAGGACAGAAATGGCGTACTTAGTACAATAAAACAACGGTTGAATACAGTGGTTGTACCTGAAATAACTGTAGATATATCAAGAGATGAATCAGATGATTTATCTATTGAAAGTAGCCCAAGTAGCAGTGTTAGTCAAAACCGCAAAGATAGTTACAATTGTCCGAATTTATTAGTGACTTTAGACATAGATGATGCTTCATGGAATAGTATTGCGCCAGTTTCTGTTATTTACAAGAGAAAAGATCAAGGTTTGATAAAACCTCTGTACTTTCCCGTGAAATGGCAATGATCACGAACCTTTGCATCATCTGTGGTGAACGGCTTTTCACACACATGACAATGGTTAGACTCGTGAAAATTTACCGAATTCTGTTCCGTAAATTTCATCGGCTCCACGGTTCGGAACTTTGGTTCTAATTGATGCGCTAAATCATACAATTCTTTCACAAACCATTCTATGCAATCCGTTTCGGATCGATACGAGCGATATACGCTTAAAGAGGTATTGTATGAACAGTGTAGATAATAACCTACGCTAAACGCCTGATGCCGCTGATATGGATAGCTGCGCTGATGTACGTGGTCCTCCGGTGTCACGTCTGCGAGCAGGCACTGAAAGTCGGCGTACACGACGAAGGGCTCTCTCTCCTTGCGGCTGTAGTTCTTAAAGGACAGCCATTTGTCCTGTTCCGAAGGGAGAACGATGGCGCAATCGTTTACCCGCCGGCAGTCCACGAGGTGCTTCTGGAGCTTTTCAATTGAGTGAAAATAATGAAGACACCTGGAATATAAAGCATGAAATTAGTATATAAGAATTCGATGAAAATACCACGAATGTTTCAAGATGTAAAGAGAATGAAAAATTTCTTACCTGTCACATATATGAACTTTATGGTGATTTGTTTAGCTGCGATGAAATAAGCCGAGAAAGGTTCCTCACGCAGACAAAGTGATTAGTCCGCGACTCTTCCTTGCTCTGCACGAGCAGCAGATTCGCACGTCTATCCCGCTTGTTGGAGGTCAAGTACAATGGCACGCATTTCCCATCTTCCCACCCGTAAACGTTCACGGAGATCTCTTTTGCCGTTCGAATTTCGGGATTTGGTTCAGAGTCATGGGAAGTTCTATGCCATCCGTGTTTAACACTGTACCGTAGTGAGGGTACGAGGATTGTCTACTTGGCATGCCATTTGCAGGATAAAGTCCGGCGATCACTGCCCAGAAGAAACACGCATTGTCGTCAGATTTCACGTTCACCACAGCTTTTTTGACTTGAATTTCTCGAGGTATAGGAACGTTGCAGCCGGCGCGCAAGGGATTGTACTTATTAATGTTTATCTGCAGGTTCGATATACGTGAAGTGCCCATCCGCTGTCACGCTCTTGGAACTCTTCCAACGATGCTAGAATGAGTTCCATCACGTCCTTCTCGTACCACTCGTGCAGATTGAACACCGTGTACAATTCGCGATTCCGCGTCTGAAACCTCTTCACATCCACCTTGTCCTTCAATACGAATTCCACATTAAACACAGTATTCGCTTTAACGGAATTGTATTTAACGGAAATGTGTTCCACATTTACTACCACGCTAGTAAAAATGCGATTCCTAAACGCGCTTTCAATTTCTTCCCATACGAGGGATGACGCACTCGGTCGACGCACTTTCAAAAGTCCAGCCACGCTACGCGTAAATTGCGCTCGTGCTAACGCATTCAAAGTCTTGATTTGCGCGATACACGATATCTGCCGTTGCTTCGCGCCTACCGACAAATTGTGATTTTGGGAATACTCTGCGATCAATCGCAACCCATCGTCGCATTGTTCCGATCGTGATTTGAATTCACTCGCGGTATGCGACAGAGAAAGCATTTCTCTCAAAGTTTTCACCGCACGTACCAGCACCTCCATGATTGTTTGCTTTCGTGGTCACCGTAATGTTTAACTTTATGTACCTTAGCAAGGTGTATGCAACTAATGAGTCGTTCTATTGAGATGTATTCTATTATATCACTCTCCTTCCTCGTGAAACACAGAACGTTTAGCTTGCAGTTGTTTTACTTTGTGCTTGAGACAACATATCGGTGTCGCGAAGATTCTACCGCGAATCTTTGCACGTGACTGAAACCTAATCTTCCACGAATACATTGCTGGAGTTTGGTAAAACTTTACCGCTATTCTTGAGAATTAATCCAAAAAGGAGCTCTTTTTCTTATGTGTACTGTTAAGAGCCAGAGCGATAGCGACGCGCGTGTGAGCCCTGCGAGTGGGTTGAATTCAAGAATCGAAGAACATACGATTATTCCTGTTTATTTCAATGGATCCAAAGATTGAGGATGGAGTAGAAATCGCAGACGACACTGACGCGAAGTCAGATAGCTGCTAGGAATTGGTATCTCCCGGTAAAGGGTAACCGTAGGGTCGGTATCTCCCATGAGGTCTACCGAGAGGCCACTGTGGACCTCCAGCGCGCCATCAAGAGGGCCAAGGCGAGCGCCTGGGGAGAGCTCCTCGGGACTCTGGACAAGGATCCATGAGGGCGGCCGTACCGCATTGTGCTGGGCCGCATGCGCCCGGCCGCCCTCCCTGTCACGGAGTCCCTCGACCCCCCCGTTCTGGAGCGTGTCGTGGATACCCTCTTTCGGGTAGATCCGGAGGAGGGTCCGCGGCCGCTCCTGCCGGCGGAGGCCAGTAACTGGTCCGCCGGCCTGGGGGTCACCGAGGGGGAGCTCGGGATGGCCGTCGGGCGAATGGTGGCCAGGAATACGGCACCAGGGCCCGACGGCATCCCTGGGCGGGCGCTCGCTTTGGCGCTGCGCGTCCTGGGTCCCTGGCTCAGGTGGCTGTTCGACGGCTGCCTAGAGTCGGGGCGGGTTCCGCTGGCCTGGAAGCAGGCCCGGATGGTCCTTATCCCGAAAAAAAGAAAGCCCGCGGATTCGCCCTCCGCGTATCGGCCGATCTGCCTCCTCGACGAGGCGGGCAAGCTCTTCGAGCGTGTGCTCGCTGCCCGCCTGTCGGGGGGCCTGTCCGACGGGAGTATGCAGTTGGCTGGTTGCCAATACGGTTTCCGCGAGGGCCGGTCGATGCTTGATACGATCGACCACGTCCATGCCTTCGCGGACCGGGCGGTCTCCCGGGGTGGGATGGCGTTGGCGATTAATCTCGACATCGCCAACAGTGACTCCATATCTACGGGTCGTGTTAGCTGACTACCTGTCGGACAGGTGGATCGAGTACCCTGGCAGAGGCGGGGTGCCGATATGTCGCAGGGTCAGGCGAGGCGTGCCCCAGGGGTCCGTTTTAGGACCCCTGTTATGAAACTTGGGGTACGACTCAGTGTTGCGCGGGCTCCTCCCACCTGGTGTCTTTGTGGCCTGCTACGCAGACGACACATTGATCATCGCGGTGGGTCGGGATGGGACCAGAGTTCACAGACTGGCGCAACTCGCGGCCGCGATCGTGGTCGCGAGGATCCAGGCTCTGGGGCTTCGGATCTCGCCGCAAAAGACGGAGGTAGTAATGTTTCATGGGCTACTTCTGACGCGGCGGGTCCCCCAGACCTGGATCCGCGTGGGTAATGCGGCTGTCCGGGTCGAGGGCCGGATGAAGTACCTGGGCCTCGACCTGGACGGCCGGTGGCGCTGGGAGGGGCATTTCGACCGCCTGGTCCCCCGAATTAAGGCGGTGACGACCCTGTTGGGTCGTCTCCTGCCCAATCTCGGGGGGTCGGAAGAGAGGGTCCGCCGCCTTTACCTGGGGGTTGTGCGATTCATGGCCCTATACGGGTCACCCGTTTGGGCGCGCGACCTGGTGGCCTGCCGTCGTAGACGGCACCTGCTGCGCCGCGTGCAGCGGCATATGGCCATCAGGATCGCGCGCGGGTATCGCACGATCTCCCACGAGGCGGCGGCCGTCCTAGCGGGGGTCGTCCCCTTTGATTTCCAGGCGGAGGCAACGACGTATATCGGCGTGTGCAAGATCTCCGCCGGAACGGGGGCGATCCGCAGGACGAGGCGGTCGAAGCCTACCGGCGCCCGCGAAAAGTGGCAGCGCCAGCTTCTGGAGAGCGGCGCCGCCCAAAAGAGAACGGTAGCGGCGGTCCTGCCAAGCTTCGATGCTTTGCTGGACCGCCGACACGGGAGACTCACCTACCGGCTCACGCAGGTGCTCACCGGACATGGTTGTTTCGGTGAGTACCTGCACAAGGTGGGGGCGGAGGGGTCGCCCACGTGCCACCAGTGCGTCGCGGAGCTGGACTGCGCGCAGCACTTGCTGGAGGAGTGCCCGGCCTTCTCGCGAGGGAGCCTAGCTGCCGCCCCTGCCGCAGGGGGACTGGTCCCCCCTCCCGCCGTAAACCGTCACTTCCTCCTGGCAGTCTGCCGCGTAGGGCGGCCCTGCACACGTAGCCGGCGAGCTCAAGCTTTGGGCTCGCCAACTGCCAGCAGGGCCGCCGGGCATGGGGGGGGGGGGGAGGTCGTCACCCGACGCCCCCCCCTGCTCCTTTGGAACATGCGGGGGGCCGTTGGCCCCATAGCGGCATATTTCCCTGGGGGTCGGGGAACAGAATACGCCCATAGTAATCCCTGCGTGTCGTAAGAGGCGACTAAAAGGGACAGGCGAGACCGCGGGACAGCCTGTAGCACGGGCTGTGGCACCCGCGGTCAGGTGGGGAGGTATTCACTCCCCACCGGAGATGGCACTCCTCCCTTCGTTGGGGGGGAGAGGCGCGGGGGGGGGGGGCACCGGTAGCGTTCGTAAAAGATTCCGGTGCCCCTCCCCAATGCGCCGTGGCCGGTCACCGTGAGGTTTTAGTGGGTATTCCTTTTGATATCAAGTCAAGGGGCGAGTCCCACACTACCCCCTCCTTATGAGGGGGCGTGCGTAAACGCATTTCCTCACGTAAAAAAAAAAAAAAAAAGGAGGGGCGGTATCTCCCAGTAAAGGGTAACCGTTGGGAAAGTTAGGTAAAGAATAAGAAAGAAAAGATTTGTATCTCCCAATTAAGGGTAACCGTAGGATCGGTATCTCCCAGTAAAGGGTAACCGTTGGGAAGGTTAGGTAAGGATTGAATCGTATTGTTGGAATATAATACGCGTCGTGGATAAAACCTCGCAACTATTAATTCTAAACAAATAATAACTCGAGCGGTATAGTTATTATGTTGTGAGGTCGTTACACTGGTTAGGATTGCTTATTCCAATGGTGAAGGTTTAATAATGATTTAACAGACCTTTTAAGGTTAACAAATGATTATATATTCAAAACTGAATAATTCTAATAATACAATTGTACAGTGTCGTGTTGTCGCGGTTAGTGTATGAATTTAATTACCTAATTGTTGGACGGTGTTAACGCACTGGCGATGCGGGGGTCGAGAATGCTTCTATGCCGTAATAGATTTTGTACCGTCCTCGCGGATCTATATGGTTAATGTCGATCGAAAGGGATCTGAAGCCCGATCTCACTAAAGCGCAATTCTGAAGACGATCGACGTGACTTTACCAAGTAACTCTTTCGTACTAGTCCCCCGAGTAACGAAAGTCATGGATTTATATACCCCTAGATATTGGTGGAGATACGTCAGTGATTCCCATATATGGAAATTTGGCGGTTGAGATTTTCGTTACTCAGAGATGAACATCCGTGGGGCTTTAGGGAAAGTTTAGATAAAGGGTTACCCACGCAACGCGAATTAAAAGATGATTATGAGAAAAGTATGGTACAGCTGCAGGGTGCACTTCGGTAAGACCAGACTCCACATTCCAAAGGGTAGATAAAATAAATGAACGCGAGCTTCGAAAAGAACGGGTGTGCATACGTAACAGTACATTATTTAAGATGAGGGAGTACAAATTTATATTTATTCTTTCGAGTATAGTATGTACTGGGGTATAAAGTTGGGTACTTTATGCTGTCCATGCGTTGGTAAACACTCAATTTACAAATAAACAGAGAGTTTATCTTTTCTTCTTCCCGCGATGCAACATACAATATCTCCAACTGATTTGGTAATAAGATCGTAGAACAGATCGCTAGGTCTGTACACACAACCAGTTACGGAAGAAGAATTTTTTATAATTGAGTCTCCGTTTTTTTTGCGGATTATACAATACAGTAACATACTATCATCGTTGTAAACGCATTCAACGAGATGTCGTACTATCCTTTGATCTTTGTGTTCTAATTTCTCAACACCGTGTAGAAACAGCTTTGAAAATGCAATTTTTTGCAGGGATGGTACTTTGAATTCACGCGACATGATTCTTCAAACTAATGAGTCGCTTCATCGAGATGTATCCTATTATACCACTCTCCTTCTCTATGAGAGAGAGATGAAACGTTTAGTTTTTGATACACCTACAACTGAATATTATTTCTTTCTTGATAAGCGCGAATCACTGGCGGCAGATGCTGGTAACATAGAACGTTTAGCTTGCAGTTTTTTACTTTTTCCCTGAGACACCATATCGGTGTCTCAAATATTCCACCGCGAAAAAGCGCATTCCTTCACGTATGCCCTTGAAATAAAGTATCCTGTATCCATGGTTCGATCGCGAGTCGGTATGGATTTTTGATGATCTAATCTTCCGCGAATAATACATTTGCAAAGAATGTATTATGTGATTTTCATCGCGTATGACATTAAGATGGTGAAACAGAACGTTTAGCTTGTAGTTTTTAAATTTGTCCTCGACTCGCGAAACTTCGCGAATCTTTGCACGTGTCTTTGAAATAGATCCATTAGCGCACTTTAAAGGGGTGTGGGCAGCCGATTACGAATGGCGCTTCGAAAAGGTGTTCAATCAAAAGTGGGCGAAGGTAGGGCCTCATTAACTAATTAAAAAACACGAAGAGGGGTAGCCAACTAAAAACCACGAAGAGGTGGGAGGCAGCCAATTAAAAAAGAAAATGGTGCCTTGAAGAGGGTGGTCAATCAAAAGTGACGTCACACTCCCCGACCCACGAGGCCCCGCCCTTCGCTTCCCCCATCCACAAGGCCCCCCACAAGTCCCCGCCCCTCACTTCACTTGTCCCCGCGCCCCCCTGAGATCCCGCTATATATATATACAATAACGCTAAATTGATAGCTGAAAATACGCGTACATTAATGCGACCCAATCCATATTACGCTCCAGAATTCACAAAACATTGTATGCGATTGTGTCGCTATTATGTTTTGTGGACAAACGTAATGTCTAAATACAGTAAGACAAATTATGCTATAACCATTCAGCAAGATCTGATTCATATTTCAATGAAATAAAAAACATTATATTGTGTGACGATAGTAAACCCCTTAGGATTGATAAATTTATCGTAAAGCATATTCGTTCAATTATAGCTACGTGTAAAATTGAATGTGCTGCTTATAATGCGATTTTAAATACACATGAAACTTCATCAGAAATATCCAAAGACATCGAAAGTTTAGATTGTTTTTCTTTTACGACAAATGTAGTAGAATTATCAGAAAATATAAATGATGTTTCAGAACTTTCAAAGCAATATTTACAAGAAGAAGAAAATTGGCGCGGACAGAATAAAAGAAAGCCTAGTGAGCATGATAAAATGATTCCGCCTAAAAGAGTAAAATATTTACAGGCTTGTTCAAATGTAACTTTAATGCATAATCGTCTTTTACGTAAACGGAAG
The DNA here is from genome assembly GCF_026225885.1 of Hylaeus anthracinus. Taxonomy (NCBI): domain Eukaryota; kingdom Metazoa; phylum Arthropoda; class Insecta; order Hymenoptera; family Colletidae; genus Hylaeus; species Hylaeus anthracinus. The sequence continues at coordinate 1,646,337 of NW_026534337.1, read as the reverse complement.
GATATGATAATACAAAATGACAATTTACTTGCTCCTGTAAAAATAGAAAAAGTGAAAGTTCAAGTTATGAATACCTGCCCATTTGATTCACTTATGGAACTAATAGTTATTGGATACTTGGATTATATTGCATATCAAACATGTGTGATAGCAGAATTTTCCGATTCTGAATTTTTCCATTTAGTTACTGACTACGCACTAAATAATACTACAAGCAAATGGTACATTAAAAGAGCACTTTGCTTGTCTAAAGCTCTTGATAAACCACTGACAAATACATTGGATTGTTCATATAATATATCCAATTTAATTTTAAAGTTATTACATGATGTACCAAGTACAATTAATGAGTTCAACTGTAAGAAATGTAAAATTAGTTCTGTAGCATACGAAATTCAAGAAATACGAAAAGCGAGCGTACGAAACTTCTAGAACATAGGAGGGAGGCCACCGCGCGGGGCAAACACGAGGCACGGACCGCGAACTCGCGAACCTTCTCGCCTAACGATGCGACTGTTGACAACCGCGTCTGCGGATAGCAACCATGCGATATAAATTGAGGGCTCGTAGAGGCATTCGGCCTATTTGCCATTCCGGGAGAGAGGACGAGAAGTCTTTTCTTGAATCCTTAACCATGGCTACAAATCTGGTGCCCAACGAGTTGGCCTCGAACCACGACATCTCCGGGACCCTCCAACTGTCCACTTCCCAGTTCTCCCAGATCCTGGAATCCATCCAACGGACCCAGCCGGTAAAAGAAGGAAGTTTTGCGAAATGCACAGCGCGTTTCGACGGAAACAGCAATCACGCAAAAGTTGTCGAAATCATTGCGACAATATCCATTTTCAAGGATATTGAATTCATTTCGGACGAGAATGCCCTTCGAGGACTGCCGTTACTTTTGGAAGGATATGCAACAACATGGTGGCGAGGCGTTCAACCTACCGTAAGGACATGGGAGGACGCAATTGATGCAATTCGCGCCACCTTCGCACCTCGACGACCAGCATATCAGATTTATATGGAAATATTCCGGCATTCTCAAGATGCGAAGACCGCAACCGACCTGTTCATCAGTAAGAAGAGCCATCATCGCAGAACTCCCTGACCTTCCAGCGGAGAACATCCAGATAGACATGCTGTACGGCCTTCTGCGATTCCATCTACGGGAACAAATCCCACGGGAATCGGTTACCTCATTCACGAACCTCGTGGGACGATCAAGAGAAATCGAAGCCCTGGAGATGGAGGCCCTGTATCATGTCCAGGAGCATCGACCCATAAAGAAGAGACAAATGGAGCAACAATGGAAGGAGCGATCGTATTGCGGGATTTGCCGCAAATTTGGACATACGACGTTGGAATGCAGGCATCGGACATTTTCCGCACCAATCCCACGGACTCCAGTACCCATCCACGACCTAAAATGTTATGGCTGTGGAAAGATCGGTTTTGTAAGAAATAAATGTCCAAATTGTAAAAACACACCACCGACCGCCCAAGCTGCATTTTGTTCCATCGGTATCATGGCGGTACCAAGACCTCGGCCGACCGTCACGGTGCAGGTCGCGGGAGAAAAAGGACACGCTTACCTCGACACGGGAGCAAAATGCTGCATCGCCAGCCGAAGCTTGTTCACCGTGTTGAGGAAGAAGAGACTGACATTTTCCAACGAACGACTCCAAATAGCCCTGGTAGATGGAAATCCACGGGTACAAAACGTTCTAATTACGAAGATCGACATAATCCTTGAGGAGCGAGTGGTGCCCACGCAGTTCATCGTCTTACCCAATAGCAAGGACGATCGAATGCTATTGGGTATAGACTTCCTGGAGGACGCGGGAATCGTTATTAACACCCCACAACGAAGCTGGCACTTCATCGACAAACCCGACAAGAAGTACGATTTGCAGGGCGAAGTCGAGAAAGAGAACACCACTCCGGACATCACGATTGCACACCTAAAAACCACGGCTGCCTCAACTCCAGATGGACTGGAAGGTTATCTGGAGGAGATAGCAGAAGAATTTCCAGAACCACCACCTCTGCTCAGCCCTATCGGGAGTCCACGAAAAAGGAAACATGAACGGGAATGAGCCAACATCGATGTCCTTTTTGAGAAATGCCTACGAACGGCACGCATGAACATCGCAGCTGTCGACGTAGAGGCAATAAGGGAGGACGAGGCGCTGAACATCACGACTCAAGACAGAGGGAAGTTCCAGAGGTTGCTGAGAACGAACAGCGATCTTTTCGATGATGAAGGACCACCAACAGCAAAGGTGATTCACAGAATAAATACTGGAGACCACGCCCCGATTGCCGTACCACCTTACCGTTTACCATCTGCGAAGAGGGAGATGCCGCAGAAGGAACTGAAGAAGATGTTGGAATACGACATCATTCAGGAATGCGAATCACCCTGGGCTGCTCCAGTCGTCTTGGTACCAAAGAAGAACGGAGACATCCGTGTGTGCGTTGATTACCGACGCCTAAACACTATTACGGTGAACGACTCCTATCCACTACCAAGAATCGATGATTTGCTTCATGCAGCGAAGAAAACCAACTACATGTCTGCCCTGGATTTACAGTCGGGATATTGGCAAATAGATGTACGGCCTGAAGATCGGGACAAAACAGCATTTACCACTTCTTTTGGTATCTACAGGTTCAAACGCATGCCATTTGGATTGAAAACTGCACCAGCCACCTTCCAGCGATTATGGACCGACTGAAGGCAAACCTGGGTTCGCGGAACGTTTTGGTGTATCTGGACGACTGCTGGTTCTGTCAGCAACTTTTGAAGAACATCTGGACGACCTGGAGGCCGTGTTTATCCAGCTTCGCAAAATCGGACAGCGAATAAACCGAGAGAAATGCCGTTTTTGCTGCCAAAATATAAAATACCTCGGACATGTCCTCACCTCTCAAGGAATACAACCAGACCCCGAGGCCATACGAGAGATGAGACCACCTGCAAACCTAAAACAACTGATATCTTTTTTACAGACTTGTTTCTGGTACCGTCGATTTGTACCAAATTTCGCTAGTGTAGCGGAATCACTCACTCGTCTAACATGGAAGAAAGCCAACTGGGTATGGTCGGAGCAGCAACAACAAGCGTTCAACAACATAAAAGTGACCCTCATCGACGCACCCATCCTGCAGACTGCCAACGAGACCAAGCCATATATACTTCGCACCGACGCCAACAACTACGCCATCGGAGCAGTTCTACTCCAGGGGGAGAAGCAGGGCGAGCATCCGGTGGAATATGCTAGCAGATTACTATCTCCAGCCGAAAGGAGCTATTCCACTACAGAAAGAGAGGCTCTCGCCGTGGTTTGGGCAGTAGACAAGTTTCGTGGTTACATCGAGGGTGCTGACGTCACCATTGCATCGGACCATCAACCTCTGAGATGGTTAATGACGTTGAAATCACCAAGCGGACGACTGGCGCGATGGGCACTACTTCTATAACCATATTGCCCGAAAATCCAGTACATTCCGGGTCGCTGCAACGTGGTTGCAGACATGCTTTCAGGACTCCCAACAGAACCATGGGATAAAGAAGAAAGGGCAGATATTTGCCCCATCGTGGTAGACTTGCCTAATCGTGGACCCATCGTCACAAGAGAAGAACAACTTAAAGACGACGATCCGAAAACCATCATTGAGGTCTTGGAATCCACCACCGATGATGACGAATTGAATTGATGGACAACACGGGGATATCTGCTGGATCAAGGGGTACTATATCGGTACGCTCCCAATGCAGATTCCGAAGAAGCTTAACATGAGAGAAGAGATATTTTAAAATCGTACCACGGTGATCCTACAGCGAGGCATTACGGAATCCAACACACGCTACATCGAATCATTCAACGGTACTTCTGGCCTGGGATGACCAGAGAAATTTCGGAGTACGTACGTTCCTGTATTGAATGCCAACGTTACAAAGTCAGTAATCTGAAACCAGCAGGATTGCTTCAAACACCTGTGATGCAACGAAGATTTGAGGTGATAGCTGTGGACCTCTTTGAACCACTACCTGCTACAAAGAGGGATAACCATTGGATACTGATAATCGAGGACACCGCTTCTAAACGGGTGAAAATATTTCCACTTCAACAGGCAACAGCAGAAGCCTGTGCACAAGTCCTAATCAATGAAATTTTGTTACGATTTGGTGTACCCCACAGAATCATCAGCGACAACGGGACTCAATTCGTGAGTGGAGTGATGCAGCAGGTCGCCCACTGCCTGGGAATTCAGCAAACGTTCACCCCTGTCTATCATCCAGAGGCGAATCCCGTGGAAAGGAAGAACCGAGACCTCAAGGTTCAGCTTGAGATCTACGTCAGAGGTGACCACGCTGCATGGGACGAGCAACTTCCCGCTATTCGCTTTGCCATGAATTCGGCAAAATGCGAATCCATTGGGTATTCGGCCGCATACCTCACATTTGGACGAGAATTACGCACTCCGGACGACACCAATCGTGACCTTAGAACGATTGTCGAGGAGGAAAACTTCCTACCGGAGGTCACCCCAAAACTGCTCGCATTAGCTGATACCTTGCGAGTAGCTCATCAGACACAGGAGGAACGACAGATCCGACGGAAGCAGTATGCAGATCAACGACGACGCGAGGGACCAGTGTACCAACCAGGTGATCTCGTTTGGGTTAACACCCACACAATCAGCAGACGGGAGCAGCGGTACCCATCGAAACTTGCACCGAGGAGGGATGGACCGTACGTCGTAAAGCAGCGCAAAGGTGCCCGCAGTTATAAGCTGCAAACCGGCCAGAGACGCCGAACCTGTGGTCACCGGGCTGTATCACACTTCAGCACTGAGCCCTTATACTACAGAATGGCCGCCTGTGCCGGTGGTACCGATCCGCAGACGAGGACGACCCCGAAAGAGGAAGGCGGAAGAAGAAGAAGCCGGACCTAGTTCCAGGGACGACTTCAACCAATAGAGCTCTGGACCACTCGTCGGGACGACTTCCTGTCCAGAGGGGGAGACTGTAGCATACGAAATTCAAGAAATACGAAAAGCGAGCGTACGAAACTTCTAGAACATAGGAGGGAGGCCACCGCGCGGGGCAAACACGAGGCACGGACCGCGAACTCGCGAACCTTCTCGCCTAACGATGCGACTGTTGACAACCGCGTCTGCGGATAGCAACCATGCGATATAAATTGAGGGCTCGTAGAGGCATTCGGCCTATTTGCCATTCCGGGAGAGAGGACGAGAAGTCTTTTCCTTGAATCCTTAACCATGACTACAGTTCCAAAATTATTAAACCAGTGCTCCAAATAGAATCACAGCCGATATTAACTGAAAGATTAAAAATTGGTTTAGACCAGAGTCTTAATAAATATTTTTCAATAAAAAAGAAGAAAATTTATTGTCATTCCTGCAAGAGTTCTGAATACGAATCTAGAAAACCGGGTCCACATCTACTAATTGATACAGAATATCCTTTCGTCAGTATACCTCAAATAGATCTCGAATTTTCATCTGAAATACCTCTATCTGAAATACTATACTCAATTATGATAAAAAAATGTTAAATATGATTTAATAGGTATCGTACATTTTATTCCACCGCAAATAAAAAATGGCATTGGTCATTACACTGCTTTTTGCAAAACAGTAACTGGATCATGGAAGGAACATAATGATCTGAAATTTAAAGTAGATATAATTCCAAATGAATCCCTATCAAACAAGCTAGTTCGGCCATTATAGGGTATGTCAAAGTATCAAATTAAAGTGAGAGATACTTAATAACCTCACACAAAATATATAAGTCAAATAAATGAAAAATGTAAAAAAGGATGTATGTTGTATTACAAAATTAATAAAAATTTTTAAAATAAGTACAAAAAAAATACACAGATATATACATATATACACGCGCATACAAGAACAAGAGGTGTAAATCCGACCGAGCAACATCTATGTTCTACACATTAGGTAAGGCAAATGCGGCTATGTGAACCTGGCACCCGATTTTCAAAAAGTTAACTTTATTATTTATTTCCTGTGATTCAGAATCGAGATATTTTGTTTGAAATACATATATATTAGATGTGAAAGGTTTCATCGAGATTGGTGCAATCCTTGCAGAGTTGCCCTAATGAATAGGATTTTACAACAACAATAGTTACTATGTATATAAAAGAACCGGTGTTGTCTGCGAAGGATCCTTCCTTTCCCTGTGCTGCACAATGGGTGAAAGTAACGAAATCTGTATCAAAATCATACAATTTTTGACAGAAATGGAATAGAGCGATCAAAGCTGAAACTTTACAGATTGGGAGGAAAAATATAGACAAAGTGATGTGGACAATATTTGAACTTCAAAATGTCAATTAAACTTACAATTTTTCAAGAAAATTTTGATTTTTCCATTACTATGCGTGGTCGAACTTTTTTATAACATATTACACATCATTTCCTATAGATTTTGACATACCGAATTCAAATTTGATCGCAAAATTTGTCTAGCATTTCAGGAATGTGAAGACAGAGTGATTTAAATTAAAAAATCGATTAAAATAATGATTTTTCCGTTCAAATGTTTTAATGAATTATTGTTCCTTTAATTTCCTTGAGTTCTTTTTATACATCTGCATTTTTCATAAATATAATTATAACGTTTCTCTAATAAAAAATATTCTGTTATATAAACAAACAAAAATTTGTCCATTAGTTAATAGAGTCTTTCAATAGTTCTATATTTCTTACAAATTCTTCACCTAAAGACACGAAATTTCCCGTGGAGATAATTGAAATACTCCAACCTGGTGTCGCGCGACACTTCAACGCAACCATATCGATTACTTGGTTATTCGAATCGGCATTCTGTGTCAAGGTCATCGCTATTTTTTAAACAAAACCATAGAATTTATTTGGCAAATTATAAAAGCTGACGTTCAGATGAATTAACTGACCTGCAATACTTGGTCATTTGTTGGGGAGGATGGGGAGGGGGAAATAACAAGGGAGGAGGTGTAGGCAGTAATAAAAAAGTTGATGGAGGGAAAAGCTACAGGAGGGGATGGGATACCGAATGAGGTATGGGAATATGGAGGGGATGCGATAAGGAAGGGATTGTGGGAGTTATGTAACAGGGTATGGAGAGGGAAGGGCTGGCCACAAGACTGGACGGAAGGGGTGGTAGTGTCCATAGCAAAGAAGGGCAATGGGGAAAAAGTGGAGGATTATAGGGGAGTGACGCTGACTCAGACAGCATATAAAAATGCGGCAGTTCTGGCTGAAAGGCTGAGGAAAGAGATAGAGGAAAGAGGGATACTTCCGCCGAATCAAACAGGTTTTAGAAAAGGAGTGGGAACTATGGACAATATTTACGTACTTAACTATCTGATTAACAGACAGATAGCGAGAAAGGGAGGAAAGATGTTGATATTGTTTGTGGACATGAAGGCAGCGTTTGATTCAGTGAACAGAGAAGTTACTTTGTATGTATATGAACGGCAAGGACAAAGTTCAAATATATGTTTATTCCTCGACGACTGACGAGCTACTGTCTTTATTCCTGTAACTTACAATACTTTTACGTACACTAGCGCTAGCCACGTATGTGGCTACTTACACGTACATTCACCACACGTACACTACATCCTTCGCCTTTTTAATGTACATGCAATATATATATGTGTGTGTATTACAATACAGTTACGCTAACCAGTGGCGTTGTAACGCTCTACTGATTTCCTTACTCTAATAGATTTTCTCGTACCCAGTTCTTCTTTAGGTTCTTGCGCGTTTGTTCCTCCGTTCCGTTTGTTTACATTTTTATTCTTAAAACTAGTCTCCTTCCATATTCTCATCTGATCGTAATGTCGTTTGTGCTCCTCCCCGTCTTTAAATCTCACCATACAACTTCGAGGAGACAAGTTTCGTATAATTGTGACATTTTCGGGCGGTATTTTTGAAAATCTTTGGCCATAACTATGTCGTTTTGTTGGAATTTTTCGTTGCGATTTCCTATAAAATTTTTGATTTGGTCTTCTTGTTTTAATTCGATAATTTTTTTACTGTCCGGGCGTAGTATATCCAAAGTTCTTCGAAATTCCCTACCCATTAACAATTTTGCCGGTGTTTCCTTTGTAATTGTGTTTTGTAGTTCGGTAATTGAACAAAAATCTACGTATGGCGGTTTGTATATCGATATTTGAACTATTCATAATGGCTTTTATTTTACGTTTAAATATTTTTACGAAATTTTCCGCTGCGCCGCTAGTAGCCGGGTGTTTTGATGCCGCGAGTGTATGTTTAGTTCCTATGTTTTTCAAAAAAGATTTGAATTCACCACTTGTGAATTGGGTTCCCGAATCTGTTATTACGTGATGCGGTAGACCATGCTTCAAAAACGTATCTTTGAATAATTTAATTGTGTGCTCTGGTGATATATTTTTTACTATATATATTTCCGGCCATTTTGAAAAGGCATCTAAAATTAATAGAAATGTGTGTTCTAAAAAAAGCCCTGGGAAGTCTGCATGAATCCTATGCCAAGACTGTGCTGGGTACAGCCACGGAAAAAGTGTCATTCTTCTTGGACTATCGTTTACTTCGATACAATATTTGCATGTTTTAACTCGTTCTTCAATATGACTATCAATTTTCGGCCACCAAACGACTGACCTTGTCATACTTTTCATTCGAACTACGCCAAAGTGCATCCTACTTGGTATTATTACTCTTTGGCCCAACATTAAACATTCTTTTTCTGTACTTAATTCGTCACGTCGTAATGCATAAGGTTTAAATTCTTCTGACCACGCATTCATTTTACGCTCTGGTCATCCATTGGTTACCATTCGTTTTATAAGCGATAATACTTTATCCTTACTAGTTTCGCGAGCTACGGCTTTATAATCTAAACATGTAATTTTGCTTTGAATGACATAATGTAAGTGACTGTAGCTTGACACTGAATCTAAAATTTCATTTTGTTCAGCATAATTTATTGGTAATCTTGACAGGGTATCTGCGACTATATTATCTTTAGTTCCTATAAATTCTACTTTATAATTGAAAGCTGATAAGAAGTATGACCAATTCTGTAATCTACTTGCAGCCATTTTTGGTATTCTTTTTCCAGGACAAAAAATTTGCGATAAAGGTTTATTATCTATTCGTAAAATGAATTCTCGAGCATAAAGATAGTCGTAAAACTTGGTTATGACAAAAATAACAGCCGCAGCTTCTCTGTCAATTTGCGAGTATTTTGCTTACGCCTTTGTTAATTTTTCCCCGTCGGAATACGGTTGGCTTATCTACGCACCTAACCCTAAGAGCTCTTTCACACGACGATACGCGTATGCAGGATACCGATGGTACACATAATGTTATGGTAGCGTTCAGATGGCGATTCTCGCGAGATACAGTATCGCGATACTGATTTTCGGTATCCGCGGTTGGTCGGCCGCCGGCAACTTTTTCTGCGTCGGGGCGGCCGACGAAACATTGAAATAGATGCAAGCATTCACACGATGCATGCCGATATGCTCCCGAAGCTTTGTTCGCGTACGCGAGAATGTTCAAAGAATAACCATCGAAGTTCCCACACCACAAAGCATATATTTACAACTCTTACTTTAAGTACAGATATTTACAAAACTTATGCACTATTTAGAACTATTTACAAAAGTCAGCTAAGTTAAGCGCGCCCGAAGCCTTTGGTTCGAAGCGAAAGCGGTAAAGAAAACCGAAGCGCACGTGGTTCGATTTAGCTTTAAAAGCGAAGACTTTAAGCGAGCGTGCTACACGTAAGCGTTGGCGACAAAAGACTAATTAGCCGGGCGCTCGCACGGAGATTCCCGATTCCTGGAATCTTCTAGAATTCTTTTGTTCGGCGTCACCCGTCTCTCCCCCCAGCTACTCCGGCGCTCCGTTGGCCAGCCGGATCTCATCCATTATTCCAGAACGGTTTTCACTAACTAAGAACGCGTGTTTCTCAAACGAGAAGATATGTTTAACTGAAAAACAAATGATCAACGCCGAGCTACAAAATTACACTCCGGGACAAAAAGATAGCACACTTTAAAATTAACATAATTTTTATTTATTTAACATTACAACTAAGGTTTTGTTTTTATACATTCTTGCAAAATACCTCTATAAACATACACAAATAAAATTGGATCGAATTTCGCCATTCTATACAATTTTATTAAAAAGAAAAGAACTTTTAAGGAAATATAGTGGGACGAAATGATAGCACGTTTAACTTAAGATTGTGTATAACAATAAATCAACGAATGATATTTAATGTTTAATATCTTATGCCTCCTCCTTTAGATTTAATAACAGCGATCATTCTCTTTGGCAAAGATTTGTAGAGTTTTTTAATAGTTTTTTGCTTTAATTGCTCCCACTCATCTTGAATACACTTTTTTAATTCGGCAATATTTCCAAATTGTCTGCCATTTCCATATACAGCTCGGGCAAGATTTCCCCAACAATTTTCAATAATGTTAAGGTCGGGTGACCTTGCTGGCCAATCCAAAACGCGAATTTTTTCTCGGGAAAAGTATTCTTTTACTACTTTTCCAGTGTGTACTGCGGCATTATCCTGCTGAAAAATAAACTTCTCTCCAGCAATTCTGGTAGCGTACGTGTTTATTTGTTCCTTAATCATTTCTAAGTACAGTTTGCTATTCATTTTTCCTGTTATAAATTTGATTTCCATTTTACCATAGTACCCGATACCGCACCAAATCATCACACCACCACCTCCCATTTGCCGACGACTCAAAAACTGTTCCTCTTTTCGCATATCGTGAAAATAGTAACTCAGACCATCAGGTCCATCTAAGTTAAACCTCTTTTCATCAGTAAATATTATTCTTCGCCATTTCTTTCGCATATGAATATTGTTTTCCGCAAAATGTAATCGATTCATCTTATGTTGCACAGTTAACCAAGGCTTTTTCTTCAATTTTCTTCGTGTTATGTATTTGCAATTTTGTAAAACACGTCTCACATTCTTTACATTAGTGTCTACACCAACATTTTGAGCTATTTGCCTTGCAGTCATCTTAGAATTTGATGCTGCTCTTAGTATTGCACGTCGTTCCCGGGCATTTAGACTTCGCAGACGTCCAGAACTCTTCTTTTTACCATAATTTTCCGGATTTTTCAAGAAGTTTATTATTACTTTTCGACTTCTATTCATAATTCTTGCTATTTTTGTCACTGAATATTGTTCTTCTTTCAATTTTATTATAATGTCAATTTCACATGCGTTCAATCTCTTTCCGCGACCCATTTTTGCATAATATTTCGCCTTTTTTGAACAAATATACAATACGAAATAACATCACAGACTTTATTAACTATGTTTCGGGGTTAATGTTCGCAATTTGCGAACTTCAGTGTAACTGGAAAGCGTAGATTTACTACACGTGCTATCATTTTGTCCCGCTTGCGAACAATAATATTTACGTTTTTTGTGTTAGAATCCTGTAGAAGTATATGTTGTGGACGATATATCGTAAATTATATACACAGATATGCTCTGAGTTATCAGTAAAAGAAAATATGTATCTTAATCAGCTTTTAACACAAAATATGGGAGAATATAAGGTGTGCTATCTTTTTGTCCCGGAGTGTAGTTGGATACAGTATCGCATAAGTATCTTGCTAGCAGATACGTATCGCATATGCGTATTGCGATACGCGTATCGTCGTGTGAAAGAGCTCCAATGGCGAAGCGTCGCATCTCAAAATCAATGGTAACTCAGAATTGTAATTAATAACTATTTGTTTTAACTTACATTTTATTTCTGTAAACGCTTTTTCACAATCAATGTTCCAATTAAAATGTTCAGAATTCATACACTTATATAACGCTGCTAGAGTTTCTACCCTGTTTTTAAATAATCGACCATAATAATTTACTTTACCTAATAATAATTGCACATCTTTGTGATTTTCAGGCTTTTTCATTTTGTTGCGGCGGCGTGAAGATGCCGCAATATTGTGAAGTTGCTGCGACGTTTTGAAGTGTGTTCCGAAGAGCAAGCGGAAGCGGATCATCGGGATGTTCCGGTTTCCAAGTGAACCGGCAACTTTCAAATAGGCAGAACGTCGCTAGTCTTACTGTCGTACAGACGTGTTTACTAAACGAGTTATTGTTAAAGTTAATAAACGTTTTGAGTTGTTGTTCCTTTTATAAAAGACGTGTTAGTTATTTAAAATGACTACTCCTCGATGCGGCACCACCCCCCGGCGCAACATTGGTGTCAGAAGTGGGATGGCAACATGTTCTTCTGCCGGGAAAGAGGCTCCTGCGTCGTTGGAAGAGCTGTTCCAGAGTCTGCAGCAGAGCATCTCTTCGCAGTTCCAAGAGCAACAGAGGATGTTCGACTCCAGGTGGGAGCAGGAACGAGTGAGGGCCGAAGAGAGACAGGCTACAGAGAGGACAGCTACTTCAACGAGGGAAGCTGCCTTTGAGGGAAGAATTGGTACCACGAGAGTCAATACCAGGTGCTATCTTCCAATTTTACACAGTTGTTAAAAAAATTATCGGAGACTCAGTCCCGTGAAAGAGAACACGAGCCTATACCTTCTACCAGGCTCGTGGACCCTTCAACTTCACAACCGGTACCTCAGGGACAGAATAGAGAAAATCGTAATGTTTCTGATTTGGGTTACACTCTGAAACCCTCGGTTTCGACGGAGGATCGGACTGGGAAGAATATAAAGTTCAATTCGAAACAATTTCGCGAGCGAATCATTGGGATGAACCAAAGAGAGCTTTGGCTTTGGTTTCATCGTTGGAGGGACCGGCACGAAGTGTTTTAACTGCTCTACCTGCTGACAAACGTTACGATTACGAGTCGTTAATTTCGACTTTAGAATTCCGATATGGAATTAAAAATTTTGCCAATCTGAATTATGTAAAGTTCCAAAATTACAAGCAACAGAGAGGGCAGTCTATTTCTGAATTGGCCACTGTTTCCTATTTTTTGGTCCTATTGGTCCTGAAGAAGGTGGCTTCGCGTGAGATTAACTTCACCATGAAGCGTCCTCAGGTGAGCTTTCTTAACAAGGAGGACAGCCAAGTGTGACTGCCTCCCAATAATTATGGGATGTCGCTGATCTATCGTGAGTGGAGCGTTCTGCAACCTGCCGCCTACCCGTAGAAGCCCTGACCGATCCAGAAATGGATTTAACGCTGCGAAGGAAGACGACTTGCTAACTGGGTTTCTTTTTAGAAGATCAAACCTTTCTTGAGCAAAGGTCTCCTCCTGACTCAGCCTACATACACCGATTTTCGCGTCATTTAACTCCTCCACCCCAAGAGCTCCAGTTCTCTTAATTCGAGGGTGTCGAGTATTGAAAGCGAAGCGAACGATGTATGCCGTTACTAGGATGAGTCTCGAAAATGATGAAAATCGACCCAGGTAAGAGTTTGTCTCTAGTTGGTTTACAGGATGAACAGTCACCATAACTCGAGAGTCAGGGATCTCCTTGGTTCCAGAATCTAGCGATGAGCGAGGCCACTCAGAAGACGATGTTCTTAACCAAGTGGGTCCATGCCACCACAAGGAAAATATTTCAAGAACATCGAAAGGAACTCCTCTCGTGGCTAAATCGGCAGGATTATCTGACGTTCTGACGTAACTCCAAAGCGTGTCAGGTAATAAATTTTGAATTTCTGCCATCCTATGAGCGACAAACGGTTTCCATTAAGATGGGTGTTCTTGCAGCCAAGTGAGAGACAACTTGCTTCAAACCTAAGCCATCCCATATTGAGATTAGCAAGCGCGCGAGCAGCAAGGCTCCGCATAACTCTCTCACAACATCCCACAGCAAGCCCAACGCAGAGTGCGTCTCGGACTCTTTCAATAATTTCTTTCCTGGGTTTGTACACAGTGGCAGTGATGGATCACTGGAGGCCCATTTATCCAACGAAAAACCACCAGCCTCCAGGATGTTGACCAGCTGCGTCGCGACTGATAACATTTGATCAGAAAAGTCTGTCCCGGCGAGAAGGTCGTCGACGTAACTGTGTTGACGAAGAACTTCAGCGCCCAACGGAAAATGAGATTGCTCGTCTGTGGCCAGCTGTTTAAGGACTCTTAGGGCGACGTACGGAGCAGGAGCGGTGCCGTAAGTCACCGACGTTAAGCGATACTCAGCTACCAAGGTGTCAGGATTTTCCCTCCAAAGAATGCGTTGCCAATCGCAATCTTCAGGTTGTATACGAATTTGTCGGAACATCTTTACGATGTCTGCCGAAAAGGCGAACCTGAAGAGCCTCCACCTGGTAATAATCAACCAGAGATCTGACTGAAGTTTCGACCCAGTGTGGAGGAGGTCATTCAAAGAAACTCCTGACGGCGTAACACTAGAGGCATTGAAAACTACTCTCAGCTTAGCTTGACCATCCGTATTTTTCCAGACCGAATGGTGAGGTAGGTAATGATTTTGGTCCTCCACCTGATGCGACACCGCCTCCATATGACCTAAAGAGGCATATTCAGTCATGAAAGAGGAATATGGATCCCTCAAGACCAGATCCCGAGCTAGACGACGCTCAACACTAAGCAGAACGCGAAGAGCGATGGGTCTGGATTGGCACAAGGTAAGTCTTTGTTCGGATCTGAAAGGGAGACGCACAATGTATCTTCCCGACGAATCGCGAGAATGAGATTGAACAAAAGACTGGTCGCAGCACAATTCTTCCGGAGTAAGAGGAGATGGACCCAATGGCACCTCTTCCAGTTTCCAAAACCGTTTAAGGTCCAGCTGGACCTGGTTATCCTGACGAACGAGCAAGACAGTGCGAGACGAACTATCTATGAAAGAGGAAGCCTTGGACCCGATTGGGCCAAGAAGTACCCAGCCAAATAGAGTACTCACAGCGACAGGCGAATCGGGAGGACCTACGCGCCTTTCCTGGAAAAGTTGACCACAGACATCAGCGCCAAGTAAGAGATCCACCCTAGAAGGCGTTCGAAAATCCTTATCAGCTTATGGTAACCCTTCTATGTGTGCCCAATTCTCAACAGTTACTGCCTGCGATGGAGTCGGAGCAATCAGACTTTTAGAAACAAGTGCGTCAAGGGCTACCTAAAAAGAGGGCTCACGCTCGGATTTCACGAAGACTCGAACCTCGTTTTTCGCTACCCCGACTGGAACACCCTGATAGACTGTAAGAGATCTTCCATCAAGGGATTCCAAACGGACTTGAGCCGTTGTGAGAAGGACTACTCGTTTGACGCAAACCGAATAAAAGGCGGTGGCAGAAGACGAGCTAGCCGTAGGAGAAGCAGTGAAGGAAGAATCTCGATCGTGAGTACTACTCCCCTTCATGGCATCATGAAGCGTCGTGTGATGTTTGAAGCTGCAAACAAGACAACGATGAACAGACGGACAATCTGAGGTATTATGTCCTAAATATAAGCAACACAGACAGACTTTCAACTTAAACACTAGCGACTTTCGTTCGACGGCAGGAAGTTTTTTAAATTTAGGACAATGCGTGAGAGTATGAGCGTGTTTACAATGCGGGCACTGACGGTTGTACTTATCTTTTGTAGAATTCTCGGAAACCTTCACGGCCAAGGTCGAGCGAGGAGACGATGACGCCGAAGAAGATGGTCGGCTGAAGGACTCTTTGCCCTTGGAAGAGGTAGGCGCTTCGGGCTGCTGAGCGTTGGTTAAGGCGTGAATCCGATTTTCCAAAAATTCTTCCAGATGGGAGAACTTTGGAACTTCCGTGGGATTCGGCAAGGCAAGCTCCCAAGTCAGTCGAGTAGCGTTATCCAACTTCTCGGTAAGAAGGAAGGTGAACCATTGGTCCCAATGCTCCACTGATTTACCAAGGGCGGCGAGCGATTCGGTCGTTTGGCGGAATTCATCCAACACCCGTTTAAGTTCCGCTGGCTGGCCCTTGGAGATAGGCGGGCAATTAATCAGGTGACGCATATACGCCGTTGACAAGAGACGTGGCCACCGAAGCCCAGGCGCCGTTATAACCCGCCTCCGTCACCGGGGTCCTCAGCATCGCCGCTGCCTCACCAGTTAGACAGGACTTCAAATACTGGAGCTTCTTCGCTTTCGAAAGACGAGGTACGTCGTGGATGAGCATCTTAAACTGGTCCCGAAAACTCTCCCACAACATCAAATCTCCCGAGAACGTGAGCAGGTTGAGCTCCGGAAGTCGAGAGTCAAGGTCAGGAGACGACTCCTCAGAAGCACCACGAATCGTTTTGGCAGCGGAAGAGGTCTTCACGGAGAGCTGCTTCATCCGACCAGAAATCTTTGTAAGATGACTCAAATAAAGATCTTCGACTGCTCCGAATCGATCTTCTTTAGAATAGCTGGTAGTTTCAGCCCCTTCCATGGGCACAATCAGCTGGTGTCCATCGAAGAATTCACTCCAGTATTTCTCGAGAAGTGGTCGGCGCGGTTCTAACGTTTCGAGATCGAGACGCTCTTTTCCCATTTTTAAAATATTCGAAACAAAACGCTCGATTCGACCTCCCAAGTCGACTTATTTCGAATTAGACCTTCAAGAGTGGCCGTTGCTGGTTTAACATCGATTGGAGCCATTGTCTTTGTCTCTTACCACGCACACACTCGCGAAGAACGTGGAAGGTCGCACAAAAAAAAAATCATTCGAGAAAAGCCGTTAAACGAACCGTCGTAATTTCTCAAATGCGCAGTTTTCTCACGAGAAACGAGTCAGTGATATAAAAAGAAAATCCGTAATCACAATTTTATAATTTTTCGCACAAACAGTCACTTTCGAAACGCGTGCACACAGATCCGGCTCGAAGGACCAGAAATTGTATCCTATTTTTCGTCAATTTTAACGAAATAAACTCGAAAACGGTAATAAGAGTATTGCGGAACGAAATGTACTTAAATAGCAGAGCGTTTCGAACGTTTTAGCAGCGAAAAGAAGAAACGAAAAGCAGAAATTCGAAAGCCGATTTCGAATATCGAGAAAGGACGTTCGGGTTTAGTGTAGCGAAAAGAAAACACAGCTGATTATTAGACTGTCCACTAGCGAATGACTCACCTGTCATCGAGCACCGTCGAAAACAACAGGTGTCTTCCCCTCTCACTCCGCGGCCACCGGCTACTCGATCCACCTGACGACCGCGGAGATACGAGCGAAAAGAGCGACCTGTACAAACTTCAAGTTTGTCAGTTCGGTCGATAAGCGATATATTTAACAAAGACATGTGATATATATACAGAAATAAATAGTCTTAATTATAATAAACTAATGCTTGTCATTTAATTCTAAATTCTAAACAGCCACAGAGATCGAAAGACTGGCACAGGGCGCGTTTAGTGAGTGTCCTCCAGAAATCAAAGATAAACTTGCGACCTCTTAATTTATTACCGCGTTGGCCAATGAGGAGATGAAACGGGCTTTGAGACTCGGTGGTTTTATTTCTCTTCGGGCCACGGTTATCAGGGCGCTCGAAATTGAGGCTGTCGAGGCAGTCTCGACACCCCGACCAAGACAAGAACAAGTCTTCAAATCATTTCCCACTCACGAAGAAGATTCTCAGAAGAGGAAAGGATATACTGCAGAAAGAAACCCTTCTGAGAAGAAGAACAGGTTCAAAAATCCTGTGGAATGTTGGAATTGCAGGGAAACAGGACATTTCCAGTGGGATTGCCCTAAAAATTTAAAAGAAAAGAAGGGAAACTTGAAGAAATCGACGTAGAGGGGTAACCTTCGACTTCTTTTCCCTACACCCCCGTTGTGGGGAAGATTCATCTGATGGGAGATTCCACTCATGTAAGAGGATGCATCGATGGACATGAGACCGACCTTGTCATCAACACGAGCTCATCAGTAAACCTGAAGAAGTTCACTGAAGAAGATCTAGTTCACGCGGCGTGAGAGAAAGAAGAGTTTCGCGTATTCTTGTATTCGGTGTCAGGAGAAAGGTTGCCGATTCGTGGAAGACGACGTTTATCTGTAAGAATCGGTACCCTGGAAATCGAGGAAGATTTTCTTTTGATCGACATGGTCGAAGGATGTATTTTGGGGACGCACTTCCTACAGAAACATTCGTGTCAATTAGATTTTATTCTAAATAAATTCCGGATTAAGGGACACCAGGACACTGAATTGAGGAAGAGGCGATTTGGAGGAAAGGTTTCGGTAGTGAAAGAGAGAGAGATTTCTGTTCCTGAACATCTGCAAGGACTGTACGAACGCTGCAGTGTTTCTTTGCCTGTCGAACAGAAAGATGAATTCCGAAAGTTATTAATTGACTACGAAGACGTTTTTGCAAACAGCTCCGATTAAGTTGGGAACTGCGACATTGTCCGGTATTAGATTGATACTGGAGACCAGTGAAGACTGATCCTGAGAAGATTGTTGCAGTTAAGGGCTGGCCGGTGCCGAAGAATAAGACGGAACTACGAAGTTTCTTAGAGCTTTTTTGCACGTATTATAGGAAATTTGTCCGCAATTTTTCAGCGATTGCGAGACCTCTACATCGTTTAACAGAGAACAAAGTTTCTTTCCAGTAGACGGAGGAATGTTAAAAAGTTTTTGAGGAGCTGAAGATGCATCTTGCAAGTTCTCCTATTTTGGTTTATTCTTTGTCTGATGCAGATTTCATTCTGGATATATATTTTTTACTTGCCTATCGGCAAGGTCAGGTCTTTGTCTTTGTAAGAAAAATAAATTAAATAATATAAATAACTAAAGTAAAAGGCTAAAGTTAAAATATTTTAACGAGAGACCCGAGTCTCTGCCTACCACTTATTTCGTATCGAAATATCACGGAGTACGGCACTCTAACTCAATTTAAGGGCTACTCGGACTTTAGTCACGCTTCGTGCAGCTGTACGAGAAGAAGTGAAAATTAAATAAATGAATGAAGTATAAAACTGTTTAACGGACGACCCGAGTTTTGCCTACCGCTTACTTCGTATTAAAATACTACTGGTTAACGCACTCTAACTCTTAAATGGTTCGCTCGGACTACTCTCGCGCTCACCGCGACTGTACGAGAAGAAGTGAAAAAGGCTCGTGCCTTGCTCGACCACGTAAACTCGGTGGAATGTTCTAGAAGCTTTGGAGACAAAGGATCTTAGAACCACGTGATCGTCGCCAGTTTATAGAAAAAGTCTTCGAGGACAAGGAAGGAACTTTTAGCCATAGTGAAGTCAATAGAACATTTTCATCATTACCTCTATGGTCGGAAGTTTTTAGTCAGGACGGATCATGCTTCGTTAAGATGGCTTCTCTCATTTAAAAATCCTGAGGGACAGACAGCAAAATGGATAGAGCGTCTTCAGCAATACAAATTTATAATCAAACATCGTGCAGGAAAGAACCATGGAAATGCGGACAATCTTTCTAGAAGACCTTGCGAAGCTCTTCAATGTAAACGTTGTTTCCGTCTGGAAGAAAAGGACTTTGAAAGGGAAGTACGAGTTTTGAGAACAATTTGTCGTTCAGCCGAATTAGAAGATTGGATATGCGCACAGGAAGAGGATATTGATCTTCAAGTTATTCGAAGATACAAGTTAGAAGGGAATAAACCAACTTGGCAAGAGGTCTCTGCTTTTTCCTCTGAGGTAAAGTATTTCTGGGCCATTTGGGATTCCTTGGAAGTGGAACAAGGTTTGCTATTCCGAAAATGGGAGTCTTTGGACGGAAATGTAATTACGAAATTAATAGTAGTTCTGAAGAGTAAAGTCGAGACAGTGCTACGAGAATGTCATGATGTCAGGATCATCGGAGAGATGTAGAAGAGTGGTGTCGTCGATGTCATCGTTGTTCGGCGAGGAAAGGCCCCAGAGAGAAGGGAAGGGGGACCTTGAAGATTTATAATGTCGGAGTGCCCTTTGAGAGAATTGCACTCGATGTGGTAGTTCACTTGCCGAGGCCCTCGTCTGGGAACAGATGTGCGCTGGTGATAGTGGATTATTTTTCGAAGTGGCCGGAAATATTTCCCTTACCAAATCAGCAAGCAACGACGATTGTGGAGATTCTTCTTCGAGTGATGATCAGTCGACACGGTGTACCACTGGAGTTACACTCTGATCAGGGTCGGAGTTTTGAATCCACCATTTTCAAAGAGTTAATGAAGATGATGGAGATCAAGAAGACGAGAACAACTCCTTTGCACCCTCAGTCGGATGGACTCGTGGAGCGGATGATTCGAACTTTGCTACAGTATTTGTCCCAGTTTGTTTCAGAGCATCAGAGAGATTGGGTATTGGGATAGATGGATCCCTATGTTTCTTCTCGCATATCGCTCGTCTCGACATGAAGTGACTCAAAATAGTCCATCTTTGGTTCTTATGGGAAGAGAATTACGTCTGCCAAATGGATCTCTTTAAAGGGGCAGAGCCCGGCGCACGAAAAGAAGAAAACGACTACGTAGAGGGAATTCGAAAGAAGACTCTGAAAGTTCACCGCTTCGTTCGCCAACGGATGCAAGTTTTTGCTGAGAAGACGAAGATGTGGTACGATTCTTTTTCGAGGCCCATTTCTTTTAAGCCAGGAGAGAAGGTGTGGCTCTTTAATCGTCGAAGGACGAAGGGGAAGTGCCCAAAGCTTCAATTTGATTGGGAAGAACCGTATGAAGTCAATGAACGATTGAACAATTTGATTTATAGGATAATTCGTCTCTCAAGATCAAAGCCTAAAGTCGTATACGTGAATCGTCTGGCCCGGTACAATTCTCGGCATGAAGATTTCAAGAGGAAAGAAGATTAGTTTTAAAACTAATTGGTGGTCTGAGCTGCGAGGTTATCTTCGTAGCTCGGTTCCTCTTGTTTTTAGTTTGTTGCAGGGAACGAGTTCGTCGAGGCGAGGTGTCGGGGGGTACTGTCGCCGCGTCCCTAGATGCGTTTCCGAGTTCCCCAGTGTGAGCCCATTATAAGGGACAGTCTGAGTAGGGTGGGGACATACGTGAAACCGCCCTGCTAGCCCCCCCCCCCCTGGAAGTGATCCTGATCGTGTTCCGCGAGACACGAGCCCGACGGAATGATTCCGGGGGATCCCCAAGTAGCGTAAGCATGGGGTGGTCAGCACTCGGGAATAGGTGTCCCTGTTCACTGGCCGGACGAGCGACGCTGTTGTTCGGGTCGGTCAGAGGGGACATCCTGAGCTCGGGGGCGTTGTTGGGGTGTACAGATGGTACCTTGGACGACACCACTCGCTAGAAGAACCAAAAGGATCAAAACTTGAAGAGGCGAGCTTAGAGTTCTGAGAGATTGATTGGGGAGCGGGCCGATAGCATACCCACAAGGCGTGGTTCCCTGCTGTCGAGCTTGGTTTGCCTTTTCGTCTTCCCGGTTCAGTCCGGCTCCACCGATTTTTCTTTTAGTAAGGAAAAGGGGAATTAATGTAAAATTTATTTTGCAAGGAAATTCCGAAGGAAAAGGGAGGGTTTGAAATAATTAACGCTATTTCTAACGTTCTCTAGACAAATGTACATAGTAATTGTAGAACCTAGTCAAACGCTTTACATTAATTATTTCCTTCTTTATTGGACATGTATTTTAACCTTTATACATAATAATAACCCAAATAAACTGACGCTAACGTTCCGCTGTTTACGTTACGCGGTCGAACTTCTCCCGCTTCGTCCCCCAGACTCCGCGAGCGCCTCGGATGGACCGAATAGCTCGAGCGACGCGGGGAGCAAGGGACGAACGAAAGGTGTTGCGCGTACCATCTAATCAGCGGACAAATCAGTCCGTTATCGGAAAGCAATCGAGCATCTATTGATCCGTTTGTTCCGCCGATCCCGATACACCTTTAGTAATCAATCGGAAATTTTCCCAATCGCGATAAAACTCGAATTGGTTATAACAGGGAGCGATGAAGAAAAAGGAAGCGACGAAGGGAGAGGGAGCGTCGAAGGAAAAGAAGCGTTGGAGGAAATGGAAAGGAAAATAAAAGAGTTGGGAAGAGTTGTCGACATCCTCGCCTAAGAAGAGGACTCTTCTTCGCAGAAGACGAGGGTAGGAATGTCTCCGTTCAGCTGAGAGAATTCCTATCCGGGAAGTCCTCAAGAAAGAAACACCCAAGCCTCAAGAGTCAAGAGGAAGGGCGAGGATTAGTCGAGAGGTTACCTCGAACCGGAACACCGGCGCCTTACTCAAGGTTTTTGAGCGGTTTTCTTTGAGCCGATGGACGAATGTCGAGGCGCAAGCTGTCTGGTAAAGGCCGCTCAGGTAAATGTTTTGGCCAGTTACTTTACTTCCTTTTCAGGCAGAGGTGTTTGGATACGTGACGGTTCCGAAGTTAGAGGTTAACTGATTGAAATTGCCGCGGACGGGACGTCCGCCTTGAAGAGGAGGAAGCAATGTTGCGGTGGCGTGAAGATGCCGCAATATTGCGAAGTTGCGGCGACGTTTTGAAGTGTGTTCCGAAGAGCGAGCGGAAGCGAATCATCGGGATGTTCCGGTTTCCAAGTGAACCGGCAACTTTCAAATTGAGGAGCAACGGGTCGGGAGTTCGACACGGCAGTCTATGACCAGAGGTCGATAACGGAACATCGTGTGACTAAATAATAAAGTTTACCCTTTTTATTGTTACATACATTTCGTCCATATGATTTATTCACCCCCCATAACATCCTAAACATCTGTTCTCAATTTACAATTATTGGCTTCTATTTGCACATTTTTAAACATGCCAACAGGTTTGCTGATCGATTCGTCATGATTTACAAACTCGATGTCTGGTTTATACATAATGATATTATGAAAGTATTTCTCTTTCAATTTCATTGGGATAACATTGTTATCATAACAGACATTGCCGCGCCTGAATCGATTTCCGTATTTGTATCTATTCCGTTTATTTTTACCGACATGAATTGAGGTTTAACCATTTTTTTTCCTGATACATATCTTAGATTGTATAAGCCGTATCTTCATCGCTCGCCGCAGTATCGCTCTTATTGTCTAAATCGTTATGTTCCTCACATGCATTAACAAATATTTAATTTACGATCATTATTCGCCGTATAGTTGCGCTTTTGTCTACGTCCCTGACACATTATATCAACATGACCGCGCCGTTTGCACACATTACAAATCAAAGAGTCACGTAACTTACATTCGTTTCTCCAATGTCCAAACATACCGCAACTGTAGCATCTATTTACCGATGTCCGAGTGTCGCCTTGTTGTCGTCGTTGAGCTCATGTTTGGCCTTGGTTCGGACGATACCCTCTGCTAACTTCTCCTGTGACTCTCTACCTTTGCTGATTTGGTTTGCTCGGCTTTGAAACACGTTCACCTTGTGATTTCTTCTCTGCTGATTCCGTTGTCTACTAATTTATCAACTCCTTTGCTAGCTGCTTCTGATGCGAGAGCTTTCTTAATCGCATTATCTAACTTGAGGTCGTCAACTTTTAGAAGTTCTGCTTTTATCGCTTTAGTTTTTAGACCACAAATCAGCTGTTCAAGAATTTGGTCGTCTTTGTATGCGTCAGGAAATTTGCAATTTACTGCCAATGTTCGTAGAGTGGTTACAAATTCACTTATTGATTCATCTTCCATTTGTGACCTCTGGCGAAATTCATTTCTGTATACTAAATACGATGCTGGTGGTTTGGTGTAATCTGTCATAAGCTTAACTATTTCTTCAAAAGTTTTTTCTTTTGGTTTTGCCGGCTGACATACCTTAGCTATCACGTCGTACGTTTCCGCATTTACTTTCGTTAACAGAATTGCTCTTTTCTTTTTTTCATCTATGATAACGTTAGCCTCGAAGTATTGCTCTATTCTATCAATAAACTTCTCCCAGTCGTTTTTCTTCAAATCGAAATCTAAATTTGCTGTAAATTCCATTCTGTGATTGGATTCAGGTATATCTTGTTCTCTTTCACTTCCGTCCACCGTTAACGCATTTTTTTCTTTCTCGTTGTTTATTTGGTTGCGCATATATTCTCTTAATTTCAAACGTATTTGATCAACGGTCTCACTTTCATTGTACTCTAAGTTGTTAGCTACACACACAACTATTAATTCTGCTTTTCTTAAAGTTTGGATCCAAGCTGTACCACTCCACATTTAGAATATGGCATAAAAATATGGTCCCTCTCTATTCGAACGAACACGTGCACTGAACTTCCTGGAACATCCTCGTCGCCAGTTACTTTTTATGTATATGAACGCCAAGGACAAGGTTCAAATATATGTTTATTCCTCGACGACTGACGAGGTACTGTCTTTATTACTGTAACTTACAATACCTTTACGTACACTAACGCTAGCCACGTATGTGGCTACTTACACGTACATTCACCACACGTACACTACAGAAGTATTAGCAGGGTCGATGAGGAAGGTGGGGGTAAGGGAAGGTGAGGAGATATGTGGAAATTCTAAGGGAGACGAGGAGTAAGGTGAGGGTGGAGGAGAAAGAAGGGCAGAATTTTTGGACGGTAAAAGGGGTGAGGCGGGGCTGCCCACTGAGTCCAATCCTGTTTACGTTATTGATGGCGAATATGGAGGAAGATCTGAAGAAGGGAGGATGGGGGGCGTAAAGATGGATGGGGAGAAATTGTATACGCTGGCCTATGCGGACGATATTGCAGTGATGGCAGAGGACGAAGATGGGATGAAAGGAGTGATGGCAAGGTTGGAGAGATATATAGGGGAGAAAAAGATGGAGGTAAAGGTGGGAAAAACAAAAATGATGAGTTGCAAAAGTGGAGGCGGGAAGAGAGGAAGGATGATATGGAGGTAGAAAGGCGAAGAGGTAGAAGAGGTGAAAAAATGTAAGTATCTAGGATATGTGGTGATGGCGAATGGGAGGCAAGAGGAGCACGTGGAGGAAAGGGCTAAGAAAGGTATGGTGAAAGGGAGGAAGAGCGGGTATGAGGGCATGGGGATTTGAAAGGAAGCTAAGCGAAGGCAAAGGAGGATAGCAAGGAAATGTTGGATGGAGGTAAGAGGAAGGGCGATGAGAGGGAGAGCGTTAGAAAGGTGGGAGGGGGAGAGGAGAGGGTTCTATGAAAGAAAGGGATGGACTACAGGGGAGGTGGAGGAGTGGAGGGATTTAGGGCAGCTGAGAGGGGAGGAGTTGATAAGAAGGGGAAGGGAGATATAAAGGATGGAGAGGTGGGGGAAGACAAGGAACTCAAAACACAACAGATGGTATAAGATGGTGAAGGGAGAGGGTGTACCAGAATATTTGAAGAAGAATTAGGATGAGAGGAGGTGGCAATTGGTGGCGGGGTATAGGTTAGGGGGTAAAATGAAAGATATAAAAAGAAGTCGAATTTGTTGGGGGGGGGGGGGGGGCTAGAATCGTGGCAACATATATGGGGCAAGTGTACGGGCTGGGGGAGGGACAAGGGGTGGCAAAAAGCGGTAGTGGAGGTGTTAGTGGATGAAGGGGAAGGGGAAGTGTGGATGAGGAGAGTGGAAGAATTCTCTCTCTCTCTCTCTCTCTCTCTCTCTCTCTCTCTCTGCGCGCGCGCGCGCAGAGACGTGGAGCTCAGATGAGTGTCTTATGTTACAGTGTTATGTGAGCGGAGCGAAGGTCCGCAGGTGTACTCCGCAAAGTGAATAAAATATATATACACTTGGTCATTTGTTGTAATGTAAAGCCTTAAGAGGGGCGGGCCAAGTAAAGAATCGTTTATTCTAAAATTATTTTTTAAAAGTGCGCAATATATACGTATTTACATCTCATTATTGGTTATTTTGTAGCATCTAGACAATATATTTAAATTTTTGTATGCAAAAATATTCATAAATAATTTAACAGCAGTTGTTTGCTTCTCGAAAATTGATCTCTCTTCAACGCACAGATTGCTCTAATTATCTGAACTAAAAAATTCACCAATTTGCTGTTCAAATACAGTAATACGCATTGTATGAACCTAGATAAAAAAATTAAAAATTCCACGCTATGTTAAAAAAAAATCGCGAAACCTTGTTATAAAATATTATTAATAACATTGTTTATTTTAATTTTTATAAAAACCTTAAGGCTGATGCAAAGCACAATATTTTGGGGAATATTTTGTGCAAAGTTTCATAGCAATCGGATGAGAAATCTATTTCAATAAGCGTATGTAAAAAAAAGTTTCCTGAAAAATATTGCAAAAGTAGGGGGAGGGGGTGCAAGTCATCATTTTCACGATTTAAAATTGATTTAGAGGTTAGAGACCTACGAAGTTTGCAATTTTTGCCGCCGAAAAATTGACGCCGAACGACGGTTATATGTATAGAAAATAGTCATTAAAACTTCTTCATTTCTACAACATGTTAAAAAATCGTCGAAATCGATGAAACCTCGTACTCTAAATAATTACCAAAATTTTCTCAATGTGATTTTCCAGTTTAGCGGGCCAAAATACATACGTAAAACATATTGACATTGAATACACATTTTGGCTGTAAACCAGTGTAATTAACCCATTTGCAACATAAATAAAATATTAATTCTAAAGTATATCTAATTATGCATTGCGGAACCTAGAGGAACGTCACACAGTGGGACAAAATGGCGCTTGGCGATCAAAAATCGATTTTCGTAAATTCGAAAAATGGAAAAACTGTTTAAGTACATGGTGTGACGGAACCTGGCGTGGGCGGCCGGGAAAGCCGCTATTCGACACGCCAGGTGGCACAAATCCCACGGACGAGATTTATTTATTCCTAAAGGGATCTGGGCAGCAGTGTAAAAGCACGCGTCCGTTATCTTCGCCCTTCCGACTGCTCAAACGGAGAGCGGGCTCAGAGAAGGTCAGGAAGACAAAGAAAATAAGGGAAACTCTGATCCACAAAAGTAATTGAGGCTTTATTTAGCCGAAAACCAATCCAAAGGGAGGGAATTCCACGGTACACTCACACCGAATCGGAAAAGGGTGTGGTGACTACGCGGCGAATGGAAACGCGACGCGGAATTCCCAATACAATTCCGAAAATTTGGTGTTACCTAATCCTACGGGGCCTCGCAAACAGGGAGTCCGCCCTAGAAGAAAATACAACCAAAAAAAAGAAATGCCGTGAATTAACGGTCTCGCGTTTCGAAGGGCCCTTTCCTTCGAAACGCGGCACGTTCTCAAACCACGCAAGGCCACGCGGGAGATACGCGAAACGAACGGAGGGAACTCCTAGGGTTCTCGCCTCCGGGGGTGGTCCTGTCGCGGACGAAAAGTGCTCCGGAGCACACGCACGGACACGCACACTCGATCCGCGCTCGCACACACACTCCACAAAAGGAAGCCCCAACGTGTGGGCCCTACCTGAAGGTTGCAGGCCTCGGGGTCCAAGATCCTTGCGTCCTCTGGGGGTATCTCTTCAAAATGGGTACAGGTCCACCACCCACACCCGAAATAAAAACAAACCCGAATCTCTGCACCTTCGTTAAAGGCGGAAAAGGGTGCTCGCTTGCGTATCCGTCGCGATTCACGGTTCAACCGTTAATCCCCGTCTCCAAAACTCGCGCTCTTCTCGTCGTCGGCTCGTGGCTCTCCCCACTTAGGAGCTTTAAGGGGCTCCTTACGGTGTGCCACCACCATGGCATCTCCAGACGTCGATGGCTTTCCTTGCAGTTCTGTCTTCCGTGGCAGCTGCGGGGCGAGGACAGGGGCTGACCGTCTGTAGAGGGTGGCAAATCCTCTTTGGTGGTGGCCACAACGGGGTCCTTAGGTGGAGGACATCACGACCGGCGACTTGCCGCGCTCGCGAGGGGACGCGGCACTGATCGCGAGCGCAAGGGGGCGCAAAAAGGGGGTCCCTATTGGGCCGCGGGCCACGCATCCCTCCATACCGTCACGGACCACCTCCGCGGCGTGTTCGGCGAGGAGGGAGCGAGGACCTTCCGGGGTCAGGGTGCCTTCGTGACGGGCAGAAAAGTTCTGCCCTGTCACACCCCCCCCCCTCCCCAACATTAGAAGGCCTCTTAAAATACTCCCTCCCCCCCAGTCCTGGAAGTTCCAGCGCCCAGCGAGCGGGCAACCTAAAACAAAACTCCAAAAAAAAAATTGGATGAGAAAAAAAACCAATCCGCGATTCGCGGAGTTCAGATAGGGCCACTGGAGTGGTACAATGGACACATTCACTCAATCAATCATACAGTGAGCGTGCTTTACGGTGCGGTGGTAACTTTGCGCGTATTGCGCATCGTACGGCGACGAGCACGGGAATAAGAAGCGGCACAAAAAACGCGGCGCACCGTAGGCAAAAACACGGCGCGTTTTCTCATTGCCGTGCTAAGCAGCCTACCCGAAAAATCACGGGGAATTGGATTACCGTTAATCCAATTCGATGCTCTGGAATTCGAAAAGTATCGAATTCCATAACATCAGCTGTTTCGTCGCCGACGAGCCGTTAGCTCGCGTTCTCCCTGAACCGCCAAACTTTCAGGCGGACCAGCCACTCGCTTCGTTACGGAGTCTACCCACTGCTATTGACCTCATAAGAACAAGAGGGAAATAGAACAAAATTATGTGGGGACTCAACGCTGAAACCAAAAAGAAAACGAAACGAAAGTTGTGACTGTCCGGGCAACTAACCCTTCTTTCGCCCTCGGACCGGTAGGCGAGAAGAAGGGACCGCCGAGAACACGGGGAAATGAACTTTGGTGGACTTCGGCCGGCCTGCGGAAGGAGGGACGCCGGTAAGAGGGCTCCCTCCAACGCAAAACCCAAAATTTGGCTGGTCCGAACTCTACACTAAGGCGGGGCTGACCAGGTAAACGCCTGCTACGTGGGGTCACTCGACGCTAGCAAAGGGTCCCTTTGCTGCGGAGCGATCAACTACGGAGGCGCGGACATTACAATACGAACACAAAAAAAAAAAGGAGAAAAACCAAAATAAAAGAAAAATAAGTCAAAACCGACAACAAAACAAAGAAACTTAATCTAGCGAAGGCTATAGGGAAAGAAAAGAAAAGAAAAACTTTTTTTTTAAACAATTTTTTTTTTTTTTTTTTATAAAAACCACGCCTGGTCGGCCTCACTGCCTGGGCGGGGGGAGCTCAGCGGCCGTGGCTCCTGTGCGGATAAGTTCGCACAGGAGCAATAAGACCTGAGTCAGGCCGCCCCTGGCCTTTGGGGCTGACGAGTGACGGGGGGCACGGGAATCGGCGCCCTCTGTGGCTTAAAGTTGGCGGGGGGTGCCGTAATTGGCGCCCTCTGCGGCCTGACGTGGACGCGGGGCGCGCGGATCGGTGCCCTCGGCAGCGCGCCTGCTGGCCCTTGTGGTCCGTCGGTGGGGGCTGCCGGTCTCCTCCTGCGGCGACGGCTTACCACGTGCGGTGCTCTGCCCAGATTAAGCACCGCTGAGGAATCGCCAACAGAAGAGTGCGTGGCCTTATTCACGGCGAATCGGAATTCGTGCAAATGCACGTTCCAATTTCGGTGGTCCTTTTTGACGAAGATCGAAATCATCGTCTTAGGGACGCGATTAACTCGCTCCACCGGATTCGCCTGTGGAGAGAATAGTACGATGCGATATTCTCCACTCGTTTAAAGCTTTATCGATTTCTTTATTACAGAATTCGGTACCATTGTCTCTGAGAAGTATCTCGGGCGCTCCCCACCGAAATACCACCAGGTCTTCAAACGCGGGAAGAATCGCAGAGTCTGTGGCTTTTCGAAGTGCTTTACACTCAACCCACTTTGTAAATGTGTCTAAAAACACGACAATGTACCGAGTTTGATCTCGTCCTACGGGAAAAGGGCCCATTATATCGGCGGACACCACGGACTAGGGCCGATTGGGAATCCGCCGACCCTCGATACCAGCAGGAGCACGCTGCTCGACCTTGTGCTGCTGGCATGGACACGCTCGTACAAAGCGACGAACGTCCCGAAACATTCCCGGCCAGTAATATCCCCGGCTTACGCGATTGTAAGTTTTATCCGCGCCTGGGTGACCGGCGGAGGGAAGGTCACGGGCCTCTCTAATGGCCTTTTCCCGAAGTTCATTCGGAAGGACGAGTTTCCACGCGTCGTAGTCTGTCCCGATAATTTCTTGGGTTGGAGACGGACGATGGAAATACAAACGACCGTCTGCGATGCGCCAATCGGGGTACGACACGGGATGTGACCGAACTTTTTCCAAGCGACTAGCGTACCAGGTATCCTCAATATCCTTGAAGGCCGTCAGAAAATCGCTTGTGTCGGTGCACTCATTGTCACCTTCGGTCGGTGGTACCAATGCACGGGAAAGTGCATTGGGCACCTGGTGTTGGGCTCCTTTGCGATGCACAATTTCAAAGGAATATTGTTGCATCTGAAGGGCCCAACGGGCTAACCTCCCGGTAGGATCTTTCAAATTATGCAGCCAGCGCAAGCTGCTGTGATCCGTAATCACCGTAAAGGTGTACCCTTCCAGATACGGACGGAGTTTTTTTATTGACCATGAGACGGCCAAACACTCCTTTTCCGTAACGGAATATTTTTGTTCAGGAGCGGTCAAGACTCGATTCATAAAAACAATGGGGTGTTCGTCCCCGTTATGCTCTTGTGTGAGGACCGCTCCGATCGCGTAATTGCTCGCGTCCGTTTGAAGGACAAAAGGCAGAGAGAAATCTGAACGAGCAAGTACGGGGGCGGTGCTCAAAGCTTCCTTCAAATTTTGGATAGCCCTTTTCTGAGCTTGTCCCCAAACCCAGGCCTCGTTCTTTTTGAGCAGCTGCACCAGCAGGACCTTGTCCCTTGGATGGTTCGGTAAAAATCTGGCGTACCATCCGACCATGCCTAAAAAACTGCGCAGCTGCTTGACTGTGGTGGGCGCCGGGTAAGACAAAACGGGCGCCACCTTTTCGGGATCGGGTTCGAGGCCGTTTCGATTGATTAAATATCCTAAATATCGAACCTCTTGGCGACAAAAAGCGCTCTTTTTCCGATTTATTTCGAGCCCTGCTGCGTTCAGTATCCCGAGAATTTTTTTGATCCAACGAAGATGATCATCGAAATTCTCGTTGACGATTACAATATCGTCGAGATACGCAAACGCATGTGGTTCCAATTCTGGGCCGATCAGACGGTCCATTAGCCTTTGAAACGTGGCTGGAGCGTTGGTCAGTCCGTACGGCATGCGTTCAAATTGAAATAAACCTTTGCCGGGAACCACGAACGCGGTAGTCTCCTTACTGGATTCTTCCAGAGGAATCTGGAAATACGCCTGGCTAAAATTAATTGTCGAAATGTAATGCGCAGAGCGTAATTTATCCAGTATCGCGTCCATATGGGGGAGGGGATACGCGTCTTTTTTCGTGACTGCGTTTACGTCCCGATAATCAATACAAAATCGTTATTTCCCGTTCGCCTTCGGGATGATCACTAGACAACTCGCCCAAACACTCTCGAAACGTTCTATTATCCCCTCCGCGAGCATTTTGTCGACCTCCGCGTGCGCTATTTTGTAAATCTTTTTAGATACGCGACGCGGGCAGTGTTTAATCGGAGCGTGACCTTGCACGTCGATCCGATGATGGACAAGAGTTGTTGCTCGCGGTTCTTTCGTGGGTTCAGGGATGAAGGTATCCAATAGTCGTTGTAGGCGCTCACGTTGGACTTCCGTGAGTTCTACGATCGCCGCACAATCGACCTGAATGACCTCCTCCGTTTCCTGAAATCCGGGAACCACGAAAGAATAAACGGGACCGGCCCGAATTTGCCATATCGCGTTCGAAGTGTCTAGGGTGACCTTGAAAGATTCAAGGAAATCGATCCCTAAGACGCAATCGTAATCGAGGTTTTGGGCAACTCGGATCGGCAAATCGTGTCTCCGCCCATCAATTTCGATTTCTACGATTGCTTCTCCCAGGATGCGATCCTGGGCCCTGTTGGCCATCCGTATTTCCCCAGCAAATGCGGTGTCGATGCGTGACCCCAACCATGGAACTGCGCTCGGTCCTAAGTAGGAACGTGCGGCTCCGGTGTCGATCAACGCCCACAACGGGTGTCCGGCTAATTGTAAGCGGACATAATACCGACGATCCACGTATCCAGACGGGAAATCACGTCGACTTTTGTCGGATTCGCTGGCTAATACCACGACATCGGCTTCACCCAGTTCAACTGGCCGTCGTCCCATGAACAATTCGGGTGACATTTTCCCCCTCCTCAACCTGCAAAGTAGCCGGCCCACGAGAAAATTCGCCGTTTTCTCCCTCCTCCTTCGGCAAAGTAGCCGTTTGGTGAGAACAGGGGGTACTGGTCGACGGGGTTGTCGATGGCGTGTCCCGAGCCTCCAAAAGTCCTCTTGACTCCTTTGACTCCTTTTTTCCCTCTGCCGTGCCTAAATATGAGGCCTCCTCGTCTTTCAGCGGGGGGTCACGAACCTCTAGCGACCCTCCCGCTTCGCGTATTCCGCCCGCCGGGCGGCACAATCCGGACACGTTACGATAGTCATGCTCTCTCGGTTGCATCCGTAACAAACCCGTGTTTTACGGGGTTCGGGGCAGTCCGCGGCCCAATGTCCAGGGCGCTGACAATTATATCAAATCCCTCCCTTGGTCGGGGAGGGGGTTGCGGTATTTGTAACCGGGGGCTTTCTTCACCGCGGGCACTTCTTTCCGCGGTGGAAGGCTCCTACGTGTCGGTGGAGGATTTTTCGGCGGAGGTGGAAGAGGCTTCGCCGAACCTTCTCGAGAACCTCGTTTTTTCGGGGGGGTTGACGGTTTCATTGCCGTCTTAGAAATCCCCTTCTCTACTTCCCGAATCTGTTCTCCGTAGGTCCCCGCGCCCATTTCTCGTCCAAGAGCGTAGTTGAGCGCCGAAAGGTGCGCCGACCTACTCGAGGTGCGACATGCCGTCTGCGGCAACGCAAGGTCCTGTGGCGCGGGCGTGGGCCTCTGGTTTCGGGCCATCGCCGCCGCGGCCTCGGCCTCCACTCCGAGTGCGGTCAACTCTGCGAAGGTCGAAAATTCGCTCCTTCTGAAGTATAGGCGATAAAAAGGCCTCAGATTGTCATAGGCTATTCCTAAGCAATCTTCCAGAGATAGCCGACCTGCCGTATGTTTCAAGATAATCTGGAGACTATCCAGAAACGCTTCAATCTTTTCCCCTTCCCCTTGAGTTCGATTTATAGCGTCTTTAATGTAACGCTGTCGGGAGTCTTTGCTCCCAAAGCGTTGCTGAAAAGCTCGGACGAACGACTCCCAGGTTTCGAATTGGGAACCATGGCAGTCGTTCCAGTTCTCGGCGTCGCCCCAAAAAACAATTTCGAGGGCTCCCATTAGGGCCCGGTCAGGGATTCCTGCACTGAGTCGGCATGAATTCAGCCGTTTCAGGAATGGCTCTGCCGCTTGACCGTCTGGAAAAGAAATTCGCCATTTATTTAAAAGGTCGACGGCACTACTCCCCGAAGAGTTACTGTCTTGGGGGAAACGTCGAGGCGAATTATGGCAGCACGGGCAGTCGGGACCAAGGTCGCCTCTCGACAACGCCAATTCTCCGCCGGTAAGATTGCGGGGGGTGGGGCACGAAGTTCGGGTCCTGGTATCCCTCCGCCCTCTGGGCAGTGCCATAGCCAAGGTGACAAAGGTCACCGGGCCGTTCCGCGGTTGCTTGGGTGGTAGGTCGGGGTTGAGACTGGTGAGAAAGGTCACCATGCCGATCTGTCCACCTGATCACCGGAAAGTGGCTGGGAAGTTCGTGACCTTCGCCACGGTTCCCCTCGGCCGACCTTTCTACTGGAGGGAGGCCGAGGAACTCGCGAACTTGACCACAGTTCCATTCGGCCGCCCTTTCCGTGGTGGGTTGGGTTCGGAACGGATGACAAGCGTCACCGTTCCGTTCACCCAATCTTTCTGCGGAGGGTTGGGTTCGGGACGGATGATAAATATCACCGTACCGTTCGCCCAACCTTTCCAGTCGGGGTGGCCGAGGAACTCGTGACCTTGGCCACGGTTCGATGCGGCCGTCCTTTCTGCGGGAGGCTGGGTTCGGTACGGGTGATAAGCATCACTATACCGTTCTCCCAGCCTTTCCACGGGCGGTTGGGTTCGGGACGGGTGATAAAATTCAACGTACCGTTTGCCCAGCATGGTGGTTGGAGGATGACCGAGAAACTCGTGACCTTGGCCACGGTTCCACTCGACCGCCCTTTCCGCGGGGGGTTGGCTTCGGGACGGGGGACAAGTGCTCCCGTACCGTTCAGCCACTCATTGGA
The DNA here is from genome assembly GCF_026225885.1 of Hylaeus anthracinus. NCBI lineage: Eukaryota > Metazoa > Arthropoda > Insecta > Hymenoptera > Colletidae > Hylaeus > Hylaeus anthracinus. Next base: position 1,612,182 of record NW_026534337.1, on the reverse strand, counting down.
GAATATTTGCCTCCCCTCAGGAGGAGTGTGGGGAGGGGAGCTCGCCCTGAAGGGGACGAGACTCCAAAAGAAATTGTACCCGGCGCTCTTGGGCCCTTTCAAATTGCGGGTGGCCGTCGCGGCCCGGTGCTGGGGACAACCGGGGTTGTTGCGACGACCTTTCCTCCTCTTGCCGCCTACTTCTTCCCTCATCAAATGATGGGTGGTAGGAGACCTCGGGGCGAGAGGTAAGTTCCTCGCCACGATAAGGTGGGCGCCGCAGGAGAGGTCGAGCGTAAAGTTCGTACGCGCCTTCGCGATCTCGCGTTGGTTGTTGCGTAGCGGCACGACTAACGCTCTCGCTGACGTCATCTTCCGTCGTACAACTGTGAGCACCGTCGACGGGAGACGTCAGTTCTCGCGAGAGTGAGGGAAGCGGTTCGTCGCTTCGCAGCCGCGGAACCCCACTCTGCGCTATCCCTATACCCGCTGGTCGCGTTCGATCGCCCGATTATGAACTATTTTCGAGCCTCCTCGGCGGAGGTCCGAGCAACGGCGGGAGGGGGGCGGGTAACCGATCCGCCGCGAGAGAAACAAGATTCCCGAAGGGCGCGTCTCTTCTCGCTCTCGCCCCGAAATTTTCCGGCATTGGGGTTTCGCGGCCCGATTCGACGGCGGTCACCTGTGTTCGCGGAATCGCACCCCATTGACGGTCGGTTATTATTGGGGTGTTTGGGAAACTCATGGGATCCCGCCACCGGCCTGCCGATTGACCGGTGGGTAGGCACGCTGCCGCTTCCGCCAGTAGTCGCGAGGAGTCAGGTTGAGGGGTCCTAAACGAGACTCGTGGTATCCCCACCCTGTCGTGTGGTGATTCCGCGACCGTGTACGTAAATGTGGACACGGTCGTGGTTGGGGTCACCACCACTGTTACTCCCGCGACCGTTTCCACAGGCGGAACGGGAGGCCGATCCCTCGGGAGCCTTCTACCCAATAGAGCTTCATATTCTTCAATGAGGCTCGTATATTGGGGAGTCTCTCGTAATAGGGTTGGTATGGAAGTGTGGGGTTCGGACACTTCGTCCTTTTCGGGTCCCATGCCGCCGCCATGTAGCAGCTAATTCTTTTTGCTGCTGAAAAAGAAAGGTTCACTCTTTCATACGATACTAATGATATCTCGGAAATGTACGGGAATCGTTTTCAGAAACTTAGGTAAAGTTAAAATTTTAATTCGGTGTACTTTCTTTTTTTTAAGCGTTACTATTTAACAAGTTTTAATCCCATATACCCTAATAATTTGTTACTTAGTATTCACTTCTATTTCCAACTACAAGATTGAATTTTATCCATTACAATTACAAAACTAAAGGTAACGTTCATATCGTTTTAGTTTTGTCGTGGTAATGAGTATACCAATTGCAATTAGTTTCTTCTCGGAAAACATAATAAAATTAAAAGCAGAGAGACACGTGATGTTTTATTCGTTATTCTTTTTCTCGTGGTATGGGTGTGAAAATGTGCATTGTTAAGGGGATAGACACGGGTAATGCAGCGAGGTGACATTACCGGCAAACCTGGGCGTAAAAAGGGGTCCGTGATTTTTCGCTTTTCGTCCTTGTATTAGTATATTTTAGGCTGAATGAGGGCTCATTCGAAAAAGGAAGCTTGAATACATCCGGAGCTAGTCGTAATTCAACGAGATCTTGTTAATATCTAATATGAGTGTCCAAAGTAGAGAAAGAATACGATAAAATACATCTGCAGAATCCAAGTATCTGTAAGTCACTATAAGAGTTTTGTGACTCACACGATGACCAGCCCCGGATGTATTGAACCTTTCTCTTTCAAATGAGCCCTCATTCAGCCCAATATATGCTACTATAAGGACGAAAAGCGAAAAATTGTAAAGACATTCCCAAAATCGAGTTCTGCCATTTTATGGATAATCGTAGTGCAAGTCACGTACCAAATTTAGTTCAGGAATCGGTATGAGATGGCGGTTACTGAGGACGACTGCTAACGTGAATATCGATACATTGCGACGTTGTCCTTCTGGCATAACAGCGTCTATCCTTTCTTCATGCTGCGCTGTTGCCATTTTATTGAAATCGAAATATTCTTACATTTGCCGACATCGACAGAGCATAGGAACAGACTGCGGAAAAAGAGTAAAAGAAAACATTTACGAGCCTAGTATCATAACCAATTGTCATAACAATATCGTGTTTGGTCTCATTTTAATCAGGAAAACCTCACCAATATGTTAGTGAAATTTGTATTAAAAAAAAATTAACAATAAAAAAAGTTAGTTTGTCGCATTATTGTTTCACAGAGTAGTAGGTATTTAAATTTTTTACAATCACCTCGACTCTCACAAGGAACGTTTTTTAGGTACCGCCTGCAATTGTTTTGATTTTTGGATATGTTTTAAAGGAGCGAAAAATAAAATATACGTATTTTTGTATTTTTGCCTGTTCCATATTTAGGAGATGAAACGACCCCCTAAAGTTTCAGCTGCAATAGGCTATCTCCGAAACTATCATAATTAGAAGAAAACTTTTTAAGAAAAAGTTTCATGTTTTCTAGCTGCATATAAAATCTGACCCCACATTTTGTAAAAAAAATAATTTGTTTATAACAGTATTTTAAAAGTAATTACAGTTTATATAATGACTAAGAAGAACATTTTTTCTGAATCTATTGATGTATCGTATACTGTGTTTGCCTCTTACATTTTTGCGCATTAATATTATGCGTACACCCTTGCTCATAAATTTGTGGACACGTACTACTTTCAATCAATAATTAATGTACATCGTAAATTATCACTATTGTCACGTCCCGGATTTCAGATTTGAAAATCTATCGCCCGTTTCGATCAAATGATGCTTGCCTTTTGTCCCACGCCTCTCTCTTTCAACGACTCGCGTCTGGACGGGATCCTGATCTGTATTGAGTCTATCCTCGCGATTACTATTTATTAGAATTTTTAAGTTTTCGGACTTACTACTTGGTAAGGTCGAGCACCTTTTGAATGTAGTGTTCCCACCGTGGGTCGTTTGGTGGGATGGTCCACACAGCTTCACGTGCTCGGGGGATGATTAATGGGCCTCCAAGATATCGGTGCTGGAGCCGATGCTGGAGTTGATGCTGGTACTGATGCGGATGCTGGTGCTGATGTTGGTGCTAATGCTAGTGCTGATACTGATGCTGATGTTGGTGCAGATGCTGATGCTGATCTTCTTAAAAGTTCGTTTCGAACCACTCGCGGCTTCGCTACGCACCCGAGCGGAAACTTTCCCGATTGCGCTGATCGTTCGTAATCTCGTAGCAACCGCCGAATTTGCTCGCGTCTGCCCGAACGGTATTTTCGCACTGTTTCTGTGTTTTTCATCTACTGAGAGGAAAAAATTGGAATTTATAATAGTTTTAATCGGGGATGAATCTCATGTCCCGTCAATCGTTATCAAGTCCATGCAACCCTTTACAACCGCTGGTTTTGCATCTATTCCTTTCAAAGCTGGCTTCGACGCCTCGACCCTGATCGGAATGTCCGCTCTGCCTTGGATCAGAAAGAAGCCGCGTTAATCAAATCCGTCACTACTGTTCGGGAAAACCAGCTTCGACGCCTCGATCGACCCTTACAGCAAGCACGAAAGTGACTTGGAACCTGAGTACGATGACCGAAAAGAAACCCACGGCCGAGCAATGTTTCTATCTTTAAAATTTCTAAATGACCGGCTTCGACGCCTCGATCATAAATCGAAAAGATAGTTGGTCTAACTATAATTTACTCCCTTTTCCTCTCCAAACGCGTCGAATGATTTAAGGGAAAAAATAATTGCAGCATGTGAATTTGTTAAATTACGATACTGTTTATTGAGACCCGCGCACGGTCTTTTATTATGGCAATTACAATCAATTACAGGTTTTGAATAAAAAGGTTCACTACCTTGACTTCGCAATTGAACAATTTCTGAATTAGAACGAGAACTCTGAACTCTGTGCAAACTAACGACTCGACGAGGACTATAATTTTTAGACGACAACTCGGACTTTAAGTCTTTTATAATTTCGAACGACAACTATCCCGAGCCCCTGAATTGCGGGCGTACTTATACCCCTAATCCGGGACCTATCGAAGGAAGGAGAAAAAATCATACCACGTGATTTATTAAAAATTCATGGGTGGTGGTTGATTTCTTCCCATGGCGTTAACAATAACATCTTGTCCGAAATCATTCCTAGGTGTTTAGTCTACCCCTTATCGGTTTTTGGTGACTGACACCAACGATAGCCACTGCCGACGGTTCCTTAGCTGATGTTACGCTTGAATTCGTCGAAAAGATGCAAGGTCTTATTAGATCTGGCCACCCACCGGTGGGTGGTAACAAGTACTGAGAATTGTACGGGACCTGTAGCTGCGACTTAACATCTAGGAGAACCGTTGTATTCTCCTGCGTCGCGATAAAGCAACCGAATCCGCGGTTCATGATAGTAAATAAGCCGCGATCGTACCGTGGTCGTATCAGGGGCACATAATGTAGCAAGAAGTAGATCGCTCGCTCCGCACCCGTAGCTGTTATCGCTTAGGTTCTCTCTTACTTCCTAAACGCTTCTCAGTCTAAGATATAGGGTGACGTTCGAATATACAAATACTACATCTATCTTCAACTCATTACAAGGGAAAAATATGTCCATGGTTTGGACGGTCGATATGCGAACGTCACACTATACAACTTTTGTTGCTAAATTCTATATTGGATGTATTTAACAATATTTGATTATATTAAATATTTCGACTGCCATATTTAATTTTTTAGTGGAACTATGGGATCGTTTAGATAGAAAAGTTCAGAAAGAATGTTCAATATATCAAACACATTTATGGCGAAATATTACAAAATAAATGAGATAATATTACTTCGGATACAATGAAGAAATTAATAGTATCCAAGTTTGGTAAAAAAAAATGATAATATTATCTAGTTATCTCTAAAGGTTTTTATCATTACTCATGTGATATTAAAAAAAGACTATTAACAAAATATATTCGCTAATACAACATAAACATATCGAAAGATAAATAATACAATTGATATTAATAGATTTGCAACTGTTATTAGATATTTAGTGTCCACATACTTCTGAGCGGGGGTGTATTGTATGCATCGCGCAGATACGCCGCGCCGGGTCGCGGTCATGTCAAATATAGACGTACGATCATTATCTTTGTTATAGGTTATAGCTATTGTTTTTCGCAAACAACACACATATATAATCAGGTACATGTTATACATCAATAGATTCAGAAAAAAAATATGTTCGTTTTGGTTATTCTATAAACTGCAATTACATTTAAAATAATGTTAGAAACAAATTCTTTATTATAAAGAAATTATTTTTTTTACAAAATGTTGGGGCAGATTTTATATGCAGATAGAAAACCATGAAACTTTTTCTTAAAAAGATATCTTCTATCTATGATAGTTTCGGAGATAGCCTATTGCACTTTATATTACAAACTTTATATCGTTTCACCCCCTAAATATGAAAACGGAACAAAATAAAAAGTAGATATATCTTATTTTTCGGCACTTCAAAACATATCCAAAAATCAAAACAATCGGAGGCAGACACCTAAAAAACATTCCTTACCAGTCTCTCTTTCTTCTTCATCAAACTGTCTTTTTTTACTTCGTTGACGCTTCGAAACTCTAGACGGATTCGAAGCTGGTCGGACTTGAATATTTGGTTATACGTACGTACAATGTATACCCAACCGAGGTGTCGATTCTGTTTACACGCCGAGCGCCAACATAGAAAAGGACACAGCCAGTTAAGGAGAGAAAGAGAGGTCGAAACAAATCGGAGAGACTATATATATCTCATTTTCGCTCGCTAAGATCGAATTATGTTTCTCGCTTCGTTTAGAAACAGCAGAAAGCGCCACCTCGTTTTCATCGGCCAGCCGTGTCTCTATGGGTATTACCATTTTTATGCAGAAAAATCTGCTGTAATACCGACCAGCCAAATCGGAGAGGTCACGTGCCGTGCCTACTAGAGCTGTCGAAAATACCGAATATTCAAGCGGCTTTCAAGCCGAGTCAAACCGGGACCCGATTTCCGAGCCGAGTCGAGTACTTGAAAAAACCGAGTAGCTTAAAAGATTCAAGCTATCCGAAAGAAACCAAGTAACTTGAATTTTTCAAGCTACCCGAATAGAACCGAGCGGTCCGAAAAAACCAAGCGGCCTGAAAGAACCGGGCAACTCAAATGGTTTCAAGCTTTTCCGAGTACACATGTTAGTCCACCGCCGGGCAACAATGGTATCATAAAAAGGACGTAGCAAACTAGACCCAAAGAAGGTCGACCATCATTTTCCGTATTTCTTATCGGATCTTAACGGATGTATTACCAATCGATTCCTTATGTTATCCCGATGAAAATGTTACCATACATGATACAATTCGGATTATTTAGAAGGAAATTATACGGAAAAAATGATTTACACGCTTTTTGTCTATCTTCGTTAAAAATAGTCCGATTTACATAGTGTTTAGTAGCGTTTTCATCAGGAAAACGTAAGGAATCCATCGGCGTCACTCCCGTAATAATACGATGCATATGAAGTGAAATCGGGTGATTACTGAAAGCCATAAACCAAGGGTTGAAACATCCAAAGCGCACGTGTGCCGACTTTAACCCACAACGGACCTCAAAGTCCGTTTTGATTATTTTTGATTATTTGAAATATTTGGGAATATACTAGTTTTCACTAAGTTAACTCATATATATATATATATTAAACGTTGAACAAATATACTAGTTTTCTCTAGTTACGTTAATTAATAATCTTCAAAATGACAAGTTCACAAGCAAATGTGTTTAACAATGACATAATGAACTTGACGGTTTCACTTGCTAATTCTATGTCACTACTGACGCAACGGACGTGTGTACAGAACGTTACATCGACGATATCGACTTTCGACGGAGAAAATTTGCCTTTAGCGAATTTTGCACAAAGCGTTGAAGACGGGTTAACTTTGATTCCTAAGAGTTCGGAAGCCGAGTATCTCAGAATAATTTTAACGAAACTCACTGGTCCAGCGCGTAGATGTACATTAGAACATCAATTTGGAAGTATCAGTGTTAATAAAACATTTAAAGAAAAGATTTGCTCCGGGAAAGAGCTTATCGTATTTTCAAGTGGAGATCGCTAATCTGCGTATATATAAAGAAGAAAGCCTACGAAAATGCGTCGATAGGACTAGCCATCTGGTCTACTGTACGCGCGGAGCTATTCGGGAAAAATACCGGGACAACGCTGAACAATTCGTCAAGGAAATGGAAAAGGATGTCTTGGAGAATTTCATTGATGGGTTACCGAATCGAATTTCCTGGAGAGTGCCGGCTCAGAACGGGAGCTTAAAAACTCTCGAAGAAGCTTACGACGCTGTGCTGCAGATAGATAGGAAGTTGAGGAATCGAAGACAGATCCCTCGTAATGAATCACCAACACGATGGTCTCGTAAGGACTACCATACGGAAGATGTTCGTTATCGCGAGCATCAAGTGTCGTACCCACAGTCTCCGTCGCCGAGTAGGTACAGCAGACACAGCGAGCGGTATCCCCGAACATCTGGTTTCGAAAACAAACGAGAAGGGCAGCCACGTGCCGCGGCCTGGACCTTGCGTCAAAGGAGTCCGTCGGTGTCACCTTCTAACCGTTTTCGATCATCTGGCAACAATGAAGGAAAACACTTTTCTATCTTAAAAAATTCCGATAAAAATCGCGGGCACAATTTATATTGTTGGCTCTGCGGTATAAAAGGGCATGATAGGAAATCATGTAAGAAAGATCCACGTAGTCTAAAATATAAACGAGAATCGCGTGATTCATCCGTTGAATCAAACGGTTCTTTAAACTTCGATCGCGCACGCCGTACCGACGACACGATGAGCGAACGCGAACAAGCTCGTCAAAAGACAGTACGTTTCAGGGAAAAACCCCAAAACAAAGATCCCAGAACTGGAATCAGGCATGGGAGAATTTTTAATTGATGGTGGAGCCGCTATCAATTTAGTCGTTCTGAACGTCCTAGGAGAAAAGGCAAAAATAATTTCCAGGGAAGAAATTGAAATAACCGGTTTAACTTTAAGGGAGTGGACTCCGTCGCCGAAAAGATCGACGCGACATAAAAACCGAGCGGCCACTAGAAGAAGAAAATTAAGTAAAACATTTAGCCAGTAGAGGAGCTGAATGCAATTTTTGCTGTTTAAAATATGATGCTGGTAAGGTAAGGTAGGCTTTATAAGCACGCGAGACATCTGAATGTGGACAACGACAATGTATCGTGGTGCGAGCAGCCGTCCGAGACACACTCACACATGCAACGCTCGGTGGCATGTCCGTGTACCTACGAGACTGCAAGGGCTTGCGTATTGCGACGTTGCCGTTCTCACAACAGCGTCTCTCTACACTGTTGCCATTTCACTGAAGTCGAAATCGCGCTTAGCATCCCGTATCCTTACATTTTCCAACGTCGACTCTCAGTCTCTCTTCCTTCTTCATCGAACTGTTTCTTTCTACTTTCGTCGTCGCTTCGAAACTCTAGCTTTGCGTTGGACGCGGTTCGATCCCGGTAGGAGCCACTTATTTTTTTTTTACTTTTTCTTCCTTTTGTATCATGTTTTGTTATGGAAACAACCTTTTTATATATTAAGATTACTTTTATACAATATTGTGCAATTTTTATGTTTTCTATCGCATTGAAAAAGAAGTCAGGATGTGAAAGGAGTTTTCTACAAGATTTATAAAAACTTACGTCATTATAGTTTGTAAATAACAATTTAATTATATTAAACAAACATTGCAAAAACAAAACATAACAAAACATGATACAAATGGAAGAAAAAGTAAAAAAAAAATAAATGACTCCTAAAGGGATCGAACCGCGTCCAGCGCAAAAAAATCGCCTTCGCAACCTGGCACTCCACCGATTGCGTCACGCTGCTTCTACGATACCTCTGACTCTTGTATGGTCGACACTCGTCAATCGAAATTTAGCTATTTTTAAAAATTTATTTCTCGAAAACGAAAGACAGTAGCGCCTTCTCACTTGCAGAGATTGTTCTGCATACCCTTCTTTACATATGACAAAAATTTGATTAAAAAATTCGGGGGATACTAGGCGATGTCTCCTTGTGAGCCCAGTCTCGTTCAAAAAGCGCTCGTCCGGATCGCGAACTTCCCTTGTGAGCTGTTGAACATTTTCGAAACGGCTTTTTCTCCGCGTCGTCCATAAATTATTGTAAATATGATCCGAATTGTATTATATGTGGTATCATTGTAATTAGAAAAATGTCACAAATGTAATATTGAAAGTCTCGCTTATTCGGCTGGACTCTTACTTTCAGATATCGCGCATCACGCATTATGACAGAAAAGAGCAAAAGTAGAGTCCTAATGAGAGCTTGCGCTCTAGTTTGAACATTTATCTAGCGGAAACGACTATTGAGAAGTCTCGAATCTGCATTGTCAAGACATAAATAGGACAATACGGAACCCTTGCAGTCTCGTAGGTACACGGACATGCCACCGAGCGTTGCATGTGTGAGTGTGTCTCGGACGGCTGCTCGCACCAACGATACATTGTCGTTGACGTCTCGCTTGTTTATAAAGCCTACCTTACCGATGGCATGTGTCTCCTTTGCTATGTGTTTCTGACTGAGTGTCTCTATGTGCGGAAACAGTTATGAGCGCTTGTAGCGACAAATGCCGGAACTATATTTTACGTGTAACATGATAATCCTAGACAGGGTGCAAGGGCTTGCGCATTGTCCTATTTTTGTCTCGACAATGCAAATTTGAGACCTCTCAATAGATGTTTCCGCTAGATAAATGTTCAAGCTAGAGCGCAAGCTCCCATAGGGACTCTACTTTTGCTTTTTTCTGTCATAATTAACAATATTCAGCAGCGTATGTTAGCTTAGACAACGTGGCAGCACTATCGCACCACCATATTGCTTCTTTTGATCGCGAAGTACTGCTGAATATTATTAATTATGACACAAAAAAGCAAAAGTAGACTACCTATAGGAGCTTGCGCTCTAGTTTGAACATTTATCTAACGGAAACGACTATTGAGAGGTCTCGAATCTGCATTGTCGAGACACAAATAGGTCAATGCGGAACCCTTGCAGTTCCGTGTACGTATACAATGGTGTGGAGCTGTGTGAGTGCATACTAGACATACAAGGCACGGGAGTCCACTCCCTTAACTCCTATTCACACTTTAGGAACAACAATCCTCCATATTCACGAAACCCCTGCATTTTTCTACGTAGTAAAAGAACTTGCAATAGAAGCAGATGGATTAATTGGAAGTCCATTTATGATGCAAGAAGAAGTCGAAATTTCCTATTACTATGGAACGATGGTATTAAAAAATAAACCCATTAAACCTATACGTTTTTCAAGTCATCAGGATTTACTCGAATCTAAAAGGTCAAATTCTCCAACCAAACATCGTCTCGAAGCACGAACATCACAACAAATCACAGTAAAAATAGCCAACCTAAAAATAACAGAAGGATATCTACCGCGTATTAAAACTCATAATCACCTCTACATCGAGGAAGCAGCAGTAACGAACAATAAACGAAAATGCCACATAATGGCAACAAACACTAGCGATGAAGTCGTTGAAATCGAAATAGAACCACAGGAAATAGAGTCTTACGACATCGTATGTACATCAGATGATGATTTTTATCCAGACGTAGAACACCCATCAACATTCAGGACACAGGAACAAAGAATTCAAGAAATTTTAAATACGTTAGATTCAAGACATTTAAATATAGAAGAAGTTTCTCGCTTTACAGATTTAGTCAAGGAATTTTTCGATCGATTTTTCCTTCCAGGAGATAAGCTCGGAAAAGCTATGCTCATTTTAAAACATTCAATTCACACGATAGACGAAATTGCCCAAGAAACCTGATTCCCAGGGAAAGAAACGATGGCGCATGGTCATCGATTACCGTATGCTCAATGAGAAAACAATTTCCGACAAATATCCATTACCACAAATTACCGAAATATTAGATCGATTAGGAGGAGCCAAATACTTCTCAGTTTTCGACCTAGCAAGTGGATTCCATCAAATCGAAATGGACCCGAAAGATAAGCCGAAAATAGCATTTACCACGCCGCATGGACATTACGAATTTTCTCGAATGCCTTTCGGTTTAAAGAACGCTCCACCCACCTTCCAACGCCTCATGGATGAAGTACTTACCGGACTTCAAAGAATTGATCTATTTGTCTACCTGGACGACATAGTTGTATATGCATCATCATTAGAAGAACACAATATTAAAGTTAGGAAATTGCTAAATCGTCTTCGTGAACAGAGTTTAACACTTCAGATCGACAAATGCGAATTCCTGCGAAAGGAAGTAGCATACCTTGGACACATTATTTCTGAAAAAGGGGTAAGACCCGATCCTAGAAAACTAAAAGCTGTCAGTAATTTTCCTACACCAACTACTCAAAAGAATATCCAACAATTTTTAGAACTCACAGGATATTACCGAAGATTCATTGAAAATTTCACCACAAACGCAAAACCCCTGATCAATTTATTGGGCAAAGGAATTAAATTCAAATGGACAGAAGAACAAGATCAAAGCTTAAAACATTACGCTCCGAACTTTGTCGGCAACCAATTTTACAGTATCCAGATTTCAGTAAACCTTTCATCGTTACGACAGACGTATCCGAATATGCTATAGGCGCCGTGCTTAGTCAAGGTGAAATAGGAAACGACCTTCCGATTGCCTATGCATCCCGTAGTTTAAATAAACCAGAACGAAACTATTCGGCTACGGGAAAAGTATGTTTAGCAATGGTTTATGCCGTAAAGTACTTCAGACCTTATATTTATGGGAAACAGTTCACCCTCGTCACAGACCACCGGCCGTTAATCTGGTTACACTCAGTCAAGGACCCTACCTCAAGACTCATCAAATGGAAGTTAAGACTTTAGGAATACGAATACCAGGTCGTCCATAAGAGTGGAAAGATGAATAAAAATGCTGATGCTTTATCACGCAACCCTACACCTACTTGCTTGCCTCTGCTTCCGCGAGAATTCCGAGACCCCGATTTTAAGGCGCCAATGACAAAAACAGACGCAGATAAAAAATCCATAGGATACCGTGTACGACAGTTACAGCGAGATAGAGATAACCGACCCAAGTACAGAGAATCAAGTACCATTTCCATCACTATCTCTATGGACGAAAATTCCTGGTATGAACAGATCACGCCTCTTTGAGGTGGCTGCTCTCGTTTAAAAATCCAGAGGGGCAAATCGCAAGATGGTTAAAATGGTTACAACAATATGATTTTGAAATAAAACATCGTGAAGGGAAATTGCATGCTAATGCGGATGGTCTTTCAAGTAGACCCTGTGAAACTTCGCAATGCAAACGTTGTACTCGTCTGGAAGAAAAGGATAATGAAGAGGAATATCATGTTTTCAGGACTATTTGTAAACCAATGAATTTGGACGAATGGATTGTTTCACAATAAGAAGATAAGGATATTAACTTTATTAGAAAACGTAAGCAGGATGGAAATAAACCAACTTGGGGAGAAGTTTCTGCTCTTTCTTCTGGAACGAAGTTATTCTGGAAAATTTGGGATTCTTTGGAAATGGATTTACCAAGGGTTGCTACTCTGAAGATGGGAATCTGTGGATGGAAAGGAAGTTAGTAGATTACGTATTGTTCCAAAAGGTGAAGTCGAAGAAGTGCTTCGAGAGTGTCATGACGCACCTTCTAGAGGACATTTTGGAGTAAAGAAGACCCTTGCTAAGGTTCGACAGAGATTTTTTTGGATTGATCATCGAAGGGATGTTGAAGAATGGTGTCGCCGGTGTCAGCACTGTTTGGCGAAGAAGAGCCCCACGGAAAAGGGAAGAGGGTCCCTGAAGGTATATAACGTTGGAGCACCTTTTGAAAGGATAGCGCTCGACGTTATGGGTCCCTTACTGAGGTCTTCGTCTGGAAACAGATTTGCGCTGGTTGTTGTTGATTATTTTCCGAAATGGCCGGAAGTATTTCTTATACCGAATCAACAAGCGACGACAATTGCAGGAATTCTTCTGAGAGAGGTGATCAGTCGACATGGAGTTCCCTTAGAGTTGCACTCTGATCAGGGTCGGAGTTTCGAATCCACCATCTTCAAGGAATTGATGAAGATGCTGGGAATCAAGAAAACAAGGACAACTCCTTTACACCCTCAGTCGGATGGACTCGTGGAACGAATGATTCGGACCTTATTGCAATACTTGTCTCTCAACGTTTCTACTGGCGTATCGTACATCCAGACATAAAGTTACCCAGAATAGTCCTTCTATGGTTCTTTTCGGTAGAGAATTGCATCTTCCACTTGATCTTTTGATAGAAGCTTCATTTGAACAGAAGGAGGAAAATCTCTACATTAAGGAGGCACGTGAGAAGATTATTAAAATACATCATTTCGTTCGCCAACGTATGAAATTGTGTTCAGAAAAGATGAAATCACGGTACGATTTACATTCTAACCCTATTTCCTTTATTCCGGGAGAGAAGGTTTGGTTATACAATCCTCGAAGAATGAAAGGAAAATGTCCAAAGCTTCAGTCCGATTGGGAAGGACCTTACGAAGTGAATCGACTAAATGAGTTGGTTTATCGGATTATTCGTTCTTCCAAGTCTAAACCGAAGGTTGTTCATGTGAATCGTCTTGCTCGGTACGATTCACGAGAAACTTCCTGAGAAGAATGGAAATTGACATCTTCGCCCAAGAAGAGGACGCCTCATCGCAGAAGACTAGGGTGTTGAAGCACGGGAACACCCGAGAACTCTTCAAAACCGAAGCGTGCAAGTCTCAAGAGTCAAGAGTCAAGAGGAAGGGCGAGGAGCCGTCAAAATGTTATTCTTTTTCTTGAAGATGCTTTCAAATTCTGATTAAAAGATAAATAATAGCGTCTCGCTCAAGGTTTTTGAGTGGTTTTTCCTTGAGACGAAGGACAAATGTCGAGACGGTAACTGTCTGTAAAAGGCCACAGTGCTGTTGGGACTTGTGACAGTCCAAGTTGAATTTGCCGCGGTCGGGACGACCGTTCTGAAGAGAGGGGAGTAGTGTTGCGACGGTATGAAGATGCCGCGCTACAGTTCCGAGTTACATCATCGCGACGGTGTGAAGATGTTGCGACGACGTGAAGTTGCGGAAACGAGTTCCCGCGCTTCCGGTTGCTAGGAAGCGGCAAACTTTTAAAATAGTAGAGAGCGATTCGAGAACTCAAAGAGAGAAGACGTTTCGTTACAAGTCTCCAAGATTATCGTTATATTATCGTTAAATTGTTTAAAAGTTGTAGTTTGTTAATAAACTTTATATTTAATTAAAATGAATTCTCGTGCTTCAACCCCCCGGTGCAACAATATTATATACATATTATACAGGTTGATCAGGCTATTATTATCCAGTGATTTTTTTTTTTGTAAATCGTAAATATTAAAAAGAAATGAAAGGAGAAAGAGTAGTATCGATTTTATTCACAACAAACTGACATATACATTTCTTTCGGATATACATTCCTTTGGTAAAAACGAAGGTGACCTCAAATTTTTTTAAATTGAAAGCGTGAAATTTCGAAAAAGGTGGGGCCAGCTTCACACTTTTCAAAAATTTGTATCGCGTGTAGCTTTTGAACTAAAGAGGGGCAAACGAAAATTCCACTTGAGCAAAAATGAGCAAACGATGAGCAAACGTATGGCAAAAGAAAATTTTGAATTTTTCAAAAAGGTGGGGCCAGTTTCACACTGGTTGTGTAATAGTCTAAGATTTGGAATATGGAACGCGAGGAATTGGGCAAATAAATATGACGAACTAAGTAAAGTTATTTATGATTACGACCTACACTGTATCTGTGAGACATGGATGGATTCTTATAAAGTTAGAAAACCAAATGGATATAAAGTATATCAGAATAAAATAGATTCCAACTTGAAAAAACTAAGTGGTTCGTGTCCAGGACATGGGATTTTCATAATATATAAAGACAAACTTAACATTAAGATTGAAAGGTGTGAGAAACATAAGAATCAATGTCGAATCGATATTGTTGAGACCTTCGGTTATATGATGTCGCCAGCGCGCGCGCGCGCGCGCGCGTGTGTGTGTGTGTGTGTGTGTGTGTGTGTGTGTGTGTGTGTGTGTGAGGGGGGGGGAGAGGCTGCGCTCTGTATGCAGCGCCTCTAGTTTTCTTTGGCACCACATGCAATATATACACGCCTTTTTTTCTTAACCTACAAATATACATATATTATAATATATCCTTCAGTGGCGCAGTTCTATTCCCATAACGTCTCCCAATAACAAAATTTGTAAATAATACAACAAAAGGGAAATCTTAATTGATAAATATGTAGAATTTGTTTCGTTCAAATTACTAGATTATAACGATAAGGAAGTTTACAACTGGAGGTTGTTGATGAAAGATTTTAAAATAAATAGCAAAACTATCCTCATGGGGGACTTTAACGCAAAAAACAGCTATTGGAACTGTCCGGTCAATGATAATTCGGGCATGAGTTTGGAAACAGTTCTGGATGAAGAAGATTTGGTTGTCATTAATACAAATACTATTTCTAGATCAGGGGAGGACAGGTCACCGTCTAACATAGATTTATTAATATCCAACCCTCTCATGAAATTTCTTGCTGGGAGTCAGGTTTTAGCTTTGAGTCGACCACCAAATTATTAACGGTAGGGTTAAAATTCCGGAGAATATAAATTGGAAAAGAGTCCAACAAAACAAAAATAAAAAAGAGAGAATTTATTGTAACAACTCTACAGATTAGATGCGGATTAGGGAATATTTGTATAATAATAAAGATAACTTTAATAGGACATTTAATAGCAAAAGAAATTTACAAGAAAGATATTCTTATTGGTCTCAATTTATTGTAGATATTTTATCGGAACAGTACAAATTAAGACAAAATAGAACGACTAATCAGACACGCAGACAAGACAGCAGAAAGGATAACTCAATAAATAGTAACCTATTAACAAATAAACGAAAACCCCATGAGAAACAGCCGAATAAGTTTTGGTGGGACAATGAATGCGAGGTAAAATGGAGGGAAGACGTCGGGTATAGAAGACGTCGTTATAGCAGAACACAGCCGGACCACATGTAAAAACCTAATTAAAGAAAAAAAAACACGGCCTGGGTTAAATTAACGAATGACATTTCAAAACAAGGAAAACAGGGGAGATTTGGAAGAGAATTAAGGGTATTAAGAAAAGAATAGGGGGAGTGAATCTGTCCTTGATCAAAAATTAAGATGAGAATTAGAAAATAAAGAGATTGCAAAAATTAAAGAAAAGAACCGAAATCAAGATAGTAGCGAAATCTTTGAAAATATAGGTTATTATAGGGAAAGTAATCCGAATGTTAAAATTTGGGAGAATTGACTTGAGGAATGGGAATTTCAAGCGGCACTAAGGTCGGTAAAAGGCAAACAATCGGCAATTGACTATCGTGTACTGGTAGAACTTCCACAATTTCTAAAAGATACACTCTTTAATCTTATGAGGGAAAGTTGGGATAAGAAAATGGTTCCGAGGGAGTGGAGGACAGGAGAGATTATGGAGAAGCCGGGGAAACAGACCTTGAGGACAATTACCCTGACTTCCTGCCCAGGAAAACTCATGGAGAAAATTTTAAACAATAGGCTACACCTTTGGTTAGAAAACAATAAAGTAATAGAAAATTCTCAAGCGGGCTTCAGAAAAAATAGATCCACCATGGACAATCTAAATAGAATAATATCACTTGTTAAAAATAATTACAGAAAAAATATATACAGTCGGGGACAAAAATAAGTGGACAGTTACTGGAAGTAAGTAAAGATGAAGTTTGATCGAATTAACGTAACTGTTATAAACTTCAGTTTTATTAATTATATATTTTTAGTATTGTAAGGGATGTAGGTTCGCAGGAAGGAATTTGGAAACAGGTTCCAAGGAAAAAAGGAAATGGTTTATTTATTAACCAATTGTACATATTGTTTTCCTGGGAGAGGAATAGGAATTACAGGTTTGTTCGAAAAAAAAAAACAAAGCTTTTGGCTCAATTTTTTACAATAACAGAAATTTACAGAAAAGTATATCGTATCGAGGCGTCCGGATGACTCTACCGTCCATTCCCTGGAAGGCGACCGGCGGTAAATCCAGCCGTTCTCTCCGTTCCAGGGCGGCCAGGCAAGAGCTTCCGTACTCTCCTCTTTTACAGGCGACCGGCGGTAAATCCAGCCGTTCTCTCCTGATTCTCGAATAATCAGAAAACGATCCCCACCCTCCTTCCTCCGAGAGGCGACCGGTGGTAAATCTGACCGTTCTCTCCATCTCAGAGGGGAAGGATAGAAACGCTCCCTGAGCACTCTCGGGCGTCCGAAAGCTAGGCTTCGTACTCTCCTTACTCATTAGGCGACCGTGGTAATTACCTCGTTCTCTTCTAAGAGTGCAGCAAAGAATGCCGCGTCCGCTACCGCGAGAGCGATTCTTATACCCGATCGTTGCTAACAAACCGCGGTCAATCAACAAGCCGCGTTACTATGCGGGCGCGTTCGCGAGGCGTTCGCGATGTTCCCCGCTCGCCCGACCCCGCACGCCTACCGATGGTCGAGAAATTTCGATCGCGATTTTCTGGTATTGTTACAGTATGTACATTATGTAGTGAATAATTGAAGTTCATACTTGCATCTTTGTGTAAACATGCTGTAGTTAACGAAACTGATAGCTATTTAGCAGCAGACAAAAATAAGTGGACAAAGTTATCGTAAGGCAAGAAATGTATACGAACATTAGGCAGAGATTATGCTTACATGCAGTAATCCCACAGGAACT
Organism: Hylaeus anthracinus; assembly: GCF_026225885.1. Taxonomy (NCBI): domain Eukaryota; kingdom Metazoa; phylum Arthropoda; class Insecta; order Hymenoptera; family Colletidae; genus Hylaeus; species Hylaeus anthracinus. Next base: position 1,594,229 of record NW_026534337.1, on the reverse strand, counting down.
TATTAGTACTAACTCAGCCTTCGTACGAGTACAAGCATTTCTAGAAAAATTTCAGAATATCAAAAACGGAAAAAATTTCAAATCAAATTCGCCATTTAATCGTTTTAGATTGCTGTAAACAATTAAGTTACCGCGTGATAGTTTGGAAGTATAACGTATCTAAAAGTGCAGTAGACAAAGTTTATAAAAAATTCTACTACATAATACGGTGAAAAATTTAAGAGGCCGTGGACGCAAACGCTGCATCACCATACAAGAAAATCGTCGAATTGTACGTAAATGCCGACAGGATCCAACAATTGCATCAAGAAGTATTGCAGAAATAATGGGATTAAAAGTTTCAACGAAAACAATAAAACGAAGACTGCACGAAGCTGGATTAAGATGTTGCAAGGCTGGACGCAAGCCATACATAAACAAAATTAATATGAGAAAACGTTTAGCATTTGCAAACAAATATTTGAATATGTCACTAGCATTCTGGAAAAATATAGTTTGGAGCGACGAAAGTAAATTTGAGTTGCAGCAATTAAAAAAAAAGCACCAAGTCTGAAGGAAAAAAAATGAAGCATATAAAAAAGCATTTATTACACCTACAGTTAAATTTGGCGGAGGATCATTAATGGTGTGGGGGTGCTTTTCATGGAATGGAGTTGGTACATAAGCAGAAATCGATAGAATTATGAATGCAGACAAATATGTATATTGATATTCTAAATGAAAATTTAGAAGAAGCAGTAGTAAAGATCGGTTGCGACGACGAATTTGTCTTCCAACAAGACAACGACCCCAAGCATAGTGCTACGAAAACTAAAAAATTTTTTGATTCCAATATTAAATTGCTTGAGTGGCCGGCTCAGAGCCCCGACTTGAATCCTATAGAAAATTTATGGAGTTTACTGGACGCAAAAATTCCATTGGATCAACGAAATAAAAAGGTCGATTTTTTCAAAAGGTTACAGTTTGAATTTGAAAAAATTGATAAAGATTATGTCGAAAATTTAATAAAAAGTATTCCCCGACGTCTGGAAGCAGTAATAGAAGCAAAATGTGGCAATACCAAATATTAATTTCAATATGTTTTCCATTTGTCACGTATTTTAATAAGTGTCCACTTATTTTTGTCTGCTGCTAAATAGCTATCAGTTTCGTTAACTACAGTATGTTTACACAAAGATACAAGTATGAACTTCAATTATTCACTACATAGTGTACATACTATAAGGATATATAATTAATAAAACTGAAATTTATAACAGATACATTAATTCGATTAAACTTCATCTTTACCTGCTTCCAGTAACTGTCCACTTATTTTTGTCCCCGACTATATTCCCCGAATATGAACCTGTATATTTTGTTAGATATATTGCAAGAATTAAATAGCCCTCGATGCCTTATCTTGTGGATTAAGAGTTGGTTAGCGAAAAGGAGAGTGATTGGTTGGAAAATTGATGGTTCTAAGGAGGAGGTTGAGTGGAAAATTGGGGTACCACAAGGCTCCATCCTTAGCCCTACGCTGTTTAATTTATATATAGCAAGAATAAGAAATTGCATAGAGAACCCTTACACGATTTCGTTAATTTATGCAGATGATGTAGCATTCGTGTCCAGTAATATACGATAAAAAACTTCAAAAAAAATAAAAAAATTACGCCAAGTACATGAAAAAGTGGAGGACTCAAAGAGTTATCATTGAAAAATAAAAGATCCCCATAAAAAACTACAAGAAAATAGAAAAAGATGTGAAATCGAAATAAGCTGCCAGATGATTTGCCTAGATTTCCGCGACCTGGAAGTCAAATGCTTGGCGTGGCCAGGCAAGGCATTCTTAGATCATCAATACCCATACTTTCTCTCTCACAGACTTTTAGGTAATTTGTCAATTTAAAACTCTGACAATTTTATAAGTACACTTTCATTATTTTATATTTTAAAATAATTCTTATTCTCAGCTCATATGCAGTTTACATCAGAAAAATGCCTTCAAATTTAGAAAATATTGGAGGCGTGTTGAGATATTCACGAAAGAAGTTTCAGGTTAGATTGGAATGGACCATCTCTCCTGTAAAAGATACGTGGTAGCTCCAACGCCATACATAGGCGGTGACGGATAATTTTTCATGTACTTGGCGCCAAGACGCTACCGTGTCTCTAGATAGATGAGGATACATGTGTAGGATATCTGAGAGAAACAATAGTGAATTTTTGTAAATTCTTGGAAGTAAGGAAATTGGAAATCGCTCAAGAGAAATCAAAAATTATGATATTCGGAAAGAACGTAAAAACAAAACATTTTAGTATTAAAAACTTGGACATAGCAATAGATATTCCGATAGTAGCAGAAACGAATTTTTTAGGATTGATAATTGATGTAGATCTAACATTCCACTCTCATATAGTAGCGGTAACCGGGGCAGTGAAGAAAAGATTGAATATTCTTCGTTATCTTTGTCATTCAAATAAAGGGATCAGTCAGGAACATGCGCTGATGATGCTCAGGACCCTTATATCAACGGTTAGTGAGTACGCTTCTCCGATTTATATCTCGCAAGAAGGTCAACACCAAATGTTAAAACAGTTAAGGAAGCTCGAATCACGTGCCATAAAAATTGCTATGGTGTACAGGAATTCCACTCCTCTGAACGTAATGTACCTTGAAACAGGGTTAGTTGGGTTTAGACATAGAGCTAGGCTGCTGGACATCAACTATTGGCTCCGTCAGACAGAAAGGAATTTGGAAGAGAATGAATTAATTGAAAGTCACCTTAGAGTATGAAACAACATAGATAATATTCAGGAGATTCAGAGGGCTTGGAGATCCAGCGTTTTTTGTTTTATTTATTACGTTATTGAATCCCTCACGGGATTATTAGCAATATGCTCATTTCTGAGCATATTGACAAATACATTGTAAATTAAATCAATCAGTACACATTATAGAATTAAACAAACTTAAACTTAGGTACATTGTAGTATTACACAAAATTTAAACATAGATACAATTACTATATAAGCACAGTATATATGTTAGTATACTAGAAACGATATGTGATTTACGACGATAAGCCATGAGATTTTAGAAACTTGAATATAATTAATAAGGGTTGAATCATTGGTTTGCTGAGGAAAACATCTATTGTATGAGGCGAATAAAGTCCGATTTTACAAAGATTACGAATCATGTTATTTCTATTGCAATTAAGGATTCTCTTCTTAAGCTTAACTCTGAAAAGAGAGGCGGCCAGATGATAATGGTTCGAACGACATCTGTTTACCCAAGTAACAAATTCCCTAGCATAACCCTTGTGCGCGAACCAGGGGCTCGAAGGACTGTAAAAGAATTTGAAGTACTTCACTCCTTTAAATTCTTCATCATCTAGCATTTGCTTTTTCTTCTTATTCTTAGCTTGTTCTCTGAAGAACTGTGTGAAGTCAGTGTATGGGACTGGAAAGCTGGAGATTTCAATTTCAGTAACGCGTTTAGCCAGGAGATCCACTTTTTCGTTGTACAGTATTCCATTGTGAGCAGAAATCCAGTAGAAACAAAGATTTCTTCTACCATTACAATCTGACTCGATAACCTTCAGGATGTCACATATGTACGGATTAGACTTCCCATTAATGAAACCTTTGGCTAAGGCTTGTAAAGCACTCAAACAATCCGAATAGATAAATACGTGATCGTTGGAGTAATTATTGGCTATTTGTAGAGCTGTTTTAATAGCAATCCATTTCGCCGTGAATGTGGACATTTTTTTGTTTAAGCCTGTTAATGCGGAGATGTTTAATTCCGGGCAGTAGAACGCTGCCCCGACACTACCAAAGTCACTGTTTATACTTTTAATGCCATCCGTGAAGAAGGAGATAGAATCAGCAGGTCTACTATGATAATGTTCCATAAAAGTACAATTGGAATCAGGTGAGGTCTTCAAGTGAGAGCCTAGTTTAATATTTACATTAGCACAGGAGTAGAGAGTATTAAAATTTACTAGATACGGAATTAAATTGCATTCAGTTTTAATACTAGGCATAACAATCTGCAGGGTTTCTTGAATTTGAGCTGGAATTATTGTATAAAAATTATCTGTTAATTTTTTCCAACTGGTAGATTCCTTTATCCGTTTTATAAACTTAAAAATGATAGAACTACTATTAGACAATCGCCTAGCCAGAAATTTGTTGCAAAGGAATCTTCCCCGATGCTGTAGAGCCAAACACTTCGATTCGCCCAAGAGAACATTGGTGGGGATACTGATTCTGTAGCCTAAAGCAACTCGTATCGCAGCGAATTGAATTCTTTCAATTTCCAGCAACAGCTTCCTACTTTTAGGTAAATAAATAAAACAATTATATTCAATAATTGACCGGATGAGAGATTTGTAGAGAGTTAAAAATGTGAAAGGTTCAGCTCCCAACTTTATTCCACTTACAAAATTGAAGAATCTTCAGCCTGTTAAAGCATTTCTTTCTGATAATAGCAATATGTTGATGAAAATTGAATTGATAATCAAATGTGATTCCTAAGAATTTAACTGATAAGCTGGATTTAATTTTGTTATTATCAATTTTAATAATGCATGAACAGGTTTGATACCTTTTTTGTTGAAATGTATCAAAACTGTTTTTTCAGGAGAAAGGGAAAGACCTAAGTAGTTAAGATTGTTACCTATAGTAGATAAAGACTGTTCCATCAATTTTTTACCCACATGATAATCCCATTTGCAATTATACAGGGTGTCCAAAAAATGTTGGATGTTCTTGAATGGGGTGTTTCGGGGTGGGGGGTGATTTGAAACAATTTTTTCTTAACGAAAATGTTGTTCAAGGCTTCGTTAAGGAGATACTGACAGAAACCCCCGGCCAATCAGAGCGCGAGTTTTTGTTTCTGGAATATCTCCTTAACGAACCCTCGAGCAACATTTTCGCTAAAAAAAATTGTTTCAACCTCCCCCCCCCCCCCACTCGCGGAACAACCCTTTTCAAGGACCTCCAACGTTTTTGGGTCATCCTGTATATTGCTCATAACTATTGTTATTGCATGAAACCTATTGATTATAGGTTGCCACTAAAAAGAGTGAAATAATATAATTTTTTGGAAAAAAAATTTAACCGACCTCAAAAAAGGTACAGTGGAAAGTATGCAATAATTTCTAGGTAATTTATATGAATACGCACTAGCTCTAGATAAAAGTATGGGAAAATGCAGTGAAAAGTATGAAATAATTTCTAGTTAATTTATATGAATACACACTAGCTCTAGATATAATTGCTTAAAAGTATGGGAAAATGCAGTGAAAAGTGTGCAATAATTTCTATTTATACTGCATTGTTATTCACCATCGTTTGATGAATTTGGTTAAATTATTAAATACATCATATCAAACGCAATGCACCTTTTTCGGAGGCGGCGCAAAATTTAAAATTAAGTATATCCAAAATTGCCAAACTTGGTTTAACTTTCTGTCGGAGAAACAGAAAATATGGTCTTTAATTATTTCTATCATTACATCCACTTTAGACATCATATTCATTAACACTATTCAATATCGCCGCCCCTACCAAATACTATAATACAGAATGAATGAAATGAAACCTATTCATACAGTTTTTCCATGGGGAGAGTTTATACATTAGCAGTAATCAATATTGCCGCCTCTCCCCTCCAAAAAAGCCCCAAATCTACTCAAACTATATTTCCGCGTACATATTATATACATTAACTATTAATTCCACATAGACAATAAACATGTATACATTGACAGCATTCAATATTGCCGCCTCTACCAAAAGCTAACCCAAACCGGAATTAAAAATTTTTTACATTATGCGCCGCCTCCGAAAAAGGTGCATTGCATTTAATATGATGTATTTAATAATTTAACCAAATTCATCAAACGTTGGTGAATAACAATGCAGTATAAATAGAAATTATTGCACACTTTTCACTGCATTTTCCCATACTTTTAAGCAATTATATCTAGAGCTAGTGTGTATTCATATAAATTAACTAGAAATTATTTCATACTTCTCACTGTACCTTTTTAGAGGTCATTAAATTTTTTTTCTGTTTAAAAAAAAAACGGGTAAGAAATGACAAATCGCAAAGTCTTGATAGCAGTATCACCGGGGGAACATGCTCTACAAGATGCAATAGGGTTCATTCCGATTGGTCAAGCCATCTTGGCGAAATCGATGAACATACCTTAAAAAAAAAAAAAAATGTCGAATTGAGTAATCTCCTCCTTTTCGAAGTCGGTTAAAAATTAAAAGAAAGATTTAGTGGTGAGTTGTTCATCTTCAACCCAATATTTAAACCATATATGAATTTATCTTGTTGTGATCACTCGGAATATCAAAAATCATATTGATTTCCGGGAGCTTCCCTAATTGGTATTCTCGGGTGGCATTTCTATTTCGTGTATAATATTATTCCGACAATTTTATTGTGTTTCTGTATTATATGAAATTACTGTTGCTGGTTTCTGGAATATCAATAAATAATATAATTAATTTCCGGGGTAACCCTAGTTGATATCCTAGGAACAAATATATATATATTTTCACTGTTTTTCTTTATAAAATATGTATCTATATTTTTGACGATTTGATTAAGATTATGACTTGAGTCTTGATTTGGTTTTTTGGTTCAATTCAGATTGGACCATTTATTTTTCAAAAGCCTGTACTTATCCCAAGCAATTCTTTCAGTAAACTCTCTAAAATTACTGTAACAATACCAGAAAAAAAAAACCGCGATCGAAATTTCTCGACCATCGGTAGGCGCACGGGGTCGGGCGAGCGGGGAACGTTCGCGAACGCTCGCGAACGCGCCCGCATAGTAACGCGGCTTGTTGATTGACTGCGGTCTGTTAGCAACGATCGGGTATAAGAATCGCTCTCGCGGTAGCGGACGCGGCATTCTTTGCTGCACTCATGGGAAAGAACGAGGTGATTACCCCGGTCGCCTAATGAGTAAGGAGAGTACGAAGCCTAGCTTTCGGACGCCTTTAGCAGCTCAGGAGAGAACGGCTGGAATTACCGCCGGTCGCCTGATTAACGGGAGAGTACGGGGACTCTTCCTGGCCGCCCTGGGACGGAGAGAACGGCAGGATCTACCGCCGGTCGCCTTCCAGGGAGAGGACAGTGGAGTCACCCGGACGCCCGAGAGTGCTCAGGGAGCGTTTCTGTCCTTCCCCTCTGAGATGGAGAGAACGGTCGGATTTACCACCGGTCGCCTCTCGGAGGAAGGAGGGTGGGGATCGTTTTCTGATTATTCGAGAATCAGGAGAGAACGGCTGGATTTACCGCCGGTCGCCTGTAAAAGAGGAGAGTACGGAAGCTCTTGCCTGGCCGCCCTGGAACGGAGAGAACGGCTGAATTTACCGCCGGTCGCCTTCCAGGGAATGGACGGTAGAGTCATCCGG
>NW_026534337.1:1529593-1556802 GCF_026225885.1 Hylaeus anthracinus | reverse complement strand
AAAACCCCGACCAATCAGAGCGCGCGTAGACCGTTCGAGCGGCCGCGGTAGCGAAGGCTACGCGCTAGGCGGCAGCGTTAATGTCCTTCAATGCACGTCGAGTCACTTGTTCGCGTACAAGCGCGGCCGCTCGAACGGTCTACGCGCGCTCTGATTGGTCGGGGTTTTCGCTTAATATCTCCTTAACGAAGCCCCATCCGACATTTTTGTAAAGGATATTGTTGTTCAGAATCGTCTCAGCTACTCCCCATTTCCGGCTCCTCCCCGACTTTTAGGACACCCTGTATATCGTTAAGGAAAAAGTTGTTTCAAATCACCCCCCGAACCACTCCTTTCAAGGGCCTCCAACATTTTTGGGACACTTTGTATATACTACAGACTCAACGACAAAGTTCCATTGTTACTTTGTTCTTCTGTGACGTCACATAGATAATTTTATCTTTGCTTCAAAGCATTTATCTGAAGCCGCGTCTATAAGTACAGGGCTGTTTTAGCAATATTGGCGCTCCGGGCAAGATTATCGTGGCGCCCCTTCAGGGGTATATACAGAGTGTTCAAAAATGTTGTAACACATTGAAAGGGGTGATTCAGGGGGTGATTTGAAACAACTTTTTCCTTAGCGAAATTGTTGTTCGAGGCTTCGTTGAGGAGATATTAACGGAAAACACTAACCAATCAGAGCGCGAGTATGTCGGTGAGCGTAGGCTACGCAAAAGGCGGCCGCGCTCATATGCTACCGCGGGCGCTCTAACGGTATACGCGCGTTCTGATTGGTCGGGTTTTTTTGTTAATATCTGCTCAACGCAGTCTCGGACAACATTTTCGCTAAGGGAAAAGTTGTTTCAAATCACCTCCTGAACTACCCCTGCAAGGTGTTAAAAATTTTTTTGGGACACCCTGTATATACCCCTGAAGGGGCGAAACGATAATCTTGCCCGGGGCGCCAATATTGCTAAAACCGGCCCTGGTTGTAAATGTACAGTAATTATATGTAATTTACAATTACTGATTGCTTTGACACTGTTCACGTTTAAATATTTATTACAATTATTACAATAATGAATGAGAGGATCAATCAGATTGCATTTTGCGCCATCTGGTGAAAGATATCGAATCAGGATTCTTATTCACTAGCCTAACTGGCTAACACCTAGCGGACCTAGCCTCTTGCTATTTCAGAATAAAAATTTGGTTTTAGTGATTGACATTTGCTAGTTCGTTGTTATTTATATTATCACGTATTCAGAACAAGTCTCGCGTTCCCGATAATAAGTATCAAAATGGGCGAAGATTTCAATGGAGGTAAGTATTCTAAATGTCTCTAAAAGTACTGTACTTTCCGACATCGTTCCCGCGTTATAACCAGGTAAATAATTCGGTTGACTGTAATGGCCGGAGAAACATACTCGTGAAAGTAGTAAACATACCTCGAAGCGTTTCCTTTATAATTTTTCCCTAAAAAAAAAAATCAAACCGAGAACCATTCGTAATTTATTTTAACGTGACTTAATCAAGATCCGATTCATTTTCGCGAAATCTTGGAAATTAATCGATAACCTCAAGCATCGACGAAGATTGTCCTCATGGGTATATTTCTGATTATGCATTGAGAATGTATTATTTCAACGACTGATATTATTTTATTGATTTCCTTCATGGTTCCCTACGTTTTTTTTGTTATATATTAAAGTGAACTTGAAAATGGTTGTGATTTTTGTGTCAATAATTTTAATCTTTGAGATTCAAGTAATGTATGCACATTTATACACATTATAAGTAATATACATCGTTAATAGCTCTATGAATTATTCATGTGTGCATGAAATTATATAAAACTTGTGTACATGTGAAATTAAGTTGTAAATCTGATACATGTCTTTAAAGCAACATGTTCAAAGTTATTGCAAAAACTTAGTGTTTTATTATTAATCAAAATAAAAGTAATCAATATTTATAATTCCACATATTTTTAATAGATCGAGATCGCCAAGACCGTGATAAGGATAGAGATAGAGATAGGGACCGTGATAGGAGACACAGATCTCGTAGTAGGGATCGTAGGAAACGTTCACGCTCGCGTTCTAAAGAACGAAGAGATCGAAAAAGGAGTAATTCTCCTAAGAAGGGTCGTAGTTCTAGAAGAAGAAAACCATCTCTTTATTGGGATGTTCCACCACCTGGGTTTGAACATATTACTCCCTTACAGGTAAATTTCAGAATAAAAATATATAAATATATGTAATTTATTAAATTTATAATTCAATATGTTTGCTACCATTGCTCATTGGAAATAAAATGTATTAAATAAGCAAATTAAATATTGTAACAAATATGTATTATAGGGAGAGAGAAAAGTCAGATTGAGTTAAAAATATTATGGCTATCAGTAATGGGATATAGGCTGCTTCAAGTCATTTTTATTTAGTTGTAGACTTTTTAGGGGTGATTAAAACATCTAAGTTAATACAACTAGTAATTTCTGTTATGACTGATCTTTCTTTCTTTCTATAGTACATTTGGAATATAATGTTAATTGCAAAAGTTAATGAATGTTAATTAGATTCATACATATTTCTTTATAGAAAGAAAACTTTTTTTAATATGTGTATATACAGAGTATTTTGTTTAAAATGAAATGGTTAAATGTCTCATGAGGGGATGAAGCTACCAAAAAAAAGTTTCTAGAAAAGTTATTTGCTACAAAAGGGTAAATTATATAGAATAAATAATTTTGTTGTAAGTAAAGTGGTGGGGAAGATTTAAAAAGCAAATTAATTTTTTTAAACAGAATTTTAAATTAAGGATTGCATATAGTACATTGAACACAACCTGCCAATTGAGCAATAATAGAGTATTTTCTTTGTGTCTTTTATCCTTATTTGATTAACTGACAGGCTACATTAAATGTACTAAATACAACTTCCAACTTAAGGGTTTATAATGGGTATTTAAAAAAGTTCGTGGTTTTTGCTGCTCAATCAAGGCGAGAATGCTACGCAGGCTTGGGAAAGAATTTGTGGCATTTACAGACAAAATTCTCTATCAAAATTTTGATGTCAAAGATGCATCATGCTGTGGTCGACCAATCACAGATCGATGCGATGAAATTATGCAAATGGTTGAGAAACGCCATGAACTTTTTCAAATACCCAATATTATGATAAATGACTATATATGATAGGCAAATAAATGTGTCTAAACAAATGCTATCTTATTCTAACTAAAAATATATAAAGATCCATTTATAAAAATTAATTTGTTTATTAAATTTCCCCCATCACTTTACTTATAAAAACATTTTTTTTTAATAACTTCATCTCCTTTATAAGATATTATTTAACCATTCTATTTTAAGCAAAACACCCTGTATACAGGTACAAAATGTGTACAAGAATATTGATGGGTTCACAGTATTTTATGTCACATATATTGTGACACTAATCTATATTTTGTATTTCATTTGTTTATATGGAAATGAAATAGCAAGTTCATTGCATATAAGCAATGTAGGTCTTGGGAGGGTTAATGTCATACATATGACATGGTAGCAAACATATTAAACAAGTTATATTTTTGTGAAACTAACACTTAATTCCAATAGTATAAGGCAATGCAAGCTGCAGGACAAATACCAGCAAACATTGTGGCAGATACACCGCAAGCAGCTGTACCAGTCGTTGGTAGTACAATAACTCGACAAGCAAGGAGACTGTATGTAGGAAACATTCCATTTGGCGTGACTGAAGAAGAAATGATGGAGTTTTTCAATCAGCAAATGCATCTATCTGGACTTGCACAAGCTGCTGGAAATCCAGTGTTAGCGTGTCAGATCAATTTAGACAAAAACTTTGCTTTCTTAGAGGTACAATTACAGTTACTTGGAAATAATATTTTTGTTATTCATAGCTCATATTATTATATGATAAAATATTTATTGCAATTTTCTATAGTTCCGTTCGATAGACGAAACAACGCAAGCTATGGCATTCGATGGTATCAACTTCAAAGGACAAAGCTTGAAAATAAGAAGACCTCATGATTATCAGCCAATGCCAGGAATGACTGATAATCCAAGCATGAACGTGCCAGGTACGGTTCCTGGTATGTTTTATACATGCTTTTTTTATCATTATATACATTATAGAAACAAATTTCTTTTCAATGTTACATAAAATATAATGCAACGTTTTATCATTTTAGATTCTCCACACAAGATCTTCATTGGTGGTTTACCCAATTATTTGAACGAAGAACAGGTATGCAAACATATCTATAACATAATTTTGTTTATTGCACACCTTTGGATGCAATTTTTATTCACTGATGCCTACACATAAACTAAATTTCATTTTACCATATTTACTTCATAAGCTTTGTAAATGTCTTAAACATGTTAAATCTAATCGAATATCATCAGTGATTAAAATATCTGCATCGCTGTATAACAATGCTGTAGGATTACTTTGAATACATGCTAGTTCTCAGCATTGTGAGTTATACCGAAGGATTAAATGATATCATAGGTATTTAGCTATTTAGCGGAGATCAATCTTACGAAGATGTGTCAACTATACTCAAATGCCACAGAGGTACGTATGGGTATCCATTGGATTTCAGCGTCGACTAGGTTTTATTCAATCAGGTGAAGCAGGTTTCAGTTCCATTTGCGTGTCTGATCAAGTCTAGGGATTGTAGAACCTCGTATCTTAAAATTCTCATCTCTTCTCGAAACACCGTTATTCGATAGTGGGTAGGAAAATGGTTAGTGGTGTTGCAGCATTCAGGCGGCATGCAGTCGTAGCAGTCGTGTTTCTTTTACAGTCCTTTTAGGATCATCGTGGACCCAGCCAAGGGAATACGAGATATTTCTTTATATTTAGGAATTTTTACCTAGGAAGACAGGGGGTAGGAGATGAAAGAAGGAATAGTTGTATTTATATTTATAGTAATTATTCAAAAAGAACGATGATTATTCGTATTTACCTTGAAGTTGTTAGGTGCAAAGAACTATCTTCAGAAACAAAACGTTCTTTGTATTTTCACATTTAGAACACTTGCAGAATAAATTTCCGTGCATTGATGTTATGTGCAAAAAAAAAAAAAGATTTTTTAGGACTACAAGAAATAAGTCAACATTTTATCAAGTATACAGAAGTTTTTTTTTCTTAATGGGATTACAGGGTCAACACATAATCTTATGTGCATCTGGTAACAGCTCCAAGTCTTTTGGCATCTATTCTTTTCAGGAGTATTATTTCTCTTGCAGCTGTTTTCTTTACAGGCTTTTCAGGCTTTACAGCTCTTCGTCCTTGTGTCTTGTTACGTTTACAGGTTACACGAACGAACACATGTGTTCAAGTATCAGTAATGTGCATTTATACAAAGACAAAGTGCAAAGAGAAAGTAAGAAAATAAAAGTCGGTAAATGTGATTACATTAAACGTTGGAAAAGTGAATACATACTGTGTTCTTACAGTGGTACATTGTTCAAATAATACAATCAAAAAATATAACCATTTGGTTATCATATAGCAACTGTGGACTGATACCAGTGCCCTTTCTCCCCATTTCTTAGCTTAGGGTTGCGCCGATCAAAAGCATTTGCTTACCACTACCACTACTTCTACCACTACTTCTACCACTACTACTACTACTACTGAACATGACAAAATACCACACTGCCTGGAGAAAGGCTAGCCCAGTCCCTCGAGGCAAGTACTTATATCATTTTCATGCCTTCGTATTGGGCTTATGCGACTTTTGCAGCCCATTTTCCGAAGACCTTGGTTGTTCTACACAAATGGTGCGTTTTCTAATTCGATAGTTTTTCATTGATAATAGCGTGTTGCTTACTCTTATGGACATTAACGATGCAATAGGAAACATTGAATGGTTAAAGGGATAGTTTCTATTATAGAATTCCTAGAGAAGCTTGAAACTTCAATAGTCGCCTGAAATAGGCTTAATCTCCTAGGTGTCAATAATGTCTAGGGCAAACTCAAATCTAATGTCTTCATGATATTGTCCTTATTGGAGCATACGTATATGGATGCTTGGAATGTCTTGGTTATATTATATAACTTCAGATAATTTTGGAGATTATTGTTATATAATGCTTTAGCCAAGGCACATCAGGTTGTGTTTACATATGGCTCAATGAAATAAATTTAAATACTTATTTAACATTTGTTAGTGTTGTATACATCACATCTACCTGGAAGTTTTAACTCTCAGGAATGACAGTAAATCTTCATTAAATGCAACATGCTGTTATCTTTGCTTCAGAGTTTTCAGTACTTCTGGAAAATGGAAAAACGTAAGTAAATTTGAGGTATGCTTCTTTTTGAAGAGAGAATAAAAATGAATGTGGGAAATATCCGCGTTCGAAGAGCAAGAGTATTCTGTTCAAAACATTGACAAAGATCTGTTCCAGACTGGAGTCAAACTTTTGTATGTAAGAAAGGCATTATATGAAGATGTTAAGTGAAAATTGAGTAGGCGAGACCATGCATTCATAGTGATTTCATTATCTTTAGATTATGCAACTTTCGTATTATTTTAAAATCATGATAATTTAAAATGTTTATATTATCAACAAGACAACTACAGTATAATTAAAAATAGTCTACAAAACATCGAATTTAATAATTCACGATTCAGTTTTAGTTCTAAAACAAATTGTACCAAATATATAGAAATATTCAAATTATATTGTATTTTTCACATACTTGTAATTTTTTGGAGTATTACATATTAATGAAGAAAGAAAATAATAATTATTGCATTCAAATATGAAATATAAATAAAGCAGTTGCATAATCAAAACTTATTTAGATAGTATTAATATGACATAAATAAACAAGTAAAGTCATTTTTATAATACAGGTGAAGGAGTTGCTGATGAGCTTTGGACAACTAAGAGCATTCAATCTAGTAAAGGATTCGGCTACAGGTCTATCCAAAGGTTACGCATTCTGCGAGTATGTTGATGTGTCATTGACTGACCAAGCAATTGCTGGATTAAATGGAATGCAGCTGGGAGATAAGAAATTAATTGTACAACGAGCTAGTGTAGGTGCTAAGAATCCTATGATTGGCGCACAAGCTCCGGTTCAAATCCAGGTGCCTGGATTATCTATGGTGGGGACAAGTGGACCAGCCACTGAGGTAAGACACTTTGAATCAAAACTTCATTTTTTTAAATATATTTTATACCGTAAATCTATACTTTGTCTGAAGCAGTTTAACAAAAATTAGCGAAACCTGGCCGAAAATTCCATTTGAAATCCAGGTTTAAAAGGGTTAAAATATAGTAAGCTTATAAATCAAATATAGTAAGCTTATAAATCAAATATTATAATTTTTATTAAAGCTTTTTATTACTTCATAAGAAATTGAATATAATAAGAACAATTATTATTATTAAATACTATGTATAAATAACAACAGGTGCTTTGCCTACTGAACATGGTGACTCCCGAGGAATTAATGGAGGAAGAAGAATATGAAGATATTTTAGAAGATATTAAAGAAGAATGTAACAAGTACGGTGTGGTTCGATCAGTAGAAATACCACGACCTATAGAAGGTGTTGATGTACCTGGATGTGGAAAAGTATGTTTCCTACTAATTTGGAAACAATTCTAATTTCACCCGATTTGATACACTTCATTGAGTTCTTGTATTTTCTTTTATAGGTATTCGTCGAATTCAATAGCGTGATTGATTGCCAGAAAGCACAACAAACTCTCACAGGACGAAAATTCAATAACCGCGTTGTGGTGACGTCATACTTCGATCCAGACAAGTATCATCGCAGAGAATTTTAAATTATAGATTGCTCTTTTCATACCAATTAATAATTGACTACCAATGTATAATAGTATATATTGAATGAATAATCACATGAGCCCGAAAGTGAATTTTTTTTCATCAAATTGTACAAAGCAGAATGTAATTGATTTCCGATCGTATTGTGCGGTGAACGATGTTTGTTGTAATTTGCGCATCTTTTGATGATATAACCATATATAAATAATGCGTAACTTATCATATAAGATATTTCACAATTTTTGAATTAGTAAAAAACTAAAAAATAGGTACGGTTATACGCGTAGCGGTATTATTGAATTTCAATAATCAATTAGTAAGATTAAAATAATAAACTATTGTGAAAGACAGAACTATATAAAAATAAATAACACATTAGCATTGTGTTTATACGAAATTTTTCCTACGCAGATAATTTTATGCTATCTTTCCAAAATATAACAAAATTATGTATTGAATGCTAACTAAAATATTTGTGTATTTTTATATTTGAATTCAGGCATCGTTTTGCGCTGCAGCTTGATACAAATGACCTTCTCCAGTATCAGCATTATCGACTACAAATTTTTGTAGTATCGCATAGAGTCCACCACCGGCTAGCAACATACTAATTCCTACTAAAAGCACTATAGACCATGCTGGTATCGCAGTTCCCCCTGAAAAATTAAATACTCTTGTTTACTACATATATTATTTTTCTTTTTGATTTGGTTGTATTTATGACTTACAGTAATAGCGTCTTGTAATCGTTTTCCGTCCTCTTAGAATCTTACGCCTTGCTTCAACTTCGTCCATAAATATACCCGCAATTACTGGTTAAAATTGATGGATTGATATGAAATAATGTCGATTTATTTTTCTTAATGTTATTACAAATTATTTATACAATCATATTGGAGTTGTTTCATTTCCGTTTATCTTGTATCTAAAATCTTATTGTGTAATATTTGTCTTATTTTCATAATAACTCCATTATGCTTTGTGATTTTTATAAGTTACCTGACATTAGGTTTTGTAAAACCACCCTTTTTCATAACATTTAATGCGTAAACATTTTACTGGCAATTTTTATTAAAAAAAGAAAGAAAAAATTATAAACACGTTTTATAAATCTATTGTAAATTTTTTCTTATTAAAATAAAATTTATAGTTCGACACAAGTAGAGCTCGTAACGAATTTTATGAAATTTTACATTTTGTAGAAGTATGGTAATTTAGCCAGTAAAATTATGTATTTTTTAAAAAATAACATAACATAACAAAGTGAGGTATTACACGTAACTGTAATAATAGGTTCTTTCAAAATGATTAAATTAAAAATATTGCACAAATTAATACAATTACTTACGTAGGCCAATAGCAAAGTAACAAATCAACTTCTTGGAACACATCTTGTTGGTAGAAAATATGTAAATTACCAAAAGTAGTATGTTATAATCAAATGTTTCTTGTGGTTGAAACGATTAGACGAGTAACGTTAAAGTCACGTTAGAATACCTCAGAGATATGGACGGTGAATCCATAGTGAATCAACGTTTTGATAAGAAATATCCGATAACAGGTGGAAGTGCATCTTATCTGTATCACGAGAGAGATAAAAGATATTCTTACTACGAAGCTCAATTGGGTTTGTAAACATTGTTAGCACACTTTCAGGAACTGATCTTTTTTTCATTAACTGTGCTTTTGTTTCTAATACTATTATACATGTAAGTGATCAAAAATTAAATATTTAAGTTAGGCCCTTATCGCAGAGTAGATGAACTGCACATTAAATCTGTACAAAAAGGATTGTTAAAAAAATGTATATATACACTCATAATCAATTCATGATTTAGCTGTATTAATAGCTTTGGTTAATGTCCTAGTTTGACTCATCATAAAGGTTTCTCTAGCAAATCCTGTCTTAAACGTTTTAACATTCTTTAAATTAATTATTTATTAAGAGTTATTAATTAACTATCAACTGTTCAAACAATTAATTTTGTTACATATGAGGTAGGATATATTAAAGAAATTTTGCATAAGATTTCTAAACTTACAAATCCGAGATGAAACGCAATAATATTGTTCCTTTCATACAAAATATTACTTATTGCTTAAGAAAGAGCTTTTTATTCATATACTAGGGTACTTTAACAGATTAGTAACCTGGGTTTGTTCCGATTTATAATACAAAGATAAAGATATTTGTACAAATTTATATAAAATGTTTAACTAATATTATACATTGGGTGAATTAAAAATTAGGAGTTGGTTTCTTTACTTGTTTTTTCATGTGTAGCAAAAATAACGTAAGAACTTAGGATGCAGGTAAAATTTAATAGTGTACTTTCAGAACTGCAGGTCGAAGTTGGGGGTGAGTTAGGGTAGGATCTATTAAACAGAAAAGACGTAGTCAATTAATATTCATAATCGCATACCGACTTTTTATTAATTAAAAATCAGAGAAATCAAATTACAAGTATAATAACTTAGTACATGATTGATGTAATATCATATTGATTGATGCCAACCTGAAAAGACCATTGAATGAATGTGAACCCAAATAAGTTTGCTTCACTCTGACACACATAATATAAATACACAGTATACATCACGAAATGAAATATAATTCAAAGGAACATGGTGCATTATATATCTGGTTTAGATTTTGATTAATCCTTTGAGACATTTACATGAAAAAAGTATAATGAAAATAGTGAAAATGTTGATTCGCTCTTCTTACATTAAAACTATATAACAAAGGGCTCAGAAAATTCATTGTTGGAACAGATATTGAAAACTGTCGGCATCAACATTTGTTTGTTGACTTAGATAATTAATATAATCCTTCTGTTTTGGATAACATTGAAGTAATTACAGCGAAAATAAAACTTTATGCAATTTGCAAATATAATTGCCATAATAATAGAAATAGAAATAGCTGGCACATATACAAGGCATTCTAAAACATCACGTTTCATATAACAATCTCTTCTGCCTGAAACGGCAGCATTCACATTTCTCTTTCTCCTCGTTATTTGCTTCTAGTTAATCTATTTCTCTACTTATACATTCTCTCTCTCTCTCTCTCTCTCTCTCTCTCTCTCTCTCTCTCTCTCTCTCTCTCTCTCTCTCTCTCTCTCTCTCTCTCTCTCTCTTTCTGCCCTAGAAACTGTAGTTTCCCTGGTTTATCTGTGTTTCCTCTCACATCTTGTTTCTCTTTATTCAGCACCATTATGATTTCGAAGAATGCTTCGTACAAGTACATGGTCTTTAATTATTTTCTCTGTACCCATGAAAATCGCGCCTAATCAGCGCAAGGTTTCTAAAACCATCGCATTTTAAGGGGTAAAGCCATCTTTATGGTTTCATAAAATCGATACTGTTCATGTATTTTTTGAAAATCCAACATTTAAAGAATACCGTTTTCAAATACTGAGGTGAAATATTTTCAATTGGCGAGTAACTTTTCTGAGAAACTATTTACTCGAGTAACTTCAAGTTTAAACTGTATGTTCACAATAATTTTTTTCTTATAATTCTTTAGTCATATGAAGTGTGTTTTAAATCTCAAAAAAAGAATTTGCAGAATTTATCATTTTTGTATTAAAAAGTTTTCCCTTTTTAAATAATATAGTATTTAAAAAAAAAACTTAACATGCAACAGTGGTAACATACGTTTAGATCCTAAAAATTTTAATTTCATTTGATTCTGACTAGAAGATCAGAGAAATTCTCTATGTGGATTAACATTTTTTAATGAAAGTTGGCAGAAATATTGTTCAAAGTTTATTCTTCTGCCACGTATATGAAACATTTATATTTGACATTCTGTTTCGTTAGGAAGAATGTACAAATATCAACATTTTTTCGATCCTAACAGCGGTGTTTTCCCCCTTAAAGCGATTCCTTCACGACATTGCAATATCGGCAAAGAATATCAGGTCTGCTTCCATCGCAAGAAGTATGCTTCAATGTTTATACGATATTTCCAATTTAAGAATACACAAAATTATTTCAAGAACTATTGAATCATATAAAAAAATTGTTTGATTTGAAGGGTGATATATAATGGGAGATATATAATGTTACATCTGAATATTTTGTGAAATATTATTGCAGAGATCTCTATATCAATATTACTTTTTCTTTCTGTCGAAATTGTATAGTTTGACCACACTAATACTTATTATTCATCTTATTGCATCTTTCAAAATGCATTTACATAAAACAGTAAATGGAATACACTTTTTATCAATTAATTTTTACAATACTGATGATAAATATTTAAGTCTAATCCCCAATATATTAAAAAAATTATATTTTGTATAATAAATGATTTTCTAATCGAACATAGCAATAAAGCTTATCAGGCAGATCCTGCCTTAGATGGAACGAAATTAATCGTTTATTGAACAACCTCTAATTACTTGAGAATTGATTACTACCTAATTAATTTGAAAGGTCCAAGAAATAAGTCTTTTTTTAATAATATATCAACGCAAACAATAATTTCATAAAAAATTCGAGGCCATTATTATATTTCATCCTTCAAATCAATCAATTTTTACAAAAAACTGCCTTTGCATCTTCAATAGTTTAAAAAATAATTGTTTACGCATATACCCTTAAAACAAACATATTGCACATTATGCACTTACATTGTATCGATTAACACGTAAATTCTGAACTTATCAACAAATATTTGATTTTATTAAAAAGAATTTTTTTGTTAAATACCTTGAATTCAATTGAAATAATATAGCTTTAGATTTACTCTTTTACACGCATGTTCAACATAAATTTGTGTTAAGGTTTCAAATCGCTAATCATATTGTACACATCCGTTAGCCCAAATTTCATAAGAAAATAAATGTAACTGTTCAATTTTGATTTACATTATTAAAAATTATTACGATCAACCACCGTCTGACAACAAAACCTTCACATTATTTATTAATATGTATCAGTATCGCCGTACAAACAAAAAATAAAATGCATCATATAAATAATACTCGGAAATATACAAAAATATATGGAAACAAACCGTTCTTAAAAAAAAATTTCACGTAATTCTTGGTAAATTACACTCTTCTGACAATGTGATCGAATGGTTTTTTAAATCATACATTCTTAGGTTTCGAGGAGGTAAATAAATAGAATACACTAACGGTATATTCTATCAAATATAAATAATATATAATCGTACAACAAAATAAAAAATGAGAAGAAAAAAAAACAAAGCACATTAATCTTATCGCGTTTATCAATCATCGTTATTTCGTTGCATGCAATATCTTCTCATAATATATTTTTGCATAATATCCATTTCGCATGTATCGAGTGTTCTACATTTCACTTATATGCATACGATTCGAAATTTACAGAAACACGAATTTCCCGGATGTAAACAATTACATTCTAAGTTACACTAAAGGAAATAAAATAAAAAAAAAATAAGAATAAATAATATCGTAAAACGCTTATGTCGTACAATAAGTACTAACGCTCTCCGCAACTGTTATGATAATACTAAGTACAGTTTGTTATCATACTATCTGTGACATATCAAAAGAAAAGTTAAATAGGAGTCCGCGAAGACACACAATTTTCTAGAAATGTACGAAACAAACCATCGACAAAGAAAACTTTCGTGTGGATAATAGAGCATCTAATATAATTTCCCTAGAATTTACAAACTACGTTAGAAGTGTCTATAACATTGGACTTAATTGTCATAGGGTTTCATCTAAATACGAATCTTTGTATCTAAGCTACAAACTATTTGCAATCAAAGTCACTTTGTAATTTCGCTCGAAATACTGTATTTAGTGGATGGCATAATGGCTTTAAGGTAATCGAGGGATAATGAATTTGTTTTCATGTGGGTGGTGTTATTACACGAAGTGTACTCACTGAAATGCGTTTAGAATTAATAACTATTATTATCGTGTCTCTTAACGCTATTGCGAAGTATTCTCACGTTGACTCGACGTATTGCTACCAGTCACTTTACCTTTCTCTTAATTTGTATTACTTTTTTTTTTTAACGGAACAACGATGTTGTTTCGTCTATTCCGATATTCGAGATTACTTTTTTTTTGTTCTTTTTTAGTAAGTCAGTCGAGTTGTTATTGCGTCTTTGCGGAACGCTCTATTCTCATTGCAGAATTATAGAACTAAATGCATGTGGTATCCCATGTATTTTTATCCCCTGGCCAAATATTAATTCTACATCCATTAATAATATAATATTATACATCATATATAACACATTCGCTATACATTCCATATAACATTATAAATTAATCGTGTAATACGCCCCGGAAGTTCACGATATCGTATACAAGAGCAAGATCTTATGCGCTCTCGCATGTGCCTGTATGATAACATTTATTATCGTACTATGTGGTTACTCTACGGTAACAAGTATCTCTAGCTGCGGAGCAATGACAGCGGCGTTTCTGTTAAAATGTTATCGCTTGTTAGTAGTGGTGTTAATATTAATAAATAGATACCGCGATTATCATTGAACATATTTATATATATATATATATATATATATATATATATATTTATATTTATATATATATATATATTTATATAATAATTTAATTGAATTACCGCATAATCGTGTACCTTTTACGAGTTAAACTTTTAGGTTTAAACTTAGGTTTACCTTGTGGCTAGCTGATGGTACGATCCGAAGTCTTTTTCTTCGTTTCGCATAGTGGTGCGACGGAAATATTCGTCGAGGAAGATGAAACACAGTCCTTGGACAGATTACCATTTGGAGTTAATTTAGAGCTATCTTCTTCACAGTTATTTCTTTTGCTGTCGCGATTCATTGCGTTACCATCAATGGTTTTACATGATTCGTGACACTCGTTATTAGTACTATTCGTTTGTTCTTTGACGTTTTCACTGTCCTGTACTCTATTGTCTCCAATGATGCCTTCCCTGATCAGTACCTCTTTGAACGTGGCTAGTGTTTTACGAAGCGTTATACAGAAACCCCTAGATGCTGGTATCAGCGGAAATTCCGGAAGAATTTTTTCATCTAAACAGAAGGGACATTGTTAAAACTAGATTAATTCGAACCTTTTAGTATATATTAATGCTTCCCGAACATCACTTTCCAACGAATCCTCTTAACAAAAGAAAATCTTTTGCGTATTCGCTAATATAGAATTTTTATATTTTAACCATAATTTTACTGTTAAAAAGATGTATTTATGTTCTGATCATTTTTATTTAAAGTTGCATATGGTTCAATTACTTTGTATGATCTTTGTTTATTATTTTATTACATAGATTGCTTTTCTTATTTGGAATATATGTATTATATATTAACTATTTTCTTTTTTCCCTCGTAAAGTAAATGTGCTACAAAATTCCGTATATTACATCAATATTTTTTATATATATTATTGTTTTTATAAGTTTAAATGTTGACTGAATTATGTCTTTTCACAGTTCTTGTGATGAGCAACATTTTTAAATAATTTTGTATAACAAAAAAATTCTCGCTATTTTCACTTTACTTACATTATTATATTTTGCTTGTAACTGACAATATTTTTAAAATATCGCCCACAACAAGGTTCGAAAAGTAACAAAAATAATTGAAATATGTTAAATACAATTTTCGTATAAGAGATTGTTATTAATCATTATTATTAATTTAAATACATTCATACTTATTACTTTAACTTTTTTTTAGGCTGTTTGCTAAAATAATGCACACAAGCAAATATATAAAAAAGTAACGAACACGTGCGTAATTAAGTAACAAAACTACAAATAAGAAATCCAATAAAATTTACTTTCTTTTATTACCTTGACAGAAGCAGAAGAAAAAGTGATGCATATTTCAAATATAAACTGTTTTAGGTAAAATTTATAAAACCCATTGTATAAATCCAAATTTAATGAGGTGAATAATACTGCTTTTCAGATACTAAGTAAGGGGTAGTACTCATACTAAACATGAAATTGTATCAGTCTTTTCTTCTTTAATGCCCTTCAAATAATATAGTTCTTTATGAAGAAAATGCGATTTTAAAATAGATGTACAGTGGGTGTAGAATGTATTCATATACCGATCAATTTTCCAAAAAAACTTTTGTGTGAAATTGTAGTTTCTTAACTTCTTTTTTTATAATCAATGATATTTTACATATTCTCGGAAGAGTCTAAGATAGATATAGTCCAAACAACATTTACTAGTTAATATAATTTGTGAAATTAACAAAAAAATGCGAAAAATGGGTAAAAGTATAGAAGCAATAAGTATTAGTACGATTCTTATGACGAACAATTTACAGTAGAGTTTGTAACGTAAACATATTAGTTTATTGCTCCGTACGAATTAGAAAACATCAAATTTCCAGTAAAATTCTTTAAAAAAAGACTCTAATAGAGGAATGGAAGAAGATCCCATTTCGAGTAACTAATAATTTAGTTAATTTAATGCTTAGAAGAGTTGCAATAATTATAAAATCAAAAGGAAATCCCAAGAAGGAAGTATTATATACTTATAAATTAATGTAAATTTCTTTTTTTCTTAATGAAGTTTTAAGAATTAAACAGTTGTGCGATACTTATTGCTTGAATATTTCTATCGATCAATGGTTTTTTTCTTGTTAATTTCGTAATTTACATAAATAGCTATTTTGTTGTAATCTATCTATTCTAGAGATTTCTGAGAATATGTAGAATGTCATTGTTTATAAAAAATAAGTTAATAAATTACAATTTTATATAGTTTTTTTGGAAATTGATCGGTGTACGAATACTTTCTACACCCACTGTAGATAAGTATGCCAATTTTAAAAGAGCTATAAGTAGAGTTTCAATAAAGAATTCACAAAAGACAATTCTGTAGTGCTCTGGGTTACAAGATAGCCTCAACAATGTAATGTTATTGAAAGCATTTTTCTAAGAGCTCACGGATCACAGTTTGAGAAATGCCGATATAACAATAAGAAAGAAAATTATAACTCACCAACGTCGGCTATTTGCTTGAAAGTAGTAGGTGTCACTGGAGACAATGGATGTTGATTGTTATGCTGTTCAGAAATTTCCATCCATAGGTCCAGACGTTGTAACAATTTCTTCACGTGTCTCTTAAAGTGTCCAATAATAATATCTTTGAAAACAGGCGGTGGATGTTGTAACAGCTTAGTTTGCGCTTGAACTAATTTTAGAACAACCATTTCATTGTACATTCTTGAATTTTCTCTTCCTTGTTGAGAGCCCTTTTGTTTTTCGAATCCAGCTTCATTAAAATATGGTTCGGGTACAAGAATAAGGCCTTGGATTGAGACTATAACTTGCAACAGAGTCGAAGAACTCGTCCAAACTTCCGTTCCGCGTCCAGACCATGTTCCAAGTAAACTCACACATACTTTTCCATCTTCGTAGAGATTAGGATTCAATCTATCGTTACAATAAGAAATGTAGTGACAAAGTGGTGGAGCGACAGGGTAATCAGCAGATAATTGAAAGTCGAAAAGAAAGAGACCGTCTTCATATGGGGTTTTCTCAGGTCCACGAAACATTACGGAATATAAATCTATCCTATCTTCAAATCCTTTTACCCATATACCGGGTGGAAGTGAACTCTTTAAGAGCTTTAATTCCTTGGAAACAGTTCGGAAAAAATTTGTGGGGTCCGTAGGCTGGAACATTGTTAACTTAAATTTGTGACTATCTGGTGCCGTTTCCTCTATGGAAAAACCTTCTCCTTCTTCGTATACTGGCGGTGGAATTTCTATCGAGCATTCCGATGGTTCTTGTAATAACTCTACGTGCTTCTCCTCCTCTTTTTTCTGTTTTCTTAATGGAGATGAACCTTTCTCAGCATCAGACAACGACATTTTCGACAATCCAAATCGTTTAGAGACTTCTGCGTGGGCTAATACAAGCTGGGCCTTTATTAATGTGCAAAGTTTGACGCAAACTTGAGAACCGGCTACATTAGAACTTGTTACGTGCATCTGTGTCTTGGTAGCCTTATTTGTATCTGCTCTTTCTACTAAACGATCAGGCACATTATTCGCATCTTCACTGAATAGGAATTCTCCACTCGACTCACTCGAACCTGATTCTTTCTTTGAATTGTCTGCAGAATATAGTCCAGAATCTTCAGGATTTGGATTTACATTGATAAATAATCGATCGACCGATTCTTCGCTTCTTACATTCTGTTGCTTGTTGCTATCCTCGTTGTTTTTTACTTCGGTTGGTTCTGTTACGGCAATGATCTTCTCCGAAGGATTACTTCCGGATTGTATACTATTGAAATTTTCTACATTATCCTTTTCTGTATTTTCTTCCAATCCGTCAGATTTGTGAGTAAATAATCTCGTCACTTGATCTGCCATACGTTGCGCTACATTTGCTCGACCACGTTCTCTAACTCTTTCCAAAAGTCCTTGGAAGTGACTCTCGTGGAAGAAAGAGGTACTCATAAGTTTGTCCATATACCGACAATCTTTGTAAACTTCCAATAATTTTCTCATAACTTCGGTTGTTTGCAGCGATGGATTTTGAGTGAAGATCTCTTCCAATCTAGACATCGCGATACGAGCTTTTTCAATGTGAGCAGCTAATTTTGGCTTTATATTTTCCAACTCCGTTTGTTCTGTTCCGTCTGTGTCGGCGATAAAACAATCTTCTAATTCTGTTTCCCACGACGCGTCGGACGAAACGTCATCCCACAGTTCTCCTTCGTCGCTTTCATATTCACCTACTTTATATAAATCTTGAGGCCAACACATACTTACATGTCCATCAACCCACCACACTTTAACGCGTCCTTCTGGATAATTATCTAGCACTTGACCAGCAGTGCATCCAGCATCTTCTCCTTCAAAATTAGCTATTCGAATCACTAATGTACCTGGTCTGTATTGAAAATCTGGATGATCCTTCAGATCGTATACGCTGACTTCACGTTCTTCTAATAAAGTTGGCCTGACAAATATTTATCGAGA
The DNA here is from genome assembly GCF_026225885.1 of Hylaeus anthracinus. Classification (NCBI taxonomy): domain Eukaryota; kingdom Metazoa; phylum Arthropoda; class Insecta; order Hymenoptera; family Colletidae; genus Hylaeus; species Hylaeus anthracinus. The sequence goes on along the minus strand of NW_026534337.1, from coordinate 1,537,987 downwards.
TTAGTATTACGTTTTTCGAATCAATTGCATTAGTTCTAATTAGAGAAATAAAAGTGATTACTTACTGTGGACTCTGACTAGAAGTATACGTTTTAAACCATTTTATTTTAGCTGTTCTACCTTGATGATCGACACTTTGAACCACACCATACATCCTAGATTCTTCTTTTTGATCTACTACAAAATCACCTGGAAAGAATTCTTTGTCGTCTAAATGATGAATCGGGTAAAGCTGTGTAGATGGAATGCCTATGGGAAAGAATGAAAAATGAAATTAGTAGCAAAAGTTTTATACCATTGAACAAATAAGAAATTTAAAATATTATAGATACGATACCAAATTCTACCGAACCATCTTGCCAAACGACATTAGCTTTTGTATTTGTAGATAATGTTTCCACGACAATTTTAGTTCCTGGAATAAGTGGAATAGGTGGCACTTTCTTCTTTGCTTTACACAGTTTTTTTTTCTTCAGTACTTTAGTCATCAAAGCAGGACCCTTCTTTTTTTTACCCATAGATGACATACTTGAACACCCACTGGATACCTATAAATATTAAAATGTTCATTGATCGAAAAATAACAGCATTATTTTTTACTTTGATACAATGTTTATCATTAATAACAATGTTTTGAGAAAGATTAGTAGTTGAATTTTCTAAAATAATACTTCATTTTCATTTGAAGACCAAGGGGGAAAAATTCATTATGTCTAATTTTTACCGAAATTTAAATATACATGTCATCTAGCAGTAAAAGAGGCAAGGAATCGATTTATGCAATAGAAAAATCGATATAATCAACCGTTTGACAGAACAGGAAGGGAAAAAATGGCTATAAGGGGAAAAACTATATATATCCACTTTAATTTTAATAAAATGGTTACCAGTGTAACTTTTTTTTCGCCTCATTCTTACATTGGACACATTAAACTTTAAAATACATATTTTTGCCGAATTTTTAAACCACTATTAATGCCCCTAGGAGTTATGTAAACTAAAATCACGATTTTCTCGATTCTTTAATTTTTGAACATAATGAGTTTCTCCCCCTTGGTCTTCATTTGTCATTAAAACATCGAATCTTACCGAAGCACTGTCACTTTGTGAACCTGTATCTTCTGTATCCCAATCATCTGAGCTTTCAGTATTTTGGTTTTGTGCTGGAGGCATTAGAGTATTATTACTTGTCACATTTTGTAAATTGTTAATATTATTTTGAGCATTGTCTTCTAATGCCTGTTGTTCATTAATTTTATCCTTGTCCTCCTTTTTCTTATCTTCTGGTGGTTTTGTAACACTGATATTTGGACGTGTTTTCTTTGGGCTGTGTTTAGGAACTTGAAAAACGTCTCTTTGCTGTTTTCTCCATTGTTCTCGTGTAATGACATTTTCATTATCTTTAATTATATAGAAATTTCGATCTCCGACTTGCACAGTAGAAGGTTCAAAAACATTTAATAATTTCAGTTTTTTTAAATTTTCGCCTTCAACTACGAATTTTGGTTGAGCTTGATCCGACCATGCACCATCCTTCGAATAAGCCCTGCACTGCCAATGCACTCCTACCCAATCCGTTTCTACCTTTTCTACAATCACTTTTGTTATTTTTTGAGGTTTGGTTTTCCTTTTTGTTTTCATTTCTTTTGTACAAGTAATCCACTGTGCATCTTCTAGGCAGTGAACTGGTCCCCACAAACTTTGACCAGGATAAAATTCAGAAGAGTGAGGAAAGTCATTATCCTAAAAAGTATAATTTATCTATATGTCCAAACAGATTATTTTAAATTTGTTTCTTACATTATCTCGTTTCTCTTCCAATTGTCCTAGGACACAAGAATCCATTTTATTTATAACACAACGTGATCCATCAGGTGTAGCAAGCCATAATTTGTAGTGCGCCATTTTTATCCCACCCACCCATGAATCCATACAAACAGCTATATCGGTTGCAAATTCCTATAAATAAAAACTATTAATTATAATACATAAGTTACGTTGTTAAGAGTAATTACTATACTTCAGTGGTTTCCAGACTATTTGAAAGGCATCCTCCTAGGAAAAGGAAACTTTTGGTGCTAAGGACATACAGACAATAAATTTTTGTTGATTATTTCAATTAATTTCAAGTCAATAAAAAATCAAGTTATTTTTGATTGATTCAATTTTATACTCATTGTATACAAAAAATGATTTAAAGAAATTTCTGACTAAACTAAATGCTTACATAGATGCTATATATCACATGTGATACAAAACAAAAAAATTATAAAAATCAATATAATATATTTATTTAATTCTTTTAAACTAAAATTTATGAATGGTAGTATCTATGAAAATAAAGTATTGAAATATTTAAAAAGGAACAAACAGAATATCTGCTTACAGATGTTAAAGTTCTATGATAACTATACTAATACAAAAAGTGATGTTTCAGTTATCTATTGTTGTCTGTGTTAGATATACTTTTTTGTATACATGTCCCCCCTAAGTGTTGCGCCCTTTAGTTTGGAAAACACTGCTATACATATTTGACCACATACTTCCAAAGGAACTAAATCTTCACTTCTAATATTCGTAAGGACCTGTTTAGTACCAATCACTTGAACACAAGCAGTTAATTCGATATCTCTGCAATATCCTCTTTGTGTGTCCTTTCCCTTAATCATTCGACGTACAACATCACCTGGCATAAGTGTTCTGTCTGCCAAGTGAACCTGTAAATGAAAGCAGAATTTCCAAAAACATCATAATATTGTACCGAAGATCGAAAGGTTGCGGATGTTAAATTTAAACTGAATTCAAATTTAAATTTAACAGTCGGTCGCAAATATCGTTTGGATGACATGTGTCGCTTTCCATGATATTAAAAACATAAATACGACGGGAGGAGAGTAATAATACAGTGGAATACGAAATATTACTTCACGCAATGTTCATCTTTCGCAGGTGATAGATTCTTGAATGATATTAAACGTGAAATACCTTCTTCGCGTTGACCAACTCCTCGACACCGGAGGGATGCCAGACCACGCGAATCTCGCCCTTTTTTCTTTTCGGGCTTTCTTCGCTGTCAGAACTTTCCTCGGACAAATCCTCGTCGTCGTTCTCCATGACGATACCGAACACAACGTTACCTTTCTTGTCCACACGGTAGACGACATCCTCGAAGAAGTACTGACACTCTACCCCCAAGTTCGTAGCCATCTTTCCTCTGATCAGCGAGTACTCGCTCTCTGCCGACGACGGCTGACAGAAGGTTACACGGCGCAACGATTACGGCGCACGTCGCAGGCAGGGAACTTGACTCCGACCCCGAACCCGACCCCAACCCCGATCTAAGGATCGCCTTCGAGATGTCTTCTTGACTGTTCCTCGTCGATCGAGTTATTATCGATCTTTTGAAAATCGAGATTGTTCTTCTACTTATCAATCATCGAAGCATCTGTCAAAATATTTTTATTTAATGCCTAGCGAATGTATACGCATGTAAATTGTGTTCATGTATACATGTATACAGGGTGTCCAAAAAATGTTGTAACACCTTGAAAGGGGTGGTTCGGGAGGTCGAGATTGTTCTTCTACTTATCAACCATCGCTTCGAAGGATCTGTCAAAATATTTTTATTTAATGTCTAGCGAATGTATACGCATGTAAATTGTATTCACGTATACAGGGTGTCCCAAAAATGTTGTAACACCTTGAAAGGGATGGTTCAGGAGGTGATTTGAAACAACTTTTTCCTTAGCGAAAATGTTGTCCGAGGCTTCGTTGAGGAGATATTAACAGAAAACACTGACCAATCAGAGCGCGCGTATACGCTCTGGCCTTACTAAGGTATTCTTCCAATGCATATAATTTCAAGATATGCTTTAATTTTTAATAAAGCTAACAAGGGAAAGTCGCGATCCGGACGAGCGCTTTTTGAACGAGACCGGGCTCAAATGATGGGGGCTGATGGGCATAAAAAAAGTGCAAAACATTAGGGGTATCTGGCCAGTCGTTTTTATAAAAAATGGCTTTAAACATTAACGGTCACTAGAATCTAGATATACGAAAACATTCAAGTTCTGAACAGAAGCTCTTGTAGCTGCGAGCATTTCTATTTCTTATTCCTTTTTTTACTTACTGCTATATAAATAATATATAAGAATTGCAAATAATATAGATGTGAACATACTATTGTAATTAGTACATGCAGTACATAATATAGCAATGGTAGAAGTAAACATACAAATGTATGAGATGTGGCGTATTAATTATTAATAAATTATTATCAATAATACTATACTTTATAATTTTTATATATTTTTTATATGGCAGTGAATATTATAGTTCTTATATATTATTTATATAGCAGTGAGTAAAAAGAAAAATAAAAAATAAAAATGTAGTTGGACAAAAAATTTCCGTTGCCGAGTCTCGAACCCACAAACTTTAGCGCTCGCAGCTACAAGAGCTTCTGTTCAGAACTTGAATATTTTCGTATATCTAGATTCTAGTGGCCTGTAAATGTTTAAAGCCACTTTTTATAAAAACGGTTGGCCAGATACCCCTAGTGTTTTGCACTTTTCTTATGCCCACCAGCCCCATCATTTGAGCCCGGTCTCGTTCAAAAAGCGCTCGTCCGGATCGTGACCTTCCTTTGTAAGTCTGTTTTCAAAAACTGAACATTGTAAGTAAACAACCATCGACACAGTAAATAACTTCGGAACATTGCATAAATTGTCTTTCATTATATGCATAAAGGTCAAGAAGAAATTTATTAAAAACACATGTAACAATGTAAACAGGTTAATGTTTAAAAGTCATTTATTTTGACATATTTCTTTAATTATATATACACCTGATTGTCTTATAAATACATTTATGTTAACAGTGAGTAAATATCTAAAATATAGTGAAAGATAAAATATTGTGTTTAATTAACAGTTAATATCACATTGCCTCATATTTATAAATAGATATGTACCACAGCTACTAGAAAATTTTTTTATGTACAATACAAACAATTTAATTTTGACTTTTTATAAGTCTATGGCAAAAGAGTATGTACATACTTTTAAGTGGATAAAGTCCTAAATTGTGGCCATATACAACACAATATTCATATTTCATTCATATTTGTTCATATTCAGAATAAAGTTGTTTTATTAGAATGAGAACTCTGATCATGGTGTAAATAAAGAATACAATTAATTAACATTGACTAGATACATAGATAAAAATATTTAACGCGTACGTTTTAAAATATAATTTTCGTCATCGAAGAATAATTTTTTATATAACCATTTTTCTTATATAAAATAATTAAACTGCAAAATGAGTACGTTGAAAACCTTGGCCCAAACTTTGTAATATAGTCTGCACCTCATTTTCATTTTGATGGTAAAATACATATGCGTCAAATTTGGTTGCTAAATTACAATTAGTATCTCTGTAAATTGAGTTAAAAATACATTTACTAGTTAATACGATTTTAAAATACGTATATAAGTTCTTTTTTAATAAAATCAAATTACTTATTATATTCGAAAATGTATAATATTATTTATATTACCCTGCAATAAATGCAAAATAATGTGGAATGTTCGCAGTACGACCACAAGATGAGATTTCCATGTAACTTTGTTTAAATAGTACCTAAACATTTTAATAAAAGTTATTCTTAGAATATCATATATTTGTAAACGTTAACAGTTATGTTTACATACTGTGTCTTCTGCTATTTCTGTTACTCTAATTCCAATTTCTAGACATTCAAATTTGACAGGAACTGATTTTACTTCTTCTGACTTCAAAACTAGTCGGATTGCTTTTTCAATTTGTTTAACATCTCCTTCTGGACCAATATATACAGATCCACAATATTTAACAGAAAATCCAGCATTGAATGACTTGTTCTTTGATTTAGACATCTCAAGTTTTTCATCATGATCGTGCTTTTCTGAATTAAACCTTTTTAAAATCTTTTTCATACTGTCAACACCTGAGTTTTTTATAAGATATACTATTGGAGGGTATATTTCTTGTGTTGCTTTATTTCGATGCTAAAAGTTCATAACCTTGAAAATCTAGTTTTTTATAACTAAAAGAATGTTATATTATTTTAAAATACATACCTTGATTACATGTAAAGACACTGGCTGACCCATAGATTTCCTCATAATTTTACGCAACTGTCCCTTAGTATTAGATGTTATTGCATTTCCATTTATTTCATCCAATACATCTCCAATCTCAACTTTATCCTAGTACAAGATGAAAAACAGAAATTACAGTTACACTTATATCAGTATTTTTAATATTAAGACTATTATTTTATTGTATTTTTGTACGAAAAATCTAAATAAAGTTTTATATTTCTTACATCTTCCGCAGCTACTGAATTTTTGTCCAAATTTACTATTAAAGCTTTTCCTTTGGTAAAGCTGTAACAGCAAACCCCATTATTCACAGTAAATATTGCTGTTCATAATTTAAATGACTTACCATACAGAAATACCTAAACTCTTACATGGCACTAATTCTAAAGCCACACACTCTGGTAGTTCCCAAGATTCATCCAAAAAATTAGAATTTCGTAAATTTAATTTAAAATTTAGCTTACTACTTTGTAGTAATACTGATAGAAATATTTCACCGAGAATGTCATCTCCTAGAATACTGTTTTTATCATAATAGTCTGTAGCCATTAATGGTGTTCTGACCTATGAAATTTTACATGTAATCATTGTTACGAAAAAATTAACAAAATTACAGAAAAAAGAAAATTTATATGTTAATCAAAAAGACTTTGTAAATATAAATTAATTATACCAGCATTTCAATAGGCATATAAAGGCACTTTCGCATTAAACATGTTCTAATCAAGAGTCTTAGGCGTCCAGTACATGTCTGTACTTTTTGATTTTGTTTCACTTGTTCAATTACTAAAGAGTAAGTACAACAGGAACTAGAAGAATGTTATCTTAATTATTTTAAATATAACAAAAACTTTACAATAATTTAACATTTTTATAGATTTTAAATGAATTTCATTGCATCGTATGATATATTAAGAAATAATTTATATTTTTTTTATAAACCTGAAATGCTTCTCTGCGATTTCTTCTAACCAATACCAAGCATCAGGTAACTTTGCGAAACCTATAGGATTTAAGCGCAATAAAACACCCTTTTGTAAACATTTTTCTAAACATTTACAAAAGAGAGGCAGATCTACATTTCCATCATCAATCTCTTTATTATATTCCGTCAATTTCCTTGTCCAACCTAAAAATAAATAAAATTAATAATAATATAACAAATACATTACCAAATCTACGTTTCAGTTAGTTACTTCATATATTATTATTTTTACTACATATAAACTAAAAACTACAATTACGTAATTATCGGTTATTTTATTAGTTAGTATTAAATGCTTATTATTCTCCACATTTAGTATAAGTAAAGAATAATATAAAATACTTTAAATGTCCCTCAAATGTTATAGAGTCTATTAACATGTAAGAACAAATTTTTATCAAATATAAACTTTGCTCAATCAGATTTTTTATTAAAAATATTTTAAAAGCATTTCTCAATCAAATACACTTATATACATAATTCACAAAACAGGGAAATCATTATGTGTACAGAATACACTTTTTACTATTATTGACAATCTGTTATAAATATAAGACAAGAAAAATGAGGGAAAGTTCAAATTATTTTTTTATGAGGAATAGGACTGAAATCAATTTTCTAAACTTGGAGTAAATTTCAAATTTATTCTTTATGAGATACATTTGTTATATCAACCATTTTCATGTATGTAATGTACAAGTAATTAATAATTTTTTGTCTATATCAAACAACTGTTTCTCGTGAGAATTTAAAGAATATTAAAATGACAATTACATATCCAAATAAACAAAATTTAGTATATTTAGAAAAAAATACTTTGTCTGTTATAATGGTATAATTTTAATGTCGAAATAGTTATTTAACCTAAAAATGTCCAGGATCGCAAACTAACCTTTAAGTTCTTTGATAAGTGGGTTCGAGACCGTCATCGCATTATCAAGTTGAATAATTGTCACGATTTGACAATTATTTCATTACGTAAATAGGTTCATTGATTAAAAGTTCTTAACAATTGAATATTTTTCATTTTATGCTGACTTCAAATGACGTATCATTCTATCTATATACATACTGTCTAAACCAGTTTCAATGGATACTGTCCATACATCAAAATGTCACTATTACGAACGCCTTATATTTTGTAGTGCATATATTAGCAGGTTCGGTTTTAGGAATATTGACGCCCCGGGCAAGATTATCGTGGCGCCTCTTCAGGGGTATATACAGGGTGTCCCAAAAAAATTTTTAACACCTTGAAAGGGA
>NW_026534337.1:1515130-1529583 GCF_026225885.1 Hylaeus anthracinus | reverse complement strand
CGCGCGATAGGTCGGGGTTTTTTGTTAATATTTGCATAACGAAGCCTCGGACAACATTTTCGCTAAGGAAAAAGTTGTTTCAAATGACCTCCCGAACCACCCCTTTCAAGGTATTACAACATTTTTAGGACACTCTGTATATCTGTATATTCGTATACTAGGAACACCGGACTGCGACTCCCCTAAAAATCTGGCGCCCCGGGCGGTTGCCCCCCCCCCCCCAAACGCTGACTCTGTTTACGAGTTTCTCGCTAACTTTGTTCCACTGCACGTGCGCCATTACTTTGAATTTGAATTGCTATTCAGTAAATTTACTACACAAATATATTTTGAATTTCGAGTAAGATACTGTTATTTACTGAATATTGTAATGCGAATATTTGTAAAAAATATTATATATCACAAAATGAATTGGAAAGGAATCACATATTTTTTTATTATCAATACATATATTTTCCATTGAATATCAGTAATGCTTAAATTTTAAGATATACAATCTTTAGAAAAGATATCAAATCTTTATCGTATATATCCACGATTACGTAATTTTGATTGTTATAGATTAGTATCACAGCAGTGATTGCTGTTTTGTGTACAACATTTTAAAATTAATTTCATGTAAAATTTGTATAATAGGCTATTCATAATTTTATAGATTTCAATTATGACAACAATGAACACAGACATTTATTATCAATAAAAAGCTTAGAAAATGTAATCATGATTAGTTAAGTAATACTGAAGTTAAAGAAAATGATTGATTTTATACACATGAACCATATAACTATACTAGTAGAATTGTTGTTAATTTTAAAAGTTCAATCATAACTGGTATTAATAATGAAAGAGAGTATTATGTTAATAGATTATTTAAATTTATAGGCTTTACCTATGATTACAGTCATAGCTGGAAAATATAGTAATATGACAAAGTGTAGGATTATTTCTCTTCATGAGATAGTTAGTTCTGAAAAACAAGTCGAGTTTGAAATAGTCTCTCGTGAGAATTTAAAACCAGGAGAACCAAAATGGGCTAACTATGTAAAAGGATGTATAGCATATTTTATGAGTGAGTTTGTTTTTTTGTTTTCTTTTTTTATTATTTAATTGAACCAGAACTAGTAATATGTAATTAAATTACTTTAACTTTGACTACATATCAATTCCAGGCGATGTATCAGCTTTCAATGCTGTAATTGTGTCATCTGTACCAGTTGGTGCTGGTCTTAGCAGTTCAGCTGCTTTAGAAGTTGCTACTTATACATTTTTGGAGACATTAACTGGTATAAAATCGAACAAACTAGAAGATAAGGTACAATTAAAATATTTATTTTTTGTATTGCTCTAATATGAACACAATCACATCTATTCAATTATTTGATACAGCAAATAAAAAAAGAAATAATCTTAGTATTCTGTATACTTGATTTTTCTATACCACCTATAAAAAATAAAAATGACCAGAAACTAATATATGTAATATTTTCCAGGCATTGGCATGTCAACGTGCTGAGCATGAATTTGCTGGAGTTCCCTGTGGCATTATGGATCAATTTATTTCTGTGATGGGGAAAGAAGGTTACGCTCTTCTTCTTGACTGTAGAGACCTTAGTACCAAACAAATACCTATGTCGCAAATAAATGATTACCTTTTTCTTATTACTGATTCCAATGCTCCTCATAAATTAAGTTCGAGTGCATATTGTGAACGTAGAGATAGTTGTTATGCAGCTGCAAAGATATTGAACAAAAAAAGCTTGCGCGAAGCGTCTATAAATGATATTCAAGGTAAAAAAGAAATCTAATATTAAAGAGAGAAAATTATTTTTATATTAAATTTTTATTAACAATTATTTTTTTGTATTGTGTTTTATTTTTAGTTTTACAGTCACAGAATGCATCTGAAATAATGATAAAAAGAAGTCGACATGTAGTGACAGAAATTCAAAGAACAGTTGATGCTGCAATTGCGCTTGAAAATGGAGATTTTAATAAATTTGGACAGTTAATGAACGAAAGTCATGATTCATTAAAAGATGATTATGAAGTTTCTTCTGTAGAACTTGATACCTTGGTATCGGCAGCAAGGGAAGTAAATGGTGTTTTAGGAAGTCGTTTGACTGGTGCAGGATTTGGGGGTTGTACAGTAACGTTACTAAAAAAGGATGTAATCACTCAAGTCATTGAACATATAAAGGCCAAGTCAGATTTTGTTCCATTTTTTAACATTACCATAATTTTATTATTTGATCATTATTTTCACAAATATTTTTCTATTTATAGATATCCTGGAAATGCAACATTTTACATTGCAAAACCTGCAATGGGAGCAAGAGTACTGAAAATAAATTGAATGGTATATTAATGAATAAAAAATGAAACATTATTTAATTTTACATAGCAAGAGTGTATATAAGAATATAAATCATGATAGTTGATTGAAAACTCTGGAATATTTTTTTTTCGTATTTGCATTAAATACAGTTTTTCATTTCAAAAAGAAAACAGCATACTTTCAAAACATATGTACACTAGTACAATTATACTCAAATCTTTAATTTGGTATAACATATCACTTACTCTAAATACTGACAATATTTTGTAACGTTTGTTAACATCTTTTGAATAAACATACACTCGTAAAACATATGCCAAAAATACTAAAATGTAACTACTATACGTGTAATTAAAACTACAAATGTAGCTAAATATACATGTATGATAATGTACATGTATAAAAAATATGTAAAATACTATAGGCATACATACATATACGAGTTGTTTCATTTAACTTGACCATCTTAATATCATTCTTAGTTTTAATAATAAAAAAAATGTTGCAAGTTGAAATCATTTATTTTGGAAAAATTAATGTTACAATTAACTAAATTCTTCTAAAAAATACCCATTTGTGTTCTTAACATTATTGATATCGCTTTTTTATAGTACTGATATTCATATCATTGTGCTTTTATTAATATAGGTAATAAAAAGACAAATTGTAAAAAATATGTTGATCTTCAAATGACCTGAAGGTTAGGAAATTATTATATACAGAGGAAAATAGCAACCTTGTACAATTTTGATTTTCGCTTAATTTTACCTTTGCAAGACCGGAGGACATACAAATACGAATTTTACATGGATTTCTTACTGTCATTCTATAGTGATAGAAAAATATCAGAAAATCTTTAGTTTATTGAATTTGAAAACTTGTCGAAGCTAATGAAAAAGATACAAAATTTCCAACTTTGTTTATTTTCTTACTTTTGGTCGTTTGAAGGTCGATTTCATTCTTGATTTGCAACATTAATATGATAACATCTTATTACTAGTTAATGATTTTGAAAACACATATAGAAATAATCTCAGGAAAAGAAATAGTTATATATTTCTTCAAAACATAGAATTTCTTTCTGCTAAAGTTTTTCATACCATTGTTGGTAATGTAGATATTAAGGTGGTCAAGATAAACGTAATATCCTACATAACAATAGCATACTTATATAATATGTATATACAGGGTGTTTCCATATATATGGGACCTTTTTGAGAATCATATCTTTACATAAATGCAAATCGAAAAGTCGTTTACCAATTTGCGAACTACGGCTTCGTTGTCGAGATATAAGCAGTTTGCTTCCGGCGCGTCCGCAACATGTATTTACATACACAGGTGAAACAGTCACTGATGCACATTCACTGTTGGAAAATGATCTAAGAGCCCGCAAACAGGCCAATGACCTCGTACTACCTGGTCTAGAGACTCACAGGTCATTTTCAAGCAGTGAGGTTGCTATTTTTCCTGTGTCAATGGATATACATGCGTGGCTGCACGAACAGCTGATCGGGCTTCACATCGCTTGCCGGAAGTCACACCTGCAAATTTCTACTACTTATATCTTGATAACGAAGCTGCAATTCGCAAATTGGTAAGAGACTTTTCGATTCGTACTGGTGTCAGGCTCTTAATCCTCCAAAAAATGCTCACATATTAAGAAACACTCTGTATACTATATGTATACTTACATTAATACTTATGCATATTATGTACAATTATTATACTGTAACTAAAACTAAATCAACTGAACGCATGAAACCACTGAATGCCTATCTTCACTTTACTAGCTACGTACACAATAAAAATTAATCCAAAAGTTCTGCCGTTAAAATAAAATGGTGTTTTACAAAATGATTTACACTTTTTTCATTTAAGTCGCAAATATAGATGCAGATATGTATGACATGAAACTAGAAGTGCGGACTGTGATTGAGTTTAATTAATTTTGTTTCAAGTATAATCATATTTGAATAATTTTCTTCAATACAACATCGGTGTATTACGAATTTTCTTCAAATTACATTTTTCGTATGTATTTGATATTTACTGTACTATATATAATATTTTTAAATAATTACTAGAGACGTTAGGTACTCTGCTTATAGTATTACTGTCTATATTATCGTTCGTCATGATATAATACCGATGCTTATAAGGTAAAAGAGAGTAGTTGCAGGACGGAATTTCCATGAATATCTAATATAAGCAATGTCAATACCTGTTCGTAGTAGTTGTTAGAATGTTGGAAAATTCTGAAAACAGATGATTTTTTTAAAGAGTTTGTAAAAGTAGATATTAAAAATGGGGCACATGATATGTTTACCGTGAATAGCTTGTAAATTATGTGTTGTATAAAGAATTGTTCTAAACAAAAGTTACCTGTCTATATATATTTTTGTCTAGGCTTCCTTGAAACTGTGGGAAGGTGGAACAAATTTGGACACTTTTAATTGTTTTTTAACTTGATTCACTCTAACCTTTTTTCCTCACACGCATACCAACCTAACTTACTCTCCACGCATACCAATCTAACTCACACTCCACGTATACCACCTATCACTCTCCATGCATACCAACCTAACTCACTCTCCACGCATACCAAAACCAACTCTCACACTCTCTCCCCTTGGTTTTTAATCTCTAGCGCTCATAAAATTCTTTATATATCAGAGTCCAAATTGATTGAATTTTACATTATAACCATGGTCTGTTATTTTAGCTACAGAAAGCAAATTAGTGTTCAAATCAGGCACGCATAATACCTTTTCAAGTCTCACATTTCTCTTTGTTCCAGATTGTCTTAATACTACTTCACCAATACTCTCAGACGTTAATGTTTTTCCTTCTTTATCTGCTAGTGCAATTTCTATCTTTCTTCAATCAATTTATTATATATTAGTTTGTTATGGGCCATATGATTCGTGGAACCAGAATCCAATAACCAAATATGCCAATTATCATTTGTACCCACCTCAAATTCCTTTTTAGTTCCCTCACAAGTCGCTTTTGTTTGTGAAATTTCATTAACTCTTCGCACAGCTTCATCTGTGGTTCGCAATGAGGTTTCTACTCTTACATTAGTCTGTCTGCTTGGTCTTTCTTGTAATCCTCTTTGAAAATTTTCTCTATATCCTCTTCTTGTAGGAGTTACATTCTTTCTGAATTCCCTACAGTTTGTACCCACATGATTAAATCCTTGACAGTTATAACAGCATTTATTTTTGTAACACTCACTGGCTATATGCCCTGTTAACCCACAATTAAAACAATGGATATTATTCTTGGACCCATCCTTTACTTTTCTCACTGATTCTTGGTCTCTGTGGAATCTTTCTTCTTTCTTGATTCCCTTCTAATTTCCTCCAGTTTGAGAGCAAAACATATATCGTTAACTGTTACATTCTTTTGTATTTCCAGCACCCTCACATTCGATTCATATTTTTGTCTGAGCCCTCTTAAAATATACATTTTTAACTCAAAATCTTTTATCATCTTTCCCAATTGTATAGACTGATTTTGTAGTGCTTCACCCCTATTTATACATATAAGCATCAACATTTTCTTCCCTTTTCATTTTTAAATTTGACAGCTCGTTTAGCAACCTTGCTTTTAATTCTTATGTTTCAGTTGCCATGTTTCTTTTAATTAAAGCCCACAGTCTATCTGCGTTTTTTATACTACTGTATTTTAACAATTGAGCCTTACTCATTGTGTTGATCATTACTGTTCTAGCTGCGTAGTTATTGTCATCCCATTCATTCCATTCTCTCAATTTTCTTTCGTAATTTTCTTCACCTTCCTCTGGTTTCACAATCTCTCTGACCCCTATTACTTTTTTCCATAGCTTTTTTGTACGCAAAATACTTTCTTCTTTTTCGCTCCACAAAAAATAATTAGTATCATCGAGTGGTTCAATGCTTGCGATATTCCACGTATCTGTCTTGATTTCTCTCCTTTTTTTTTTGCTTTCACTCAGATTCTATATTTTATTTAACACATCTTTCAACCACGGACCTCTGCTACCAACTTGTGGGAAGGTGGAACAAATTTGGACACTTTTTTAACCGACTTCAAAAAGAAGAAGGTTATACTCAATTCGACATGTATTTTTTTTTTTTATGTATGTTATTCGATTACGTCCAGACGGCTTGACCAATCGGGATGAAACCTCCTGCATCTGGTAGATCATGTCTCGGGGGTGGTGCAGTTGTCAAAAAATTTTGGAATTTTTCACTTTTTACCCGTTTTTTTGGGCAAAAAACTGAAATATTTTGTATTGCTTCTTATTTTGAAACGAATTGACCAATCGGATTGAATCTTCTTGCATGTGGTAGAGCTTCGTTGCCTCTTAAAAGCTTAAAAAGACATTTGACCTACTTCCATTTTTCACCATTTTATTGCACTTTTTATCGAAAATTATACTATTTCACGTATGTTTGGCCTGAATTCGATGAAATCGATGTAATCCTTTACATTTTGCTGCCGGACTCGTTTTCGAGGTAATAACTTTGTAAAAGTGATTTTTCTTTTTGTCTATAACTATTGTTATTGTAAAATTCCTATTTTTTATAGTTAATAAAAATTGTTATTGCAAAATTCCTATTGTTTTCCTTGGTTCATTAATTAATTCCGATTCCGATCCCGATTAATTCCATATTTGTATAACCTTCCAGCATTACTGATAATCTCATTTGCAACTATACAGGGTGTTCTAAAAATGTTGGATGTCCTTGAATGGGGTGTTTCGCAGGGTGATTTGAAACAATTTTTTATAGGCAAGTAACCATCCTACCCGCCCCGGAACCACCCCTTTCAAGGACCTCCAACGATTTTGGGACATCCTGTATATTGCTCATAACTATTGTTATTGCATGAAACCTATTGGTTATAGATTGCCACTAAAAAGAGTGAAATAAAATAATTTTTAGAAAAAAAATATAACCGACTTCGAAAAAATATTAAATTTGCACTAAAAAGTATGAAATAATTATTATTTCATTTATATTAAATGATATTCAATAATGTATTAAATTTCTATTTTCTTTATATTAAATTATGTTAAATAATCTTTTCGTAGTCGGTGCAAAATTAAAAATTACTTACATTAAGAATTACCAAATTCGGTTTAACTTTCTGTTGGAGGGACAAAACTTATGCCCTTAAATTATTGCTATCATCATATCTACTTTAGACATCATATACATTAAGACTTTTCTCCATCGGCGCCTCTACCAAAAACTGTTCCAAATCTACTCAGACAGTACTTCCACGTAGACATTTATTGTCTGGCTGAGCGTTCCATAGAACAGTACCTCGGCTATACGGCCAAAGCTGCCGTTTCTTATTCTAACAAACCCTCACACAGTCGACCAGGAAAGAGAATGGAAAGATAAGCCCTCTCTATTATTACATTTCATCGAGGCAAGTACTCGGAAACCACGTAAAACTCTAGTCTTGAGCAACTGTAGGGAGTTTTGCTTTTGGATCCTCTTTTTCTGGGGAAGTCTATTGCCATCAACAAGCCCAGGGAACCGACCTGGACTTTCACGTAACAGTATACATGTATACATTAAAAGCATTCAACATTGCGTCTTCACCAAAAACTAACTCAACCAGGAATTAAACTTTTTTAATTTTGCGCCGACTACGAAAAGATTATTTAACATAATATAATATAAAGAAAATAGAAATTTAATATATTATTGAATATCATTTAATATAAATGAAATAATAATTATTTCATACTTTTTAGTGCAATTTTAATATTTTTTCGAAGTTGGTTATATTTTTTTTCAAAAAATTATTTTATGTGATTAATATATTTAATAATGGATTAGAATATTAAGGGAGTGGACTCCCGTGCCTTGTATGCGCTGGTCGCACTCACACAGCTCCATATCACTGTATACGTACACGGAACTGCAAGGGCTTGCGTATTGTCCTAGTTTTATCTCGACAATGCAAATTTGAGACCTCTCAATAGTCGTTTCCGCTAGATAAATGTTCAAACTTGTGCGCAAGCTCCTATAGGTAGTTTACTTTTGCTTTTTTGTGCCATAATTAACAATATTCAGCAGCGTATGTTAGCTCCATTGAGCTCTATCCTAACTGGAGTGTGTACTCCTGTAAGAAGAAGTAGAGGCGACGAAGGTCCGAGAGAAATGCAAAATGGGTGGTTCCGGTATTATCCTATAGCAAATTTACTTGTAGAGGGGAACAAACGTACGTCGTAACATAACCTACCCGGGCATCGCTGACCATTGTCGAGTGAGTTACTTTCAGATTCATTTCCGCATAAAATTGGATAAATACAATATAAATTGAATTGTGACAAATAATAAAATTTAGCTTTATACTAAATTGTATATATTTGTATGATCTAAATCATGGTATCTAAATTATGTATACTATTTCATTATTATGTCATTATTATTAATGTTTCTATCGTTTTATATATAAATAATTAAAAGGAAATAATGTTCAAATCTGCACATAATTAATCTGTAAATAATTCCTAGTGCCGCGAAATTCAAACAAAGAGGAGTCTGTTCTCCCTCCACACATAAATTTGCTAGAGGATAGTACCACCGGAACCACTCATCTTGCATCTCTCTCGGACCGGTTTCTCTCTCACAGTTCACACTGCGGTTAGAATAGAGGTCAATGGTTAGCTCAAACAACGCGGCAGCACTGTCGCACCACAATATTGCTTCTTTTGATTTCGAAATACTGCTGAATATCATTAATTATAACACAAAAAAGCAAAAGTAGACTACCTATAGGAGCTTGCGAACAAATTTAAACATTTATCTAGCGGAAACGATTATTGAGAGGTCTCAAATTTGCATTGTCGAGACAAAAATAGGACAATACGCAAGCCCTTGCAGTTCCGTGTATGTATACAGTGCTGTAGAGCTGTGTGAGTCCGTAGGAGCACGTACAAGGCACGGGAGTACCTTTTTTCCTCATACGCATAGCAACCTAACTCACTCTCTACGTATACCAACCTAACTCACTCTCCACGCATACCAACCTAACTCACTCTCCACGCTAGAGATGGGCAAAACCCTAGGCTTTCGAATAAATCTAAAGTTTGCCGACGTGTTTGTCTCGCTTCCTTCTTTGGAAAATGTTCAAAAGAGGAAACAAGATAAACATGTCGGCAAACGTCAGATTTATTCGAACCCTAGGGTTTTGCCCATCACTGTTCCACGCATACCAACTTAACACACTCCCCATGCATACCAAAACCAACTCTCACAGAAACTATACAACTTTTGCAATTTTCATACAATACATCATTTATAAGTTATTCTTGGTGAACTCATACTAGGTGGCCCATTTTATACATGCGCGATGTCTTGACTTTTTCAATTTCTATGTATCGTATAATATCTAACTTTGACATTAGTATGAATAAATAAATTGAACCATTATTAATCAGCATTAACCAATTGATATTAGACTTTTACAACATGTTGGATAATTAATGACATTTTAGTTACCTTTGAGGCAGTCGTCAAGTTCGAGTTCGTTCGAACTACACCTTAAACCGGAAGGTTTCACGCCCTTGAAAATTTCGATGACGCTCGGCTTTAGATTATGAAAGATTAAGGGCTGTCCACGTTTAGAGAAATCCTCCGTTAAATTCTTCACACCCTAAACAATTTATATTAATTTTAGAACAATAATTAAAGTGAACCAGAAGATTTTTCCGATTTTTTCCTCCTTCCTACGTTGTTTTCTAATAAGTTTCAATTTTTTCCTAGGATTTTTCTAAATTGATAAAATGGAAAATATGTAATTGTTTAGTAGTATTAAATACGCGACATGAAAGAGCAATTTAAGAGCTAAAAAATAATGTGCATAACATAGGAGATAACTTCTTTCATTTAATTTAAACAAAATAAAATGGTGCTTACAAAATAAAACAAAGCTTGATACAAACGTACTTTTGCGGCCGTAAAATCTGCTGCTTGAATATGCGTAGAATCTATGACGACAGGTACTGCGATTCCTTGCCTCGTACCCTGCTTACTAATTACAGCTCGCACGTACTCAACACTCGGAAAAACAAGACTTCTGTCAGGCGTTATGACGAGATACTCACACCCGTTTATACTCTGCAATTTAAAGTATTATATTATACTCGAATTAATAAAAATGGAAGAAAAAATGTGTCTACCAAAATCAAAGTTTATCATTATCGCTTATTTTCGTACACCTCCAGATAGTCCTTAGGACGTCCATGGGACGTAAATTTTGTACGTCCCAGGGACGTCCGGCCGCAACGTTCTGCGAATGTCCATGGGACCTAAATTCTGTACGTCCCAAGGACGTCTGCCCGGAACGTCCTACGAACGTCCATGGGACCTAAATTTTGTACGTCCCAGGGATGTCCGCTCTGAACTTTCTAGATTTAGGAAAAAATACTTTTTTTTAAACAAAATAAATATTATTTATTAATATTCTTTATAATATAATATTTATTCAATATGTAGAACAGAATATTTTTTTCCGAATATAAAATACACTATTTACAATTGTAAATTAATATTAATTAATTAATACGAAAACGTTCTGGAAATGTTCAGCACCGGACGTCCCATGGACGTATAGAGAACGTACAGAAAACGTTCTGGGAATGTCCAGCACCGGACGTTCCATGGACGTACATAAGACGTTTCTGTTCCTGTGCTATCTGGGTATACAATCATTATTTAATATTCGCAACAGAATATTTTTTTCCGTAGATAAAACACATATTTATCTAATATTCGCAACAGAATATATGTTTGAACATGTAAAACAAAATGTTTATTCAATATTAGGAATACAATATTTTTTGTACATATGAGATGTGATATGTATGTAATATTTGGAACAGCATCTGGACAGCATCATTAATTTGAAGTTCCTTCTATTCTTGATCACTAGACTGCGAATGTTTATGTAAATTCATATTTTTATAGATACAGAAAAAAAATTAGGACTTCATTACTTAGCAGGTAAATGAATATGGAATCTTTACAACTTTAATCAAATTATGTTTAAATTTAGTATTTGTGATATCTGTTAACAATATTTACATTCTATTTTTTGAGATACATTTGAGTCGTTTATTTTGAAAGTGTCACATGTCCCAATTACAATTTAATTATATCTGTTTAATCATTAAATATCTCGATTTAAAGACGAAGTGACTTATGCCATTTTCACAATAAACAGCTCATATATGAAAATTAACATCAAGAAATTACAAAAAATATTCTATTAATTAATTCGGATAATTGAAGTTAGACTGTATGTCTTATTTTCTAAATGATATAACATGAATATTCTTGTTAATATTTTACATAGTTTTGCATTTGTTCACATTTTTCTAGAATTCTCCATATTTCCTTTTCCCATAAATGTATAAACATCCGCAGTCTGTTAATCACTAATTGTAAGTAAATTAATATGCGTGCTATAAAATGTAAGTTCTCTTACCGTATCTTTGTGAACTCGTAACGACGGCCTTGCCGAAGCATAAAGTAGGAACAGGACGTTTATACCGATACCAATCACTATACCGAGTTCGAGTCTTATGAAAAGACAGCATAAAAATGTGGCTACTGCTGGTATGAGATCAATTTCTGAAAAATAGAACATAGTAACATGTAATTCGATTTCTGACATTTTTTATTAATCGAGTTACGATTATTGTTCAAAACAGCATATATCAATTAACAGTTTCGGCCATAACAGGTAGCAAGTGTAAGATGAGAATTAACTACGGTTAACCGTTATACGGTTAATTTCAAGGATTTTTTAATGAAATTTGAACTGTGAATTCTTAAAGGTGTAGTCCTTTGCTCGAGAGTTAACGAGGCAGTTCTGATTTGTATGAAACTTCATATACCGGGTTTTTTCGGCCCGCTAATTTGAATCTGTAATCAAAATTTAAAAAAACATAATGGCAGATCCAATATGGCCGACTTGTATGCCAAAAAGTTATTAAATTTGAATGAAAATTATAATTATTCATTAATGTTTAACCACATTTTTAAATGATTAAAATTAAAAAAAGTGTTAACAAATTTTAAACTATCGCCATTTTTTTTTCAATCTGTGGTATTTCATTTCATTACGCATGATAGCGACAAAACTACATTTTAATAATCTTTTTTATTTTTCGATTTCCGTTGATCCAATGTCAACTTATCGTATCAACCATGAGAGAAAAGAACAAATTTCACGTGGCTATAACCTTGAAAAAAATTATTAAAAATAAACAACAATTTTTTTATAAGTTTAACATTTCATTTACTTCATAAAAATGGTTTATAAAAATTCCTGTGTCGTTTCTAATTCAAATAGCTTTAAAAACTGTAGTTTGATGTAGTTGGAACCAATTTTGGTCTTACTATGATCACAAAGCTCTAGCGCATTTAATAACATCAAAATGAGTCCCGGGACGCACAGGGAAGTATAACAAATTCCTTAATAAAGGCTTAGAATAAAAAAAAAATTTGTGAATTCTTGATTATTTTCAAAATGTAATAACTATCTACATATGCATAATTCGAAAATTCTAATTGCTAAAAAGTATAGTATAGGCCTTCCATAACATTTTCCATGATGCAAGAATGTATATTATTTTGTTAAAACATTTGGAAATATAACTCGCCAACTCTTGAGAAAAGTCTGTACATCCTATTATAAAATAAAAAAAAATTTTTGTTTAATCCAACAAGGTAAAAATATCTCTTGAACAAACAGTGTTACACATTCCAAGGATTCTTTTCTAACATTTTTCGCTATTGTACAATGTAAAGAAAAAGTAGACTCTGGACATACTTTTAGTTCGCCATATGGGCTTGATGACGTGTAGCTCCACCATGAAGATGACTGCAGCGATGATGATCGCTGCGAGAGCGGCATTAGGAATAAAATACAGATACGGTGTAAGGAACTGAAGTGAAATGAGTACTAGAAGACCAGTGTAGATCCCGCCGAGTGTAGTCTTCACTCCGGACGAATGGTTCACCGCTCCACGGCTAAGGCCGCCACTGACAGGCATGGACGAAACGAAAGCCGATACGACGTTGCACGCACCCAACGCTAGCATTTCCTGGGTTGCGTCGATTGGTTTACCTTCATCTAAGAAATGTATAATTGTTAACATTTTGCTTAACAGTCACGAGTGTACTCGTATTTTTGTTTATTGTCTTTTTATATGTCCATTTAAAAAAAAACAATGCAACCATAGATTGCACATACACGGTCTGTCTAAAAAGAAACCGAATTTTTGCTATAAAAAGAAAAACGTACAAGTAAAGTTTTTACACACACGTTTATTTACTCAAAATAATCTCCCTCTGCGTCAATACAGCGTGTAGCCCGCCTAATTAACATTTTGAAGGACCTTTGCATCTCCTGTTTTGGTACTCCGTTTAGTACAGGATATCGGTTACAGCGACCTCCGAAATATTGCTATAATGTGTCCCTTTCATTGGAATTGGCATTGTTACCTTGGATCATTCACCCTACTCGACTGATCTGTCTCCCTGTGATTATTTTCTTTTCCCAAAATTGAAAATTCCAATGAAAGGGACACATTATAGCAACATTTCGGAGATTCAGGTCGCTGTAATCGCCGTACTAAACGGGCTACCAAAACAGGAGCTGCAAAGGTCCTTCGAAATGTTAATTACGCGGTCTACACGCTGTATTAACGCAGAGGGAGATTATTTTGAATAAATAAACGTGTGGGTAAAAACTTTACTTGTACTTTTTTCTTTTAATAGCAAAAGTTCGGTTTCTTTTTAGACAGACCGTGTATACCATTGCACTTATAAAAAAAGCATCGCTCTACAAATATAGTACACTTTCAACCATTCATCTTTTTTCTTTGACATTTTTGTCTAAATGCACCCGTAACGAAGTTATAGCTCGTTACACTCACTCGATCCATTTTATGGATTATGTACAGGGTGTACAAAAATTAATGGTCACCACTTTCAGGGGTTATTGTACACATCTGGATCGGTGGACATTTGCAAAAGAAATCGACCACAAAATCCATTATGACCTCGAAATTTAAGGTCAAAGTTTTTTTTAATTTTAA
>NW_026534337.1:1451873-1490130 GCF_026225885.1 Hylaeus anthracinus | reverse complement strand
CAGAATTATTAGAAAATATTGCTTCTTTGCTTTAATATCCTGGAAAATAAATCATGCTAGACTAATCGCCCTGTCCTCGTCTCGCCTGCAATTGTTGTATCGCCCTCTCTGTCCTTGTCTCGGAGTTTCCTACTTTTTCTGCAACTGTCGCTGAAGTCAATTCGGAATTTGGCTCTGGCTCCTGTGCACCCTTAATCGCTGACGGGCGCCCGACCTTCGTGTACACGAATATATCAATCAAGTTACACGCGGCACACTCACACCAACAAATCAAATATCATAAATTGAATAATTTAAATCAAGGATTTTTTATGCCTTCGGGCATTTTCCCTTCGTTAATCATTCATCAAGGGTTTTTTGTGCCTTCGGGCTTTTTCCCTTGCATCAACGTTAAAATAAACTATTACTTTTCATTCACCATAGCCATGGTTCATTATTTATAATACCTTTATCTTACCTAAACATCTTGTCGGACAGTCACGAATTTCGATCCTTCCTCGAACCGTCTTTATCTCCTGCGTGTGTTTAGATTATTCTAGACCCGAAACCAAAGGGAGAACGAATTCGAAAGGACAGATCATTCTTGTCCGAACCTTCGACGAGGTAAGACCGAGTCAAGATATTTAATCGAATAGCTTGAGATTTTTTATGTCAAAGAGTTTCGATCGAACAATACCTTACCCTGTACCTTTATTTGAATCTACTTATTTTATTTATGTATAAAATATCTCATAACCTTTTTCAATGTGTTTAATATACAATAAACTATACAGTGACAGTTACTAAAAATCTATTTCTTTTTTGTTAATCAATTTTAGAATTAGTAATGATATTGAAATTATTAATGATATTTATAAAGCACCAAACGTTTATTGATATTCGGTTAAACGCTAATGACTTTACTAATTGTGTATTTAAACGTTAATACAAATAATTACAAAAAGTTTAATTTATTTATCTTGACGAAATTTGACGATTTCGAACTAAATACTCTTAACATCTTAATAATTGTTTGTGTTTGGCTTGCGTTTATTTTAAAATAATACATTACACGGTCGGAGGCGTCCATGGGTAAGTGCGGATGCAGATTGCGTCGTCTTTTTTTTTAAATGCTGTATGGGTTTTTTTGGGCTCAATTAGTTTTTACTCTCAATTTTCCCATAACTAAAGCCAAGCTTCGACTTGACAAAGGCTGAATAGTATTATACAACTAGTTATTCCCGCATCTTTCATCTAGCAATAAGCCGAAACTATGGTTTTTCTAAGAGAATCGTATGCGCACGATCAACTAGAAATTTACTCTTAAGATTATCTGGTCATTTTTATCATTAAGTTTTTTTAGGACCAAAAACGATACCTGAATGTACAAACTGTAGCCCAATAAACTTCTTTAATAATAAAAAAAAAGGATGCAGATTGCGTTGTAGTCTGTAATTCGTGAGTCCAAACCCCACCGGAGGTACAAAAATTAAAAGAATTTGTTTGTCGTTTTCATGGAATACAATCACAAGAAATAAGTATAGTAAAGTAAAATCTACCAATAAATGAAACAAATACATTACTCGGTCTATGAAACCTAACCTATTTGATTAATTGATGAAAAGATAATGTAGCTATATAGATAATCGACATAGGTTAGATCTAGTGGTTAGACCGATTTCTATTTTTAAAACGAGAAAATCGTAATAAATAATTAGAACTCATATAGTGTCATAAAATTTAATATTATTTTATATGATTTGTAACACATAATTAAAGGATTAATTAGTTCGTATTATAATATTTGCAAAGTGAAATAAATACCCATTTAGGTTCAATTTTTTTTAATATAATTTAATATAAAGGAAATAGAAATTTAATATATTATTCAATATCATTTAATATAAGTGAAATAGAAATAATTTCATACTTTTTGTAGGTACGTTTGCAAAGATTTTATTTTGCATACAAGTCTGCAGTCTACTTATCACCATCACGAATATACTTTCTTGTCCTCAGCTAACCGCGTGACTTGTTTGCCATTATTGTGTAAGAAGGCGCGGCTTTCTTAATTTGACCAGCGCTTGCAAAGAGAAAGGAAAATGCGTTTTATGAATTTTCAACAAAGCACGTGCACGGTTAAGAATAAATTAAAACAGATTATTTGCTTCGATAACAATCGGTCGTTCGGTTCGTTGGATTGTCCGTGTAAAGTAACGGCCGAGCGTGAAACTTTTAGTAAACTTTCATAAGTACCTGCTTGTTTCAGTAATATATTCCAATTTAAAATTCTGATATGTTAATATCTAAAATTAGTAGTGAAAGTTTCTTATTTTAGGAGTACCATATATTTTTACGATGTTTATTCAGACAATCTAAGTACAATATATTTAATAAAATGATAATGCAAGTAGTATGCACACAACTAATAATTTTTTAAATAAAATAGTTAGTAATATAAAATAATTAGTTATGTAGCCATGGTAAAGGAATCAAGGAATAGAATTCTGGACAGACAAAGGTTTATTGTGAGGAACATGGTTATACAGAGGATTGGGAATGGATAATTGTAACAGGAATTCAGAACGAACGGAATTATACAAAAGAGCACAATACAATTTCTCATTTTACAATATTTTACAATTTTCAATCTTTTAAATAGAAGAATCATTCTGTACTCTCCCGCTCGTAATTGACGTCCAAGTATTATCGCCGAACTCTCCTTGTCGAGCAGGCGACCAGGAACATAGTCTGGGATGTCCACGAGTAGCTCTGTTCTCTCCCATTCGACAGGCGTCCAGGTATTATCGCCGAACTCTCCTGCCGGAGTCCCTAAGCCGAGTTCCGAGAGCGGCCGATGGTCTTACCTCGTCCTCTCTCCCGGAATGGCAAAAATATATAGCTCAATTTATATCGCATGGTTGCTATCCGCGGCTGCGGTTGTCAACAGTCGCGTCGTTAGGCGAGAAGGTTCGCCAGTTCGAGGTCCGCGCCTCGCGTCTCGCACCGCGCGGCGGCCGCCCTTCTATGTTCTAGAAGTTTCGTACGGTCGCTTCTCGTATTTCTTGAATTTCGTATGCTACAGTTATGTATTTGTTTCAGAGTTTATTAATATTATTATGTTCTTCAAATAAATGTATCGTTAGCAAAATAATCTCTATAAATAAGTTCTGTTAGAAAACTTTATTCAAAGTGCGATGTTCAGGCTCTTCCGGCCCGAGCCTGCGCGCGCTGCACGGTATTACGCTTGGTGTGTTCTTGATTGTCCGCGTGCACTTAATGATGTGTTACAACATTTTATACTATTATATCTATAAATATTCAATCAAAGCATTCGTTGGTGTTCGATTTTCCGGCTTTCCAATCCTAATCCAACAGGTCCTAATTGCATTGTTGAAAATGCCGCGAAATATCTGCGCGCCTCTGTATGTTGTATGTGTGTGCTAGCGGTTTTTGTTTCTAGGCGAATGTGTGTGCGAAATGCGTTTAGTCGAGTAATGACCGGCGATCACGTTCTGTACTTGCTTCAGCAGTACATATACTAAAATTGGAACGATACAGAGAAGATTAGCATGGCCCCTGCGCAAGGATGACACGCAAAATTGTGAAGCGTTCAACATTTTTTGTTTCGGTGAGTACCTGCATAAGGTGGGTGCGGAGGCGACGCCCGAGTGTCATCAGTGTGGGACCGTGCTGGACACGGCCCAACACACGTTGGAGGAGTGTCCGTCCTTTGCTGGCCAAAGGAGGGCACTCCAAATACAGATTGGTGGGGACCTCTCGCTGCCGGCCGTAGTTGCTGCCATGATCGACAGCGAGAGGTCGTGGAATGCGGTAGCCTCCTTCTGCGATGCAGTCATATCGCAGAAGGAGGCAGACGAGCGGTATCGGGAACGCTCTGATCCCGCTCGTCAAGAGAGAAGACGGGTTAGGCGGGCCTGGAGGCGGCGTCCGGTCGCATTACCAGCCGATCCCCACACAGCTGGAGGGATCGGTACCGGGGTGCCCGGAGCCCCCTAATGGCCTGCCTGCCCGCCGGCCGCCCTGATCGAGGGCGGCCAGAATGGCGAGACGGCCCCTTGCGCGCACGTTTGTCATGGGTCACAGTCACGGTGACCCGGCGTGTCGCGCGAGGGGCCGCGGGGACCGAGACGGCTGGCGGTAGGGCGCCGCCGTCTTCGTGACCGGTCCCAAGGCGGTCGGCGTCAGGGTATGGCCCCTGGCGCCGAGAGAAACTGAGGAGATGGGCTCCCCAACGATCAGGGGAGCCTGGGCACGGCGGCTGTGGTGGAGTTCTTCTTAGAGTGCTCACGGCCGCCGTAATGCCCGACGTTGGCCATCGGGAGGGGTTTTAGTGGGTATACCGCGGGCGATCGAGCTCGCTGGGAGTCCCACACTACCCGGCGAAAGAACCCTACATCGCCGGGTGTGCTTAATGCATTTCCCTCTCGTTAAAAAAAAAAAAAAAAACAAAAAACGGCGATCACGTTCAATGGTTAATAAAACTTATATTCGTTATTAAGAGATTGGTCCGGTTCATTTATTAAACCAACAGGTTATGGGCCCAGGAGAGCTCTAACAATTCAGTAGCGAGTGCGAGTAATTAAAATTTAGAAAGAAAAGTAACACGTCGCTAAAAGTGTCGCGAGAAATAGTGACGCCACATGGTCATCATGAATCCGAATCAAATCCAGAAGCTAGGGGAGAAAAATTACGAATTCTGGAAGATACAAATACGAAGCCTGTTAGTGTACAATGAATTATGGCAGTACACGAATGGAATAGAAGTAAAAACTGAGGAAAATGGAGGAGAATGGTCAAAAAAGGATGAGAAAGCGCTGGCCATCATACTGCTGAGCGTGGAAGAAAATCAGTTGAACCATGTAAAAAGGGCAGAAACATCAAATGAAGCCTGGCAAAATTTGCAACGAGTATATCAATCAAAAGGTCCGGTAAGAAGAGCTGCATTATATAGAGAATTAAATAGATTAAAAAAGGACGCGCATCAAACGATGACGCAATACACGAATTCTTTCCAGAACAAGTTAGAACAGTTGGAAGAAGCGGGGGTAAATAGCTCAGACGAGCTAGCGTCGGTAACGTTACTCGAGTCCTTACCGACCGAGTATGAAAACTTTGCGATCGCGATCGAAACACGTGACGTACTTCCTAACCTCGAAAATCTCAAAGTAAATCTCACAGAAGAAGAAGCCAGAAAAAGAGGAAGCCACGATGATGAAATGGAAGATCCTCAAAATAATGCATTTATGACCCAAAAGAAATATCCTCCACGTTTTAAAGGAAAGAATTTTGAAAATTATCGCAAGCAAGCAAAGTTCAATAGAAATTGCAACATACATATGCAATAAATACGGGCATCGCGCGAAAGAGTGCTATTCTAGAAAGAATAATGCTGAAAATAAGAAAAGTCAAGTAAATAAAACAGAAGATGTGATGTTGACAATGGCTCTATATAACTCCGGGCGAAATTCAAAAATCTGGTATCTAGATAGTGGTGCGACTACACACATAACCAGTGTAGAACAGAAATTTAATAGTATAAATAACTATCAAACAGAGATATATACTGCAACAAATGAGAAAGTGGACTCAACAGGGAAAGGACAAATAAACATTGAAGTGAAAACGCCAAATAATAATAGGAACAAAGTGAAATTAAATGAGGTAGTGCTTGTGCCAAATTTCAAGAACAATTTACTGTCCGTTTCCCAGATTGTTAAGAATGGGTACAAAGTAATATTTTACAAAGATGGAGCTAAAGTAAGACGTTCTGATGGTAGCATTGCAATGAGTGCTAAGGAACGAGATGGGTTGTACGTAGTGGAAGAAAATACAAAACACGGTGCAATGTTCTAAGTGGAACAAAGTAACCCGTTAATGAAGTGGCACACTAGACTAGGGCATTTTAATTTTAGTGATGTACATAAATTGAAAAGAAACAATATGGCAGATGGCATAAACGATACATTAAAAAATGAAAATATGGTATGTGAAGTGTATATTAAAGCAAAGATAAACCAGTTACCATATAGACCGACAAATAACAGAGAGATTGAAACACTAGGACTTGTGCACAGCGATATCTGTGGTCCATTTAGCATTGAATCTTTAGGGGGAACACTGTACTTTATAACATTCATAGATGATAAAAGCCATTATATACAAATTAAAACATTGAAAAGCAATCTGAGGCCTTAGAAGCATTCAAAGAATACAAGGCACGTGTAGAGAAATTGACAGGTAAGCAAATAAAAAGGTTAAGGACAGATAATGGAAGAGAATAGCTGTCAGATGAATTCAACGAGTTTTTGAAACGTGAAGGAATATCGAGACAATTAACTGTGAAGTATACTCCACAGCAAAATGGAGTATCTGAAAGAGCCAATCGTACTTTGGTAGAAATAGCCCAGTGCATGTTAGCACAGACCGGAGCACCTATGTCATTGTGGGCAGAGGCTATAAATGCAGCAGCCTTTATAAGGAATTGTTGTCCGACAAGAGCAAATCTTGAAGCTACACCCTATGATATCTGGACAGGACGAAAACCTTATATAGGTTTCTTGAGGGGATTTGGTAGCAACGTTATTGCTTTAGAAAAAAGGAAAACCAGAAACAAATTTGCAATGAAAGGAAAGGATGTTCTGGTTGGATACTCAAATGAAACCAAAGTGTATAGATTATGGGAAAAAGGAACCCGTAGAGTAATTAACAGGCGGGATGTACGATTCATAGAAGATTGGAATAAAGATCCAAGCGAAGACGAAATTCAATTATTTGATGCTCCTATTGAACCCACACCCGAACAAGAAGAGCAAGAAAAAGGAGATGACGTTCAAGAAGCAGAGAAGTCTGAACGAGAAGAACTTGAGGAAGAATTCAGGCAAGAGGATCCAGTGACTACTCAGATGAGAGGACCAGGTCGTCATAGACTGGAAAGAACGGGAAGAAGAGGCAGACCCCGGAAGTTATTTTCCACTGGGGAAAACCAAAATCAAGTCCGAGTTGAGCCGACAACAGTCACAGAAATTGCATTCAACGCGCTGCAGGAAAACAACACATGGTCTTTGGTAAATAGACCGATAGGTAAAAATATATTAAAATGCAAATGGGTGTTTAAGGTAAAGCGCCAAGGATAAGTATAAGGCCAGGTTGGTGGCGAGAGGGGATCAGCAGCTTGAAGGAGTGGATTTTGACGAAGTGTTTGCACCAGTCGCAAGATTGGACGCAATACGTACTTTATTAGCATCCAGTGTAGTAAAAGGAATGCAGGTTCATCAAATGGATGTGACGACTGAGTATATACAAGGGGACTTGAAGGATGAAATACATATGGAGCAGCGCCAAATGTTTGTTAAGAATACTGAAAAGGAAAAGGTGTGTAAGTTGAACAAGCCATTGTATGGACTCAAGCAAGCGGGACGTGAATGGTATCACAAGCTAATCGATTATTTGACAAAATTAAAGTTTAAGAAAACAGCTGTTAACCCGTGTGTGTATGCAGATACAAAAGAAGGTAGTGATTCAATAATTATAGTATGTGTAGATGATTTATTAATTGCGTCCGCAAATCCAATGAGTACAAATAATATAAAGAACGCGTTAAAAGAAAAGTTTAAAATAAAAGATTTAGGTTGCGTTAAAGATATTTTAGGTATGCGTGTAGACAGAGATGAAGTCGGAGACATCAAAATAAGCCAAAGAATGTATATCCAGGATGTATTAGAGAGATTTGGCATGGTGGATTGTAACCCTGTAAGCACACCGATAGAACAAAATTTGGACATTGCCAAACTCGAAGAAGAGACAAAAGTATATGACGACGAAAAATTAAGTGAGCCATATACAGAGTTAATTGGATGTTTAAATTATTTGTCAAACGCGACGCGGTCTGACATTGCGTTCGCAACTAATCTACTAAGTTGCTTCTGTGTGAATCCTAAGTAAATTCATTGGAAAATGGCGAAACGTGTGCTGCGATATTTAAAGGGTACAATAGATCACGGTATAAATTATTCTAAGTCTGAAAAGTCGTTTATAGGTTATGTAGATTCCGATTGGGCTGGCGATAATAGCGACAGGCGATCATGTACAGGTTGTATAGTATGTATTGTAGAAAGTCCAGTTAGTTGGAAATGCAAAAAGCAATAGTCTGTAGCCCTTTCAACAATGGAGATTGAGTATATGGCATTATCTGAATTAACCAAGGAAATCATTTATATGAGAAACCTGCTTCACCATATGAAAATTTATGAATTGATAAAAGATGCAACGCGAATAAAATGTGATAACCAAAGCGCCATTGAACTATGTAAAAACAGTGTGTACCATGTACATAGCAAACATATTAGCATAAGATTTCATTTTTCAAGAGAAGCGCAGGAGCGGGGAGATATAGAAGTAGGATATTTAAATACTAATATAATGCTAGCAGATATACTTACAAAGACTCTCAATAAAGACAGACATGTGCATTGTGTGAAATTACTAAACTTGTTAAAGTAGATTAATTATAGATAACAAATACTTCGATGAGTTTTGTCCTGACTCTTGTCGTGATAGAACGTTGTTTTGATTCCGCGTGCCGTCTGCGTGTCCGCGAATTATCGAGTTTTCGTTTCGTGCCCGTGTTTATGAGTATTGTGTCGGTGAAAAACAGAGCAAGAGCAGTGACAATACCACCGTCACTTCACGCTCTGGTACGTGTATACGTACACAAGTCATACCATAGCACAACCCAAATACCAATCCAAAGATACAAGTCTGATGTACGAAAATGGCCCCCAACAAGAAATTGAAACTAACGATTGCAATAACATAACCGAAATAAAAACTTCATACGCAAATATTACTAAATATGAACACACCCCTAAACGTGATGAAGCGATCATTATACAATCAATCGATGGCATCACCATCAGAGAATACGCCCGAGCTATTGGAAACATTACAGGACCTAAGGCTATAAAATATATTTCTAGAATTTCTAACGGGAGAATTTGTATCTATTTAGATAGCAAAGAAACTGTTATTAAACTGACTTCGAATCACAAATCTGTTACAATAAATGATCAGAACGCAGAAATTCGACCTATGGTAGTACCAGCTCAAAGAATAATATTATCAAACGTTGCACCTATAATACCAAATTCAGCAATCGAAAACGTATTTAAAAACAATAACATTATACTATGTTCAAAAATAACTTCTTTAAAAGCAGGAATCCTCGATCCAGAATTTTCCCACATACTAAGTTTTCGAAGGCAAGTATACATAAACCCTGAGGATTTAAAAAATATTGTTGGATCATTTACAATCACTCTTGACGAAAACACGCACAGAATTTTCGTAACGTCTGAAATGCAGACGTGTTTCAATTGTAATCAAGAAGGGCATATAGCCATCAAATGCCCCAACACAAATTCGATTGAAAACAACACCCAAATTAAAACAACAGATACAAATCCTCTCTCTCTCACCCAGGTCGTCGATGATGTAAAACACATTATAAATACAATGAGTATGGAAATACAAGAACCAAGCACAAGTAATTCAGGAAATAAACGACCATTATCGATATCATCAGAAGAAATCATCATCAAGACAATAAAATAATTTTTTGAAAAAAAATTTAACCGAATTCAAAAAAGGTACAGTGAAAAGTATGAAATAATTTCTAGTTAATTTATATGAATATGCACTAGCTCTAGGTTTATTTGCTTAAAAGTATGGGAAAATGCAGTGAAAAGTGTGAAATAATTTCTAGTTAAACTGCATTGTTATTCACCATCGTTTGATGAATTTGGTTAAATTATTAAATACATCATATTAAATGGAATGCACCTTTTTCGGAGGCGGCGCAGATGTAAACATTTTTTAATTCTGGTTTGGGTTAGCTTTTGTAGAGGCGGCAATATTGAATGCTGTCAATGTATACATGTTTATTGTCTATGAAGAATTAATAGTTAATGTATATAGTATGTACACGGAAATATAGTGTGAGTAGATTCGGGACTTTTTTGGAGGGGAGTGCCGGCCATATTGATTACTGCTAATGTATAAACTCTCCCCATGGAAATACTTTATGAATAGGTTTGGGATAGTATTTAGTGGGGGCGGCGATATTGAATAGTATTAATGAATATAATGTCTAAAGCGGATATAGTAATAGCAATAATAAATGTCATATTTTTTGTTCCTCGAACAGAAAGTTAAACCAAGTTTAGCACTTTTTTAACCGACTTCGAAAAGGAGGAGGGTTACTCAATTCGACATGTATATTTTTTTTTTTTTTAATATACTTAATTCTAAATTTTGCGCCGCCTCCGAAAAGGGTGCATTGCATTTAATATGATGTATTTAATAATTTAACCAAATTCATCAAACGATGGTGAATAACAATGCAGTTTAAATAGAAATTATTTCACACTTCTCACTGCATTTTCCCATACTTTTAAGCAATTATATATGGAGCTAGTGCGTATTCATATATATTAACTAGAAATTATTTCATGCTTTTCACTGCATTTTCCCATACTTTTAAGCAATTTTATTTAGAGCTAGAGCGTATTCATATAAATTAACTAGAAATTATTTCATACTTTTCACTGTACCGTTTTTGAAGTCGGTTAAATTTTTTTTCCAACAAATTATTTTATCATTATTAATTGCTTGATGATACAAAACTTTGAACGTTTATAGTTTGTAATTGTATAGGAACAAAACTTTGATTTTATAAATACTTGTCCGACACTCAAAGTGTGAATTTCGTTAAAAAGAAGAAAGATTGAGCAACATTATCTCTTTTTATTTTGTATTGTATATATGAAGTTATTTACAATTAAATATTCATTTCATTCGATTTGCTTTAAATATTAAGTTAAATTAAATGTCAACTATTTGCTTTATAATATTACATGAAAATTCGCTTATCTGAACACTTTTGACCCTCAATTAGTTCGCACAATGGACGTTCTACGGTATCGATAAAATCAATTAATAGTAATCTATTGCTACATATATTATTAATTTTACGATATAATGATATCGTAATGTTTAATATCCTGTAAACAAATGTTATTGAAATGTTAATGTTGAGAGATAGTGTGTTCATAAACTGTACGTTTTAAAAATATACAGGGTGTCCCAAAAATGTTGTAACACCTTGAAAGGGGTGGTTTGGGAGGTGATTTGAAACAACTTTTTCCGTAGCGAAAATGTTGTCCGAGGCTTCGTTGAGAAGATATTAACGGAAAACACTGACCAATCAGAGCGCGCGTATACCGTTGGAGCGGCCGTGGTAGCGAAAACTACGCGATAGGCGGTCGCGCTCATACGCTACCGCGAGCGCTCCATCGACATCCTCGCGCTCTGATTGGTCGACGTTTTCCGTTAATATCTCCTTAACGAAGCCTCGGACAACATTTTCGTTATGGAAAAAGTTGTTTCAAATCACCTTTCAAACCACCCCTTTCGAGGTGTTACAACATTTTTGGAACACCTTGTATATAGATGGGTAGTTTTTTGAGTTTTATTTACTAATACTACTGAAGTGTCAACACCAATCATCAACTGATATTAGAAGAATGATGTGCTCGTAAACGATATACTTCGAAAGTATTTGGGAAGATAATTTATCTCGTTAGTTAATTAATGAATGTAGCCAATCAATCAGATAATCCTTGAACTCGTCAGGAGTTTGGGAGTATCCTCTTGAGGAATTAAAACGGGTATCACCTGAGTTACGTCAGGTACTAAGAAGCTTCGATTGCTTGTTTTCATGAGTCATTAAATTACATTTCTCGGTCAACATTCCTTGTTCTCATACACACGTGAATAATTCATTTGCAACGAGGTACAACGGTCACATTAATGTTAATGTTTTTACTCGCTACTCGAAAGTTTAGGTATCAACGTAGATTAGTAATTACTATACATACAGCGTGCCTTATTTATCAAAACCACTGTAAATATTAGATTATTGCAAATGAAATATTTAAAATGAATCTTTAAAAGGCTAAAGTTTTATTACAAATATTAGTTAAGACTTAGCGGAGAAAATTAGTTTATGCTTTTAATAAAGAAATTTAATTTTATCGTGCACTTCTGTGTGCCAGTCATGTGGTTGATATTAATTATTTTATTAAAATTTTTTTAAACAATTTTTATTTGATTCAAATAGCTTCTCATTTTCTAATCTAAAATTTTGATATTCTCTTTACAGCAGCAATACAGATAAAGAAATATAAAATATTTATCACACACGGACTTTAATATTGTATATTTAGTAGTAAACTAATTATTTATATTGAATAATATTACAAAATTTGCATTACTCCACTTTGAGATAAAACTGTTCTACTGTTCTGAAATAGAGTAAAAAGCAACGAATAATGAGTAAGCAACTTTATCTGCATATCACTTTTAAGTTATCTAATTTTCAATTATTTTTTTACGTTGTTACTAATAAGACACTTGATTAGAAGGTGTGCCAGAAGATTACTTGTATGCAACTCCATAAAATTTACACGAGAATTTAATAAATATGTAGTAATTAATATTTGTCAAAACGATTTATGTTTCATTCAATCTTATAAGATAATGTAAGAGAAACAGACGAGTTATTTATTTACGATTTTCTTGAAAACGGTAACAGGTACTGAATTTCTTTTGGTGGTACAAATTGGTACAAATTCAGTACTAAATGTATCCGCTTTGATTTTTTCATTGTTATTAATTTTGACGTGTGGTCCTGGTAGCTTAATATTAAGCTAGCCGCGCCACGATTTTTTCGAAAACAAAATTATTGTTGGTGGTACAAATTAGTACAAAATAAGTACTAAATATTTCACCAAGTCCGATATGATTCTGCTGATTTGGTCCTGGCAGCTTGAGAGAGGTGATGGAATGTTAGAAACTCACCATCATTGTTCATAGCTTTGTCGTCCTTGCTGGAAATATGGATGCTACTGAGCCTGTTCCCGGGGTCAGTGGTCTGATCAGGATTATTGTTATTGCTCCGAAGTGGATCTTCGAAAGCGGCGTTGGTGTAACCGGTTAACCGAACTTGCTTCCCCGTTTCGAGGTCCATATCTTGAATGTTGTATTTTGACATGTTTCTTGGGGAATAAAAGAGCCGATGGAGAAAATGGTTTGCCAGACTTTCGGTTTCGTGGCGAGACAACCAACGCTTGAGGGAAGCTACGTTTTATGAGCACCACTCGTCAGAACAATTCCATTGTCAAGTAGTATCCGTGCACGTCACGACCCTGAAAAGTCAGAATAAGCCGATATTAATTCATTGCCGTGGCCGTTATACCGTTAGATTTTCTTTTCATCGTTTTTCCAAGATCCTTATCGTCGGATATTTTCTCCGATTCATTAAACCTTTTACCGAGTGGAATTTCTATTAATAGTAAATTCAAGGATTTAGACACTTTCCGCCGTACCAGCTTCAGTTTTGCTCCCGATACACGAGTTTCTTTTGAAGAACTTTTAACTATACTATTGGAAAGTTATAATTTCTTTGGTCGCTGTATTAGACCTTGACTACAGTAACGAAAACACATCCTTGAATAAAACAGTAATCGCGTTAACGAGAGCATAAATCTATTACCTATTTATTTAGCCTTACTATCAGATGTACTTTATATAGCAGACCTGGATACTTTTGTAATGATATTATTTTAAATAATTATCAAATATTATTTCGTAATTATTTTTATGCTAGTGTTCTTGTTTAACACTAAACCTTCCACGACCGTTTCAAATGACCGTTTTCAAAGTTTTTTGTATATATACTATACAGGGTGACTCAAAAATGTTGTAACACCTTGAAAGGGGTGGTTCGAGTGGTGATTTGAAACAACTTTTTCCTTAGCGAAAATTGTCCGAGGCTTCGTTGCGGAGATATTAACAGAAAAGCCCGACCAGTCAAAGCGCGAGTATGCCGATGGA
This sequence comes from Hylaeus anthracinus, assembly GCF_026225885.1. Classification (NCBI taxonomy): domain Eukaryota; kingdom Metazoa; phylum Arthropoda; class Insecta; order Hymenoptera; family Colletidae; genus Hylaeus; species Hylaeus anthracinus. The sequence goes on along the minus strand of NW_026534337.1, from coordinate 1,476,177 downwards.
GCGTAAGCTATGCGCTAGGCGGCCACACTTATACGCTACCGCGGCCGCTCCAACGGTATACGCGCGTTACGAATGGTCAGTATTTTCCGTTAATATCTCCTCAACGAAGCTTCGGACAACATTTTCGCTAAGGAAAAAATTGTTTCAACTCACATCCCGAACCATCTATTTCAAGGTGTTACAACATTTTTGGGACACCCTGTATATGGGGCATTCCACGCCAAATCGGACAGTTTGAACAATTTTGATTTTTTATTTCCTCAATTTTTTGATATTTTTTAGTACCTACCGAAAAACCTTTCCTGGTAAATTTTGAAATTTTTTTGATTACCCGTTCAAAAGATATCGAATTTTCAACAAAATCGCTCTTTTTTTGGTTTTTTGCTGATAACTTTTTCAATAACGGTCCAAATTTAAACGTTTTTTTCAAAATTTTTGTTCTTTCATGAACTTTTTACAAAAAAATATAAAAATTTTTTTTTAAGTATTTTTGAATGAGATTTTTGAGTTTTAAATTTTAAATCTCATTTTCCAAAGTGAGTGCATATTTTGATTTTCGTCAAAAGTTTTTATAGTGACAACTTTCCAGGCAGGTCCGATCGTGATATCTCTAGAGCTATTATTTTTTATCGATTTTTGAAAATTTGAAAAATTCGTTTCTTTCTATTAATAATTATGAATATCAATTGCCGTTACTGTATATTATTTTTGTAATTATTTTTGAATAATTTCTACAATTCATAATGGTAAAGAGGTGTTTAAAATCAATCAATAGTCGTTAAATCAATTGAGTTATTTATAATTTATATTTAAATATAATTTATAGTTATATTTTATAATTTATTATTTATAATAAATAACTCAACGTAAATATGAAAAATAAGTTGAAGTAGATATTCAATTTTAAACAGTAAGCATAAAAATGTAGGTTAGAATACGGATAAATAGCCATTATGACTGTCAGTATTGTAGAGGTAAAGAAAAACCCAACAGCGCCATCATATGTCAAAAGTGTGCAGCTTTTTTAAAACATTAATGACGAATTATTTGTACTATTATCGAAAAAGAATATTTTATAACCAAAAATAACATTGAAAATTCAACCCAAATCAGATTTTTCGAAAAATTACGAAAATAAATAAATATTTTTGTTTTATTGATTATAAATTGTTTTAACGACTATTGATTGATTCTAAATACCTCTTTACCATTATAAATTATAGAAATTATTCAAAAATAATTAGAAAAATAATATACAGAAACGGAAATTGATATTCTATTAGAAACGTAAAATATCTGAAGGAATCCTTGCTTATTATGAAATCGTTCATCATGAACTTCGTCTCCGTTTAGAAGAATGCTACTGAACGTAGTATAATGAGTATCTATAGTATAAATTAAACCTAAATAGAAATTTATTTTACTCTGTAAATATTACAATATGAAGTTTGTTTTCAGTATATTTTCATGTTACTGCATACTGCGTGCGTTTTGTACTTTCTTGCACATTCAAATTTCCTATAAATGCATAAAAATCCGCAGTCTAATAATAATAATTGGCTTGTAGATCTTTAACGAGTTTTTTTACCGAGAAGTACTAACACCTTCTCTGTACAAGCGTGCTATTGTATTGTTACCAAGAATTAATTGAACTCATAGTACATGCAGCACAATTGATCGCTTTTTACATTCCCTATTAGTCTCGCTTCGACTCTTACGGTTCAAACACATTTTACATCACCTTTGAGGTTTTAGATGCTCTGGTGTTCGGTACAAAGAGTGTACCGCTTTGCTCGATGAATTGAAAGGATGAGGAAAAGAGAAATTAGAGTAAGCAAATTACGTGACGCTTGTTCTGTGGGCTGAATTCAAAAATTTAAAAATACTGTATAGAAATTGTGCTTTTTGTGCAAAGTTATAAATAGGAACATTAACTGTGTTCGCACACGAACGAATCAATGACATATGTCACTGACGTGCCGTTGAAGAAATGACTTATTGCAGCCAATATTGGAGTGTGCATACGTTATTAATTTGTACGTTACCACAGACATGTGAAACGTGCCTTTCAGAAGCTAAGAAATAATAGTGTATATTCATGTTACAAGTAGGATTTTAACACTATATCTCAAAATTCAGTTAAAACAGAGGAACTTTCAGATAGTGGAATTGATAGTTTCGCTTCTGAAATGTTCAAAAAATTCATTTGAATCTTTTCCCCACCAGCAGTATAGTATTCATTTGCTTGTATATCAATAATTTTAAATGCATCATGTATCTATGATATCTTGTATTTATAAATATAGTATTATTTTTTATCTTTAAAAATAAAATGTTGACAATCACAATTTGAAACGATCAACTGCATGAAATAAATTAATAATACTCAAAAGTGAGATAAAATTGAGAAATTTTCAGACAGTGGAGTTGATTGTTTGGCTTCTGAATAATTCGAGTAGCAACTCAAATCTTTTTTGTACAAGCAGTATATTTTGGTTTCTCTTCTATAACAGTAAATTCACCATATATTCATGATATCTTGTGTTTACAAATACAATATTAATTTTCTTTTTTTTCACTTGCTTGTTTTGATTATAAATAAAATTTTCACAATCATAATTCTAAATAATATTGTTATCTCATAGAATGTAATGCTTAAGGATACATTGTAGTGTAAACATTTAAAAAAGACTTTCCTGAGAATTGAAAAAGAAAAAACTATATATGGTACAATAATAAATAATAAATGATTTTGTATCTAACAATTCATATCTAAAATGATTGCTTAGCATCATTTTATTAGCAAAATTTTGAGAAAATCATCTGGATAAATAACTCGGTGTAAACAGTATATTAAGATGGTAACCGTGACATCTCATGATCTATTTATTCGAAACAAAAAACCAAGTATTTTTTTCAATGTTTATTCGCGTGGCTATGTTACATACTAGAATTATTGAAAAACAATAAAAAAAACATTGCCACATATTGTTGTAAAATATTGGAAAACTCGTGTTTATTTTGCTAGAAAATATTGAGTACAGAATGTATTTGTTAACCAATTTTAGGGAAACGATTAATTTGTTTTTATATAAATCGTGGTTATCGTACGAAAAAATAATGTCTTGAGAAAATTGCGTTTAAATGTATTCTTGATACACACTGCTATTTAATAAGCAATTAAAAAAAAAAAGAATTTTTTGAAACATAACATTATCTACAGATAGTTTATCGTGTTATCGCATGGTAAATAGTTCACGAAACACCATCATGTAATATTTGTATTAGCATCAGTCTTCTTGTTAAGTAGATAAAAATGTTCATAATGAAGTTCATCGGCGTCTATGGGAATTTGTAATACATTTACATGCTTTCGTAATATGCAGATGTCAGCGATAACGTAATTATTCTAGATTTGCTCGCGGATAACTTACGATTTCCCAAGTAAGAGTGTAAAAAACTGCCTTCCATAAATTTTCGCTGACTCATCAAGATTTCGTAAAATACTCGAATCGCAGTTACGTAGATTATTGCAAACGTAATGCACTTTTTTGCCTTCAAAATTTGCTATATGTGCGATAAACGAATTATTGTAATTTTAAGTGAACGTAGTTTTCTCGTTTATTACCATGTTTTCTTCTATTTTCTGTATCAATAGTACGACTGATAATACATCGTATGAATTTCTATATAGAATATTATTTACTGTTACTAATATAAATAATGTATATTATTAAACAAAATTTTGATTAAAATTATTAAGAAATACCATCGAGATAGTATAAAAGATTTTAGAAAAGTAATTTCTAAAATCATTATTATAAACATTCTTTAGATAGTTCATGATATTTCTAGTATATCGTGTAAAATGGTATGCACAACCGTAATTCAATCTATTAACATAAATTATTAATTAAGGTTATAGACCATGTCATCGGATTTTTATTTTATTTCGCTACGTAATTAAAACAGAATATCTACTGCATATAAGTATTCCATGTATAGTAAAGTATAGTAGGTACTATCTTATTAAAAAAATGTTTTCATGATATTTTACTCATTAAAGAAATAATGATAAAAGCATGCATATTTTATTATAATATCTATATTTTGTTTATATGGTATATGTATATGTTTCTATATATACAGATTTATTTATATATAAGTATATATAAATTTATAAGTTTATATGTACATATTTTATATTGAGAAATTGTGAAATGAAATAGATGTATGAACAGTAATTTTCTGGTCACATTTAGATCAAGAACAAATGTATTCGTATCTGTACCTCAAATATAGACTACGTTAAGCCCAAATTTTACTTTAATACAGTTAATGTATTAAATTCTCATTCAACTCAGTTTAATGTAGTTTAGTAGCAATGAAGAGCATAGCATTAATTAGATGACTGACTATATCTACCCTAAAATTCAAAACGGATCTTGAAATATAATGATTTCATCTAATCTGTGTTATACTCTTACCATTTCTCCCTAATGTACTCTGAAATGAAGGAAGGGAGGAACCTAATTCTCTCTTTTAATTTGGCTTTAACAACCATTGAGTAATATAATAATAGGGACTTTAAAAAGTAATCCTAAATTTTTCTAGAGTTTGATAAAGTCTAGAATAATGATAAACATGAGATGAACGTAAACGATTCCACTTGTGGAAACAATAAATAATCTCATCAATTTAATTCGTCATTTCGAAAAGAATATATTAGGTTCTCCCATAAGTTCGTGCCACTTATTTTTCTGCTACTCAAATTAATATATGAAACATGTTCTTAAGCGTTATAAGAAAAAGTAATCTCTCTCGTTTTACAATATTTTCCCATCTTTCTGGAACAGCCATTGTACTGTCACTATGAAATTTCTGTAGTTTTTTTTATTAGATATTGACGAATTTATGCGATGACCTAATATTTGTATTTGGCAAGTGAAACGTAATATTGCGTTGTTTTAGCGACTCTAAAAGAGTTCGGTTGGTAACCATAGACTGGACGAGGCTCGAATGAGAAACGGGATTTCGATTCTTTCGGGATTCCCGCTTCTTCGGAGATTCCTGTATTCTCGTTCCTTTCTGCCTTGCGGTGAATCCCCTTCTCACAATCAGGGGAATCCCGAACGTAGTCACATACTGTGGGTGTAGGAAAGTATTCGTACTGTTATGCTGGACTGCGACCAGCCCCCTGTTTACTCAGCCGACTCAGCCGCCTTTTCGCCAATCTGTATTACTCATCCATACTTTCTAGTTCATAGTTCAGACTCCAGAAAACTTCCACATCATCATCCACATCATCAATAGTCACTAAAGCCTAACCCCACTCATCACCACAAATCCAAAGATATATATAGGACCGGACAAGCGAAGGGCAGTCAGTTGACGACTTCCGCATTAATATAACTTCATAGACGATAGCTTTTTGTGAAGTGTTTGTAAAGCGCCTGGAACTCCCAAAAAGAATAAAACTCTTTTGCCAAAAAGAAGACTCGAGGATCTCTCTCTTTCTTTTCACGGCATAACAGTACACCGATAAATTTCCAAAAAAACTATGTAAAATTGTAATTTATTAACGTATTTTTTATAAACAACGACATTCTACATATTCTCGGAAATCTCTAGTATAGATAGATTACAAAAAAAAAATAGCTATTTATGTAAGTTGCGAAATTAACAAGAAAAAAAACAATTAATCGATAGAAATATTGAAGCAATAAGTATTCGCACAACTGTTTAATTTTTAGAACTTGATTAAAATAAAAAAGAAATTTACATTAATTTATAAGTGCAGCATACGAAATCCAAGAAATACGAAAAGCGAGCGTACGAAACTTCTAGAACATAGAAGGGCGGCCGCCGCGCGGTGCGAGACGCGAGGCGCGAAGCGCGGACCGCGAACTCGCGAACCTTCTCGCCTAACGACGCGACTGTTGACAACCGCGGCCGTGGATAGTAACCATGCAATATAAATTGAGGGCTCGTAGAGGCATTCGGCCTATTTTTGCCATTCCGGGAGAGAGGACGAGGTAAGACCATCGGCCGCTCTCGGAACTCGGCTTAGGGACTCCGGCAGGAGAGTTCGGCGATAATACCTGGACGCCTGTCGAATGGGAGAGAACAGAGCTACTCGTGGACATCCCAGACTATGTTCCTGGTCGCCTGCTCGACAAGGAGAGTTCGGCGATAATACTTGGACGCCAATTACGAGCGGGAGAGTACAGAATGAGTCTTCTACTTCAAAGATTGAAAATTGTAAAATATTGTACAATGAGAAATTGTATTATGCTCTTTTATATACTTCCGTTCATTCTGAATTCCGGTTACAATTATCCATTCCCAATCCTCTGTATAACCATGTTCCTCACAATAAACCTTTGTCTGTCCAGAATTGTTTTCCTTGAATCCTTAACCATGGCTACATAAGTATATAATACTTCCTACGTGGGTTTCCCTTTGGTTTTATAATTATTGCAACTCTTCTAAGCGTAAATTAACTAAATTATTAGTTACTCGAAGTGGGATCTTCAATTCCTCTATTAGAACTTTTTTTAAAAGTACTTTACTGGAAATTTAATGTTTTCTAATTCGTACGGAGCAATAAACTAATGTGTTTACGTTACAAACTCTACTGTAAATGGTTCATCATAAGAATCGTACAAATACTTATTGCTTCTATACTTTTACCCACTTTTCGCATTTTCTTGTTAATTTTACAAATTATATTATCTAGTAAATGTTGTTTCGACTATATCTGTCTTAGAGACTTTCGAGAATATGTAAAATATCATTGATTATAAAAAAAGAAGTTAAGAAATTGACAATTTCACACAAAAGTTTTTTTGGGAAATTGGTCGGTGTACGAATACATTCTACATCCACTATAGATACATATGGTAAATGGTTCTTTCTTCCGTTAGGTCGTCCCTGCTGAGCTTTTCAGTTTCACCAGCATAATTATTGTTTTTTTTTTTAAATTACATATTTAACGCCGCATCAACCTTTGGTTATTAGCGCCAGTTTCTCATGAGGTTTTCTCCAATGTTGGTCCATATATGTGAATCTTTAAGTAGCTGGATTATTATGTTAATGACGAAAAACTCATATTTAACCAGTTTAAAACTTTTGTATACAGTTCTTATACACAATACATAAATGCTACATAATTATTTCATGTATTATTGTATTTACTATTATGTGGAATATTTTTGCACTCAATTGAAAAAAAAAATGTCTCTAAGACTAGTCATTTGACCTATCGCGGTAAAAATAGGTACGAATGAAATGTAGATAGTTGTAATATTATCTTAAACTTTAATCCCTAACATTGGGATTTAGTGTTAAAAAAACATTCTTAGTCCGTCTTACTCTTTTATGCACTTATGTATTTTATGTAATTTAAATATTATATATGCATATAATTACTTAACATGAATGTAATAAAGACGTTTAATAGTAACATGATATATTTTTTTAATGAACCTGTCGATTATATTTGCACCGATTGCTCAAGCGACTATTAACGTTTCGGCAAAGACTATTAACTCTGTGTTACAGTTTCTAGAAAAGATTAACTTGTTTAAAAGATTATAAAAGTTAGAATATTTTATTGGAATTGATATCAAAGTGCCATCTGTCCATAAAAATATTTATGTGATAATTAGACTGCGGATTTTTATGCATCTACAGGAAATTTGAATGTACAAGAAACTACAAAATGCACACAGTATGCAATAATACAACAAATTATTGAAAGTAACGTCTATATTACAATATTTTCAGAATAAAATACATTTTTATTTAAGTTCAATTTTTGTAGGTACGTTTGCAAAGATTTTATTTTGCATAAAGATCCGCAGTCTAGTGATAATATAATTATCACGAAAAAGTTCTGCATAACGCATTAATTTTAAATCTAATTGATTACACGAACAAATATAAATGGTGCTTCATACACTTTTCTCAAAGTTAATAATATCGTTTTCATTTTTAATTTACTAAAATCTATATCAAGCGATATAAACATACCGGGAATTGAATACAAAATAAACATGAAATTTCCAGAAGAACGTTACTTTACATATTCATCCGGTTACGTCTTACTTAACTATTATTTAACGGGGATTTTTTCCTTCTGTTCATTCGAAGAATTCTTTATAATCTCACTTCGCGTCAGGGACTTTGTAAGTTTTTTGCCCGGAAATTTCAGGCTTCGTAGCAATTAGCCTTCCCATTCAGCATTCTCGATCACGTGCATTAGTTCAGCATGAAATTACAGTTAAGATTAATGGACACGTGACACCACAGTGACTGTAGTTTTCATACCGCGCAGATAATAGAACGCCTTGCGAGTCCTGCCGTTTATGCAATTAATCAAACATTATTTATCGAAGACATTGTCGCGCGTGCAACTACATTTAATCTGAGAAACGTGCTTCAGACCGTAAACATATGATACAGAAGGAGATTTCAGTTAATATTAACCGTTATGTTTTTTTTAGAATGTTTTTTTTTAGGAAACGAGTTAAAAACAAATACAGGGTGTGGCAGGACGAGTGGTACAACCGAGCAGAGGGTGATACTACATGTAAAAATAAGTCGAAAAAGTAGAATAACAATTTTTCGTTTGACGCTTCGTTTTCGAGAAAATCGAATTTGAAAATTCGATCCAGTACGCGTACCCCCTCTAGGTTTAGATATCGTGGGTGTAGAATGTATTTGTACACCGATCAATTTCCGCAATGTATAGCTAATCAAAAACTGATCAACATTTGTTTAAAATATTTTCTGTCAGATTATCGCAAGTACTAGGAAAATCGTGAAAAGTGTTACGTGAGACACCCTGTATAGTACGTGCCCCAACAATTGAATCACAATCTCCAAAATTAATACGCGTTCAAATTCGTACTAGTAGAAATTACGTTTATAATGAAAGTTTGATAAAGAACGCAATGAATAACATGTTTTATTTTAAAGTACTTTAAAAAAAAAAAATAAAAACATAAATCGTTTACACACCACAGATATTTTAGTAATGCTACATTCTTACAGTTTCAATGCTTCAAATTATATGGAGAAACGTTTCATTAAAGTTTAAGATAATATTACAACTATCTACATTTCATTCGTACCTATTTTTACCGCGATAGGTCAAATGACTAGTCTTAGAGACATTTTTTTTTTCAATTGAGTGCAAAAATATTCCACATAATAGTAAATACAATAATACATGAAATAATTATGTAGCATTTATGTATTGTGTATAAGAACTGTATACAAAAGTTTTAAACTGGTTAAATATGAGTTTTTCGTCATTAACATAATAATCCAGCTACTTAAAGATTCACATATATGGACCAACATTGGAGAAAACCTCATGAGAAACTGGCGCTAATAACCAAAGGTTGATGCGGCGTTAAATATGTAATTTAAAAAAAAAAACAATAATTATGCTGGTGAAACTGAAAAGCTCAGCAGGGACGACCTAACGGAAGAAAGAACCATTTACCATATGTATCTATAGTGGATGTAGAATGTATTCGTACACCGACCAATTTCCCAAAAAAACTTTTGTGTGAAATTGTCAATTTCTTAACTTCTTTTTTTATAATCAATGATATTTTACATATTCTCGAAAGTCTCTAAGACAGATATAGTCGAAACAACATTTACTAGATAATATAATTTGTAAAATTAACAAGAAAATGCGAAAAGTGGGTAAAAGTATAGAAGCAATAAGTATTTGTACGATTCTTATGATGAACCATTTACAGTAGAGTTTGTAACGTAAACACATTAGTTTATTGCTCCGTACGAATTAGAAAACATTAAATTTCCAGTAAAGTACTTTTAAAAAAAGTTCTAATAGAGGAATTGAAGATCCCACTTCGAGTAACTAATAATTTAGTTAATTTACGCTTAGAAGAGTTGCAATAATTATAAAACCAAAGGGAAACCCACGTAGGAAGTATTATATACTTATGTAGCCATGGTTAAGGATTCAAGGAAAACAATTCTGGACAGACAAAGGTTTATTGTGAGGAACATGGTTATACAGAGGATTGGGAATGGATAATTGTAACCGGAATTCAGAATGAACGGAAGTATATAAAAGAGCATAATACAATTTCTCATTGTACAATATTTTACAATTTTCAATCTTTGAAGTAGAAGACTCATTCTGTACTCTCCCGCTCGTAATTGGCGTCCAAGTATTATCGCCGAACTCTCCTTGTCGAGCAGGCGACCAGGAACATAGTCTGGGATGTCCACGAGTAGCTCTGTTCTCTCCCATTCGACAGGCGTCCAGGTATTATCGCCGAACTCTCCTGCCGGAGTCCCTAAGCCGAGTTCCGAGAGCGGCCGATGGTCTTACCTCGTCCTCTCTCCCGGAATGGCAAAAATAGGCCGAATGCCTCTACGAGCCCTCAATTTATATTGCATGGTTACTATCCACGGCCGCGGTTGTCAACAGTCGCGTCGTTAGGCGAGAAGGTTCGCGAGTTCGCGGTCCGCGCTTCGCGCCTCGCGTCTCGCACCGCGCGGCGGCCGCCCTTCTATGTTCTAGAAGTTTCGTACGCTCGCTTTTCGTATTTCTTGGATTTCGTATGCTGCACTTATAAATTAATGTAAATTTCTTTTTTATTTTAATCAAGTTCTAAAAATTAAACAGTTGTGCGAATACTTATTGCTTCAATATTTCTATCGATTAATTGTTTTTTTTCTTGTTAATTTCGCAACTTACATAAATAGCTATTTTTTTTTTGTAATCTATCTATACTAGAGATTTCCGAGAATATGTAGAATGTCGTTGTTTATAAAAAATACGTTAATAAATTACAATTTTACATAGTTTTTTTGGAAATTTATCGGTGTACTGTTATGCCGTGAAAAGAAAGAGAGAGATCCTCGAGTCTTCTTTTTGGCAAAAGAGTTTTATTCTTTTTGGGAGTTCCAGGCGCTTTACAAACACTTCACAAAAAGCTATCGTCTATGAAGTTATATTAATGCGGAAGTCGTCAACTGACTGCCCTTCGCTTGTCCGGTCCTATATATATCTTTGGATTTGTGGTGATGAGTGGGGTTAGGCTTTAGTGACTATTGATGATGTGGATGATGATGTGGAAGTTTTCTGGAGTCTGAACTATGAACTAGAAAGTATGGATGAGTAATACAGATTGGCGAAAAGGCGGCTGAGTCGGCTGAGTAAACAGGGGGCTGGTCGCAGTCCAGCATAACAGTACGAATACTTTCCTACACCCACAGTATGTGACTACGTTCGGGATTCCCCTGATTGTGAGAAGGGGATTCACCGCAAGGCAGAAAGGAACGAGAATACAGGAATCTCCGAAGAAGCGGGAATCCCGAAAGAATCGAAATCCCGTTTCTCATTCGAGCCTCGTCCAGTCTATGGTTACCAACCGAACTCTTTTAGAGTCGCTAAAACAACGCAATATTACGTTTCACTTGCCAAATACAAATATTAGGTCATCGCATAAATTCGTCAATATCTAATAAAAAAAACTACAGAAATTTCATAGTGACAGTACAATGGCTGTTCCAGAAAGATGGGAAAATATTGTAAAACGAGAGAGATTACTTTTTCTTATAACGCTTAAGAACATGTTTCATATATTAATTTGAGTAGCAGAAAAATAAGTGGCACGAACTTATGGGAGAACCTAATATATTCTTTTCGAAATGACGAATTAAATTGATGAGATTATTTATTGTTTCCACAAGTGGAATCGTTTACGTTCATCTCATGTTTATCATTGTTCTAGACTTTATCAAACTCTAGAAAAATTTAGGATTACTTTTTAAAGTCCCTATTATTATATTACTCAATGGTTGTTAAAGCCAAATTAAAAGAGAGAATTAGGTTCCTCCCTTCCTTCATTTCAGAGTACATTAGGGAGAAATGGTAAGAGTATAACACAGATTAGATGAAATCATTATATTTCAAGATCCGTTTTGAATTTTAGGGTAGATATAGTCAGTCATCTAATTAATGCTATGCTCTTCATTGCTACTAAACTACATTAAACTGAGTTGAATGAGAATTTAATACATTAACTGTATTAAAGTAAAATTTGGGCTTAACGTAGTCTATATTTGAGGTACAGATACGAATACATTTGTTCTTGATCTAAATGTGACCAGAAAATTACTGTTCATACATCTATTTCATTTCACAATTTCTCAATATAAAATATGTACATATAAACATATATATATATATACAGGGTGTCCCAAAACTCGGCGAGGAGCCGGAAATGGGGGGTAGCTGAGACGATTCTGAACAACAATTTCCTTTGCAAAAATGTCGGATGAGGCTTCGTTAAGGAGATATTAATCGAAAACCCCGACCAATCACAGCGCGCGTAGACCGTTGGAGCGGCCGCGGTAGCGAAGGCTACGCGCTAGGTCGATGTTTCGATGCACGGCGAGTCACTTGTTCGCGTGCAAGCGCGGCCACCAGCGCGTAGCCTACGCTACCGCGGCCGCTCCAACGGTCTACGCGCGCTGTGATTGGTCGGGGTTTTCGCTTAATATCTCCTTAACGAAGCCCCATACGACATTTTTGCAAAGGAAATTGTTGTTCAGAATCGTGTCAGCTAGCCCCCATTTCCGGCTCCTCCCCGAGTTTTGAGACACCTTGTATAACCACCGCGCATGGTGGTCGCCTGGCGTTCATCGGGAATCAGCTCGGTCGTCCTGACCCTGCCATAAAACTGTCGCAGTCCATAATGCGACTAACTATTTACCGTAAAATGGTTCCTAAGGACGTTGACGCTAACATATAAATATACAGGGTGTAGCAGGACGGGTGATACAACCCAACAGGGGGTGATACTACATGTAGAAATAAGTCGAAAAAAAGGAATAACATTTTTTCGTTTGACGCTTCGTTTTCGAGAAAATCGAGTTTGAGAATTCTATGCAGTACGCGTGGCACTGGACTGTCTCCCCAAGCCATTGTTCGCTACAAGTTCATGACTCACTAATAAGGCGAACAATGATATGTACGCGTCAACAAGGACAGCACTTGTTACCTTGTATAACAACAAAATGTTATTCCGTTTTTCGACTTATTTTTACATGTAGTATCACCCACTGTTGGGTTATACCACCCGTCCTGCTACACCCTGTATACATATACCATATTAACAAAATATAGATATTATAATAAAATGTACATGCTTCTATTATTAATTCTTCAATGAGTAAAATATCATGAAAACATTTTTTTAATAAGATAGTGCCTACTATACTTTACTATACATAGAAATCTTATGTGCAGTAGGTATTCTGTTTGAATTACATAGTGAAATAAAATAATTAATAATTATTATTAATTAATTAATAATTTATGTTAATAGATTGAATTACGGTTATACATACCATTTTACACAATTTTACTGTCTACACCCACTGTATATATTATAAATAAGAAATGTTAATGTATGGATAATACATTTATTAATTTTATTGATACTTCTAACGTTAATTGCATAACATTATCGAATAAACTGTTCAAAGTGCTGTCCTTGTTGACGCGTAAATATCATTCCTCGCCTTATTAGTGAATCATGAAGTGACACCAATGAATTTCGACACTTCATTTGAATAAAAGCATTTATTATTTTTTCCTTCAGCTGAAGAGAATTCTCACGTGTTTTTGCGATTTAGAAATTGTTGCCTATAATGTTCAGCTACTGTTGTTGCATTTTCATGAGAAACTCCGAATGCTTTTATCGTTCCGATAGGGATCATTCAGTAATTAATGAATGGACTCTTACGATATACATTCGTAGAGTCTAAAATAAAATGAAAATTATGGACCTCATTTGAAGAAAAATTGAATAAAGGGCATTTTGAAATTCAATCTCGTTTTATTAAAATAATAAAAACGAATTGTAGAGTATAAGAAATATCCAAAAAAAAAACAATAATTAAAAAAATATTTTAGGTACCTACATTTGAACTAGTAAGGATTTTTACTCCTTTATTTTGATTTTGTTCGACGATGTTTATGTATATTGATATTAAATTATATATCATTGATTGATTTTATTTGTTCATAGTTCTTGATGGATATCTGTTAGAATAAATTTTTAATTTCTTTGGTTATAAGAATGAAAACCTCATTTATTAAGTAATGTTTCAGCTGGTTCTTTCAAGAACAGTATCTTAAAAAAAAATATGACTAATAGAATAATGAAAAATAGTAGTACGAAAATGCAGATTGCATTAAAAGAATTAATCCAAGGAACATACAAACGATATATTTCAATAACAATTGGAAAATATTAGCATCGCAAACTATGAACAACAATAAGAAAACTATTCCTTCATGTAGAAAGTTTTATTATTAATAAATTTACATATGATACCCAAGAAGTTATTTACAAAATAAGATAAAGTAGAAGTATTTAAAATGAAGACCTATTTTCGAAATAGAAGGAAACGAAAATGTTATGTTTAACATTAAGTTTATGAGAATTGAAAACTAAAATTTTGTTAATATTTTTTAAAGAATATCATTATAATTGGTAGATTTTAAATGTAATAAACGAAAGGTATATTATATTTTTTTCTGTATTGTCTAAATGTTGCTTACATTTGTATTGTCATACTTTCTGTGAAGTTAAATACATTTAATATTTGTCTAATCTCTTATTTTTAAATATATTTTACACATTTTTTGGTTTTCACACCTTGGTTTTACCAGGTAAATAGATATTCTATAGAATATTCCTTTAAAATATCTCTTAAAATACATTACGGGTCTTTGATTTTGTTCACATATGTAAATTCATTATTGAATTCTTTTATTTTTCAATTTTCATAACCTGAAAGTTATAAATAATTTTGTTTTCTTCTAGATCGAAAGTGGACTTTAATTTCAATTATTACTATTTTATCCAACTCTATAAACAATTTCGTAAGTGTTCAAAAATAATTTTTGAACTTCGTTAAAGATTTAGTTTCTTTAAATTAACTTTGTTACTATGTTTTTCATATTTATAGGACTAATTTTTCATTGTTTTATAAATTTTTTCTGTTGTAATTGTTTATTAAGATTTGTTTACGATTTTTCTCCTTTAATCAAACATATTATTAATATATTCAAATAGTTATCTGTTGAAGACTAAGTGATTAATATCAAAAATCGATATTATCAATTCATATATTTTATAATTTACATATGTATATTAACATAACCGATCGAAGTTCAAGAAAAGTAGTAAAAGTACTTATTAGATTATGTTCAGGTATCTACACTATTTTAGAATGTTCGTTTTAGGTTACATGTGTGTTTCTTTATTATTCTCTCATATAATACCTAACAGAGCTTGCAAAAAGATTAGCAAATATACTCGCAACGTAAATAAAGAAATAAACTTAATATTTTCACAACAAAACAAATTGTTCCTTTACACTTCGTTATTTTTCGTGTATTAAAAGCCATTAATTTTTGAAACATTAATCTTGAATGCTTCCTTCGAATCTTAGAATTCTTCGCATCTTAGATCTATATTCCGTTCATAAAATAACGTGCCACTGACAGTTACATCCGACATAGATTTTCCAACAGAAACGCATTCAATAAAAAATCAACATTGTTGTATGTAAATATTCATGACCGTAACAAGAAAAAAAACGCAACTCTACAGCCTTAATTACGCTCGACGATATTCTTACTCAAATTATCGCATACCATCTTTAACCGGTATAAACATCTGCGCATTATGGAATAAATCATAGGCTCGAGAATTTTTTACGAGCCAGCCAGAGCTTAGCATAAAAGGACACTCATTCATATGAAACGATTTGACGGTTAAAGAATTGTGTCAACCTCGTAATTGGATACCGTTAGCGTTACTATACTGCCGCCTCGTGATCGAAGAGTTACGTTCGATCGATCGTATGTAGCAGTATCATGCGCATTAATAATAATATGACATGCTGGATGTAAGCTATATTTTATCCGATACATGCTGAACATGACCTCTAATTATGATCCGAAATAATTAGATTCCTTAGACGTTCAATTATGCGTGGAACAGGTTTCTTAACATTGGGTTTAAGGAGGTTTTAAGTATCTTATCTATATTGTTTCTTTTTGAAGTTTATTTACATTAGAAGAATTTTTTGATTACGTTTGTACTTACTATCAAAGTGTTTTGGATGCAAGCTTGTCTCTATATGTGGATAAAATTTAATATTACCTATGAACTCTATTCTATGCGTCAGATAGGTAAATTGTATTTGATTAAAGTTTTTGAAATTTGAGATAAACAAATAAGTTAAATTATGCCACAATAAAGCTACTAAGAATAGTATACAGGTTGTCCCAAAAATGTTGTAACATCTTGAAAAGGGTGGTTCGGGAGGTGATTTGAAACAACTTTTTTCTTAGGGAAAATGTTGTCCGAGGCTTCGTTGAGGTGATATTAAAGGGAAACACTGACCAATCAGAGCGCGAGTATGCCGGTGAAGCGCTCGCGGTATCGTATGAGCGCGGCCGCTCCAACGGTATACGCGCGCTCTGATTGGTCGGGATTTTCTGTTAATATCTCCTCAACGAAGCCTTAGACAAGATTTTCGCTAAGGAAAAAGTTGTTTCAAATCACCTCCCGAACCATCCCTTTCAAGGTGTTACAACATTTTTGGGACACCCTGTATAGCTGTTAACATACCAATGATAACTTACATAATATTTCAATAATTGTCACCAATAATTATTGCAAAAGCATTGTTAGTAAATATGTAATTTAAAAAAGGAGTTCAACGACATTGTTAAATTAATTTGTTTACTACCAGTGTTTATGGATATTATAATTTTATTGCTACTTAACTCATTGCAGTAAAAAAATAAACGATAAGAATTATATAAATTTTATTCAGACAAGTTTATTTATGCTGTATGAATATTATTTATTATTATGATATTTTACATAGATTTGCCTAGAGTTTTCATTTGTATTATGTATTAGTGTTAGCTAATACACCGATGGGAATTTTATTAATCATTTGGGTTGCAACCCACAAATAGAAAAAAAATACAAAAACAGAGTAAAATTGGGATTCTTGTACCTTTACTCAATTGCTCCTAACTCTGGTATTTATCCATAGATTTTCTTCAACAAAAGCTTGTTTTTTTCGTAAAAGTGCGATCTATACATAGACAATAAGAGATTGGATATAATTTGACAATTTCTATTTTTTCATGGCGATGGAAGAAATATTCGTGTTCTATTTTAGTCGAAAAAATCAGTTTCTCATATATATTGGCTCGTAACACTTAAACTATTGAACCAATTGGAAATATGGCCTAAAATATAAAAGTATGTCAGAAAAAATTGAAAAAAAAAATACAAAAATTAATGTAAAAAAAACTGTCTATAGAAAAATTTTTTCTTACGATTTTCGAGTTTAGTAGGCCAAAGTACATGAAAAAAATTGTGGCATTGAATGTACATTTTTTTTGGTTTTATTTTGTAACATAGTATAGACTATGAAATAAATGTTCCGTTTGAATTTTAATGACAAATTCATAAAGTGAAATATCGTTATTTGTAATAATATAGTACTTGAAATTAGCATTAATATATCTAATCCAAAAAGCTGCTAACTTTTTGAATTCTTGTTTTAATGTTTCTATAATTTAAAGCGTTTGTGTTTACCTTTAATATCCATGTTTGGAAAAACTTTCCTCTCCGAGATATGTTTGAAAGAAATAATTTGTTATGTTAATTTGACCACTAAGATCAGCAGTGTTAGGTTTCGCTATCTGAATAACGTTCACGTGCTCATACCGGGAATATTACGGATACATGACCGCAAAGAGTTAATATTTCATCCTGTGCGCCTCGGTGGCAAACGATGCTAATTATAAGTCCAAAATGAAATTTGGGATACCATGTTAAGTTATTTAATGGATATTATATTGGTGCTGCTACTTACAGTATTTTATTTCTAAAGGACTCTATAATTTGCATTTGAGGTAAAAACATGATAAATTATATGTGTGAATTGCCTTTATTAATTTTAAAATTAATTAAGGGTCTTCAATTAAAGTCATTATCCATATCAATATATTTTAAATATAACAAGAGATTTATTGTACTAATTTGTAGATAAATATCTACAATCAATGTAGATAAATATAAAAATAATAATAATATTAATATTTGAAACAAAGAAACTCTATATTATTTACCAGAAAGCAATTAGAAATCTAATAATGAAGAAGAAACCTTTGACTGAATGTTGAAATATCATTATTGCACTGTAGTGTTACAATATTATTAGTGCAATTAAAAGGGAGTATGATAAATATATTACCATTAATATTGGACATTCTGATTAATATGTGGCATGCGATTTTAGTTAATGTAATTAAAAAAAAAATGTTTCAAAATATACATTAACTGAAACAAATAGAATGATTTAATATCGTCTGAATGTTTATTAACAAAAAGTACTTAATATAAGGTGAAGTAAACGATGCATTTTATTTTGCATAATTGTAACATTAATATACATGTATGATAAATTAGATATTTGGGATTTGAACATATAATTTTAGTTTTAAATGGTTCCTTCAAAAGTAATCTACATTGTAATTAATAGAAAAAACTTCAGAACTTAGAACAAGGATTAATATGTGCAATCTTCTAATCTTCGTTTATTTAATTTACACTGAAATAACCTTTGAATTATTAGAACCGTGAAGTACTAAACATTAAACTCACGATACATATATACATATATACATACATTACAGCTAATGATACATTAAAATTTTTTTCCAGAATTCAAATAGAATCTTAATTACGTTGATGTTTTACGAAATTTTAATTGCTCCACGAACCTTGGTGAAATGTTGTGGATTACTGGCACGTATTTCGCAGGCATGTAGTAAATTCACGTGAGTGGCAACAAATTTCGTAAAAAATGTTAAATAATTCATCATTGCTCAACGTCAGAGTAGATTTTCTAAGCGGTCAAATGACATTCGAGCAATTTAACGATGAGCAATTCGTCCTTTTAACGACGAGTCTTATTTATAATAGCAGTTCTTCAATGTTTTGCAGATAGATTTCTTTGCCACAAAATAGACGAATTAATGACAGCCGATTGTAAGCCCCCAAAAAATAATCTTCAATATAAAACTTATCATCGCTACGAACTACATTATTTATTTTCTATAAATACCTGTCTATGTTCAATGACTATAAGATTAGAATTACTTAAACAAAAATCACTCTAGTTACTTAACTCTGAGGATGTAAATTGTAATGTTTGCGAAACACACTAGACTTTTTTTTATAATAAATGTGCAAAGATTTATTTCAATCAACTGACAAATACTTATATTAAGTTTCAAGAATTTAGACGTAACACAGTTCGTCTCGAATAACGAATCGATGCGATTCCACCATGGAAGCGTGTTTACCAATCGTGTATTATGAATTTTCACAATAAAAAATGCGATAAACATCTTTCTGTTTTCGTCGGCTGCGGCCGTTACCAAAGCTAGTAATTTAAGAATTACGAAACTGTCGTCTAGCGAATTACATTTTTCTCAGGCGTATTTAAATACTCGTCCGCAATTAAAAAATTAGGATTCGTCATTTAAGATCATCAAGGCCGTGGAAACAATGGAATCGCAGATGAGAAGAACTGATAAACGGGTAGTGGTGTTGAGTCGGTCACGGTACGAATAGTCGTTCGTTTTCTTCGACGTTCTTCCACGGTGAGTGTAGTCGACGCAATTTGCGATAACGGGACCCCGGGAATGATCGTAATTCTCGAAATTGGACTCGAAAATTGAACTCCGTCGACATTCGACAGATATTTCCATAAATTTCTGTCTCGTTTTATGAAGTTGCGAATATCACGGGGCCAATTTGCGTTGCATAAACACCTCGTTCGAAGAACAGTTAGGTTACCGATATTTTTTTTTAAATTTGTAGCCGCAATTAGCCCAGTCAAGGTTTCATTCTTACGTCTTTGCGGTCAAACTTTTTGTTACGGATTCCTATCCTTTTTTGTCTCGTGTTATGGAAATATTACGTCTCGTTTGTGTATCATCGGATGATGGAGCGACTTTTTCTACAGTTTCCTTCTAGATTTTTCTTCTTCTGTGGTTAGAGAAGTAAATTGATTTGGCTAACAAGAATTTTTGAATATTTACTTTACTTCAGACTTGGGTAATGTAAACAGAACTCTTGAATAGTTTTTTTATTGAAAATCTGTAATAATAAAAACTTTAAAAAAGCAAAAAAGTTACGCCAAGTACATGAAAAAGTAGAGGACTCAAGGAGTTATCATTGAAAAATAGAAGATCCCCATAAAAAACTACAAGAAAGTAGAAAAATATATGAAATCGAAATGAACTGTCAGTACATGGAGGTGCTTTCCAGCACAAAGCAATGGCGACACTAGGTAACACAATGTACAATTTGATGCTTTCCATCTATGCGCAGCTAAAATGCTGTGTTCAACAGTGCGAACGTTCAGATCCTAATGACCTAATGATCCTGTCTAGAAATTTGCCTAGATTTCCGCGGCCTGGAAGTCAAATGCTTGGCGTGGCCAGGCAACGTTAAGGTGTCGATGAAGTAGAATTATTTTAAAACGCAAAATAATGAAAGTGTACTCATATTGTCAGAGTTTTAAACTGGCAAATTATCTGAAAGCTTGCGAGAGAAAGTATGGATATTGATGACATAAGAATGCCTTGCCTGGCCACGCCAAGCATTTGACTTCCAGGCCGCGGAAATTTAGGCAAATTTCTAAACAGTCTCAATTTGTGGATGATACGCTATTTAGCTTCTTCATTTCACCGCCAAAGTGCGGAGCAGTCACTTTACATGAATTTTCATTAGGATCTGAACGTTCGCACTGTTGAACACAGCATTTTAGCTGCGCATAGAAAGCACTAAATTTTACATTGTGTTACCCAGTGTCGCCATTGCTTTGTGCTGGAAAGCACCTCCATGTACTGGCACTTCATTTCGATTTCATATAATTTTCTACTTTCTTGTAGTTTTTTATGGGGATCTTCTATTTTTCAATGATAACTCCTTGAGTCCTCTACTTTTTCATGTACTTGGCGTAATTTTTTTGCTTTTTTAAAGTTTTTATTATTACAGATTTTCAATAAAAAAACTCTTCAAGAGTTCTGTTTACATTACCCAATATTTATTTAAGTTATAAGAATAAATCTATAATATGTTATTGAGATTCTGGTTTCAGTACGAAATTTTATTTGCGATTAAAAACACGAACAGGGCTAGTGAAAATATAATTCGTATATATGAGTTAAATATACAGGGTGTCCCAAAAATGTTGTAACACATTGAAAGAGGTGATTTGGGAAGTGATTTGAAACAACTTTTTCCTTAGCAAAAATGTTGTCCGAAGCTTCATTGAGGAGATAATAACGGAAAACATCGACCTATCAGAGCGCGAGTATGCCGATGGAGCGCTCGCGCTAGCGTATAAGCGCAGCCGCCTAGCGCGCAGGTTACGCGTACCGCGGGCGGTCCACCGGCATCCTCGCGCTCTGATTGGTCGGCGTTTTCTGTTAATATCTCCTTAACGAAGCCTCGGACAATATTTTCGCTAAGGGAAAAGTTGTTTCAAATCACCTTCCGAACCACCTCTTTCAATGTGTTACAACATTTTTGGGACACCCTGCATATGCATGTTCCACTGCTAATCAAAAGAAAATTTAAATAAATAATGGCTTGTTGACTTGCCAAGTATAAATTATTCAAAAGAATATTTTCTATGAAGAATTTTATTATCCACCTCTAAATTTAGAAAAAAAAAGAATTTACGCTCAATAGACCCCACTACTTAGTACACACTTTTGTTCACTATCTGAATAATTATATTGGGACACCGTGTATAATTCATATTTAATCAATAGCAATCAAAAACAAGGGTTAGGTTCTTTTCTGTGTTTTGGATTAAGTGTGAATTATGTACGCAATTTATTAATGAAGAGGATCTGAAGTAATGCCGAATCGTAGAACGAATAATGAATATAACGGCGAATATTATTTCAGACAAAGAATTTTCAATTACTGAATTGAATTTGCTTCTAACAAGTATTATTGTATCATTGAAAAATAAAAATTACTTTCTTACATTTAATTTGATTTAAAAGTTTCGAAGAGTGACGACTATTTGGTAGCCAATTTCGTATGAATAAAACAATTACGGATTTTTTATACGAGAATTTCTTCTTGGAAGAATTCAATTTTCAAGATTCGATAGATATAAACGATAACTTGGCAAGTAAGATTCTCAGACCTTACTCCAGCTGATTCTTAGTCATGAAATTTCAATAAAGAAATAGTTCATGTTAAAGATAAGACAAATCTTCTGCAGTCTGGAGAAAAAGCCGCACAGGCCTTTGTACAACCGAAGGATAAGAGAATTTTATCATCTGTTTGAGCGTTTGTGATCAACCAGGCAGAACTTTTCTCGTGCTGTAACGGTCGAGGACACTATTAAGTAAAAATAAAATAACTATGAACATTTTTGCTTTCTACGCTAGTTCCCACAATTACGTTTATAAACATAAAGACTTGAGCTTTCTTTAAATTATAATATTTGAAATATTATTTGAAGTAATACGTTATTTTATTTCATCATTATTTTCATAGCTGTTATTACTTTTGAAATTACATTAATTCAAATAAATGTATATATGTATAAATAAATGTATAACTATCGCGGAATTGTTCTTAAAAATTACATCATGTGACATCACAAGTACAGGTCAATTTTGAATTTGAAAGCAATGAAGATGAAATCGCAAACAGTTTCACGTTTGTTATTTAAATTCATCAAGAAATGAATGTATCTATATCTGTAAAACAATGATATTTTACAGTGAAGCAGAAAAGGTAGGAATGATTTTCATTTATGGCGTGGCTACAAGTATCCAAGACAAGCAGAGTAATCATCATTCTTCACAAAGTCTTGACAGGATAGTTCAATTATTTAGTAGAAGAGGTACGGTAATGTCTCGTTAGATGCACAAATTTGTCCAGGATAAGTGCACAGAAACCAGCCACTCCCATTACGTGGTATACCTCTTGACGAGTCAAGGAGTTCGATCGCCGAGTTTCGTATATTCCCTGATGTTTGCCGCCGGGCGTCAAACGTAGAAAAGGACAGCGAGTAAAGAGTAGGACGGAGCGAAAACATCGAGCTACATCAGTGAAACAATATAATGCAACGATGAAATATTTTCATTATTCAATTTTTTGTTGTAAAACTTTCACCATCATATTTCTGAAATTTTTCCGATTAAAATGAGACCAAACACGATATAATTCGGACGATATTTACCATTCATCTTTTTTTAGTTAGTGTTCTACGATAAATGATACATAATAGGTTGTTATAAACAAATATGTTACGAATTACGTCGTGTTTGGTCTCATTTTAATCAGAAAAATGTCAGGAATATGATGGTAAAAGTTTTACAACAGAAAAGGTAATAATAAAAAAAGTTTCATCGTTGCATTACATTGATTCACCGACATACCTCGGTGTTTTCGCTCCGTCCTCTTCTTTATTCGCTGTCCTTGTCTGCGTTCGACGGACGTCAGCAAACATCAAAGAATATACGATCTCCACGTTAGTTGCACAAGGTCAGTCCCGAACTTGTGCACCTAACGTGGACATTACTGTAGTATTTAAATCACTGAAAAGAGAACGATCAAAGCCTGCTACTGGAGAAAATGGAGAAACTTCTGTATTAGCTACAGTGTATAATAACGAACTACAAATTGTCGAAAAATTGCACCTGCTTTGAGTGTTTTCAAATTAAACATACACCGAATATTGCAACGTTATCAACTTTATTTATTTCACATTTCGCTACATCAAAACTTCGTGTTAATTTTTATCAATAGCCATTGCTGCAAATACGAGGAAGTAACAACTTCTTTAACGACAATAATGGACAAGCGAATACATGTATACAGTAGCGGCCATAGATATACCATAGATACAGTTTATTAAATATTTGAATATATTACAAATGTAGTATTAGGGGGACCAGAAAGTAATAACGTTTCTTTTACATTAAATTCTAATAAATAAATATATAATTAGTTTTTATTTTCAGTCAAGTAGCTAATCGTCCTCGTTGTCAACAACCTTTTGCGATCTAGTGTGCAAAGTTGGATCGATAAAAATCAATATACAGGATGTTCCAGAATTAGCGTAAGAACCGGAAATGGGGGGGGGGGGGGGG
>NW_026534337.1:1410660-1436873 GCF_026225885.1 Hylaeus anthracinus | reverse complement strand
TAGAATTTAATGTAAAAGAAACGTTATTACTTTCTGGTCCCCCTAATTTATTCACAGTGCAATCTTTAGCAAACAAATAACGCATCGAATTTCATTTATTTTTTATTTGAGGTTGGAAATTTTGTATTTGAATAAGAAATTTATCTACTACTGGTTTGTCACACGAAGGTACTCCGCGGCATGGTGATTCATTGTTTGAATAGTACGAACGTATATTTACGTCTCACCTTAATCGGTCTGCTATAGCGTGGACGTACATTTACGTTCTGTATTTGCGCTAAAGTATTACTGTCGTCAACTTGCGTCTGACTAAGCTATATTTTTTACACGTTACAACACTGCTGTTCCTCAGATTGCAGACACGGTAATCCGACACGCAAATACGCGAACAAACTCATCGCTTATCGTTAATACATTTTAATACGAATTTTTGCACGGGGAGAAAATGTCAAGCAATGTGATAATCCAAAAAATACATTTTATTTCATGGGACAAATATATTAGGTGTACTAGAAGGTAATGTTGTTTGTGCAATTTTAAATAATTGTTTATCACTCAGTTCATTGATTCTTATCGATATGGCATTGAAAATTTCCATACTAAATGGCAAAAGGCTGTTGATAACGAAGACGATTACATAATTGATTAAAAATTTGTTTGAATTTAATATAAAAGAAACGACATTACTTTCTAGTCTACCTAATAGTTGTCTAAAAAGTTCAATAATTGTACTTGTTGTTAACAAATATATCCGTGAATTTATATTAAAACTATTTCCTTCCTTCAATTGATTCAAGATTAACTAATTTATCGATTGCCTAACATTAACACATTTTATTATGATACATATAGTTTGCTTGTTTGTAATGTAATGGCCAATCGCGTACGGATGTATTTGCCATTAATATCAATCATCCAATTTTTGCTTGTTAGGATAAACACGATTATTAGATTTGTTCTAACGATTTCAAAATCACCGCTACGACGAAGTAACGAAAACTCACGTTGAAATCGATTTGCGATATGTGGTTTGATACTCGTATTTTCGTAGTAACGAAAAAATTAATTACAAAAGGTGCTAATTATTATTCAATTGAAGACACAGAAGTGTAAAAAATATATTATGTAATAATTTAACGATTTTCCTCATTTTTTACTCTGCTCATTGCCCATTCAAAGACAATTAAAAGCAAGTCGATATTATGGACTTAAAATTTCATAACAAAATTTATAGAGACTTGCGATTGATACACTGAATTGAACAAACTGATGTTTATAGCTGCAGGATATGGACAATCAAAATTGAATTAGGCGCAGGCGCTAGGTTATTCTGTTCGCGGGGTCCATCCTTTACTACGCAGTTTCTCACCTACTTATCACAGAACTTTTTATTTTTAAAACCTGTTTCCTCTTAAAGAAAGACGATTCTCAACGTAACCCAAGCTGAATATATTCCGTACTACAATGTATCAGTAGATTGTAATCATTATACACGGAACCAAGAATTTTCAATAATAATAAAAAGATTTCCAAGTGTATTTTCAAATTAACAGATTTAGTTCGGTTTGGGATCATTTGCGTGTCATCAGTTTGGGATATATCAAATAACAATATGAAAACTGTTTACCTAAACTAGTCCAAACAAATACTAACTAAATAAGTGATAACTATTATATTAAAAAATTCATGCATGTCTTTGTAAACAAAATCTGAATTAAAATTGACGTATACATTGAACGTGTATTGGTAAATAATAAATACGTTTTGTTATTTCCATGTTTAATGCAAACAAGGAAATAGCATTAATCAACCTCATGTAGTACAATGGCTCAAAATATAAGTTAAACATGATGTATTATATGTTAATCCTCAAGTAAATCCAAGTGTATCTTTAAGTACTATAATTAAAAAAAGAAAAAGTATGCCATTGCATTCTCAAATAAGCTGCTAAAATAATTAGTTACTTTCAAAAATTCAATAATTAGTTACTTACAAAGTATATAGTATAACTTCATGTATTTATTGCATGTTTAAGAGATGCTTTGTATAACATTTAGGCTATTTGTATCGTATAAATTAAATATGAAGTATGGATTCTGTATTCTTATCTTTTTTAGTTTTGATGTTTGATTTATGGTAGAGATTTAAAGTCATGCTGCAGGATGAAGGATAACAATCTTGCAATATCAAACAAACTAACATTTATTTATGTTTCGTTAACATATGAAAATATGCAATTGTACGTTTCAAGTAAAAGACTACGACTGAAATAAAAAAGCACAAAACTTTGAAATACTATTTTGATAAATATTGATGAGAACATTATAAAAAGTCTTCAATTTAAAAGGAATTTTCCTTTAGAAAATATCATTGAAACAGTTACATTTATTTCCAATGGAGATGTATCGGACGTATCGTAAAACAACTATAACAAAAAATCAAAACAAAATGTTGATATTTTAAGATTTGTTAAGTTTCGAAACATCAAATAGCATTAAATGTTTAATGCTATTTGATTTAATCTATTAAGTCTACAAAAGTAGTCACAGTTATGTTGGACACGTGCCTCAACAATTTTTTAATTTTCTAGCATCGAAAGTAAAACCTTTTGAAGATTCTTTTAGTAAAATAGCATTAATTACTATTTACCAGTTACGGAGTTACATAATGAGACCGGTAATGTCATGGATCGTTAAGGATAAGCTCAGTTGCATCCATTGCTAGTCAAAGATCTTTGGAACGTGCCTGGCTGCTATCTTGCATTTTGTTTCCGTTCTCTTACGTCACAGAGAAGCATACAAGCGCATACTTGCCACACATGGAATTCATGTGAATTCATATCTATTGTTAGAGCAATCAAGCCAGAAAATGGTATCGCTATTAAACCGCTCGTAAATCGGCTGAACGAATAAAATCTATTTTACCATTACCCACTCCTATTCGGCGATTCGATTCTTTGGTAGTTAACATCCGGTTACGTTGTACAACATACATAGAACATTCCTGCAGGAAAAATGTTTTGTTGGAGTACCAATTAATTGTGGTTTCAATGTACAATAAAATTTGCAATCGGTAACCATGAAGGAAAACAGAGATGGGCAAAGTTCATATCTAGATCAAAATTTCAAGTAACGAATAAAAGATACACAACTTTTTATTTGTTACTTAAGGAATAGAAATTAGAATTTAAATTATTTTTTCTGGACGTGCATACCTTTTAAAAATAAAGGTATAATTTCTAAATTAAAATGTACATCATTATATTTGGATCTTAAGTGAATGTTAAAAACGAACGTGATACAATAATCACTAGACAGTGCATTTCTATGGAGTTATAAGATATTTGAATGTGCAAGAAATTACAAATTGCAGTAATGTAAAAAAAAATATTAAAAGTGAAATTCATATTATAATATCTACAAAGTGAAATAAATTCTTATTTAGGTTCCGTTTTTGTAGATAAGTTTGCAAAGATTTTATGCTCTATAAAAATTCACAGTCTAATAATTATATATTTTAAATGAACAAATAACAATCGAGCAAACGACACGAATAAATTGAAATAGATAAGTAGGTTTTATTCATCATCTTTTATTTGAATTAAAGTCCTATCTCTGAACGAAAGTCCTGAAGAAACATGACTGCTGGAAATTAAAGTACTATGTGCAATACTGGTTTTCCTACTGCATCGGGTGATGTATGCAAGGTGTCCCAAAAATATTGTAAAATCTTGAAATAGGTGGTTCGGGGGGTAATTTGAAATAACTTTTTCCTTAGCGAAAATGTTGTACGAGGCTTCGTTAAGAAGATATTAACAGAAAACACTGACCAATCAGAGCCCGAGTATGCCGGTAGAGCGCTCGCGGTAGACGTAGACTGCGCCCTAGGCGGCTTCGCTCATACGCTACCGCGGCCGCTAAAACGGTATACGCGCGCTCTGATTGGTCAGTGTTTTCCGTTAATATCTCCTCAACGAAGCCTCGGATAACATTTTCGCTAAGGAAAAAGTTGTTTCAAATCACCTCCTAACCACCCCTTTCAAGGTGTTACAACATTTTTGGGACACCCTGTATAGTAAAAAATGAGTTTTTGTTATAACTAGTGAACTCTCCACGTTAGTAACTCTGTTATCTACTTTCTTATGTTACGATTACCAGGCCTGTACTTACTACTTTTACCTCTTTCTAATTTTAATTTATATCGTTGTATACATACAGTTTTGTAAGCCAATCATAATATCGTTTAATGTATTTATCAATGTAATCGAGAGTTTTCTTTTTTTTTAATAATCACTTATTATGACAGTTTCGCATCGTCTGCGATGGGATTACCCTAAGGTTAAATGCAACCGGTGACCCGCATTATGTTTTGAAATTCCAGAAACGATTTCTTCAATGAAACAATAGAAGACTTCGTGGAATAGTTTGCGTGCGTCCTATTCTTCTATTGTTATATCTTTAATTATTTATCTACAATTATCATCTTCAACAATTGCACCGGTACAAATGTTGGTAAACATTGAATTATATAACTCTATTTTTATATTGTCATCCACGACCTTGAAATCGCTATCTGAAACTTTGCTTTATGGCGTATTTCTTCGATGTTAAAGCAAAATGCTTTTATAATAATTTTTCTCCATACTCAAGGCTGATGAATGAAGGAAACAATCTATTTGCTTGATGAAATACAATTATTTGAACGAAAATAATTGAATGACTGTTCTTCGATAGTAATAAATTCTTCTCTTGTTAATTATGTAATATAGCATATCTTCAATTCGACGATCTGCATTTAGCTGACAAGTTAAATTCAGCTCGATTGAATTTGTCGTTTCACCGTAATCATGAATTGTTCGATAAAAATAGGATAAATTCATGATATAATATCATCGTTGTTTAAGATTATTTTTCGTAGGCAAATAAATTTAGATTTTTCATTAAAAATTTCGAGAGATCGCATTCACAATTTTCTTGTATCTGACGAATTTTTGATGATTTAAGTAATTTTACAGAGATAATTAATTGATTCCTAATCCAAGTTAATGTTCTTTTGTTTTCGTTCAAAACTATTTCTGTCATCGAAATGTGGCCTGTATATAATTTCTCTTATTGTTGGCATTACCTTACAGAATTATTTCTTAGAGAATATTTATCAATTAATTATATTTTAGAAATATCTAATTGAAATTATAATTAGATATATCTGAAACTATTTTTTGATACGTTCACAATGTATATTTGGCTTAATAACAACATTTAGGGCTATTTATTGTCCTGAATTATAACTAATATCAACATTTTATTCGATTTATCATTATCGTTGTTCTACATGCGATATGTCTTCGAGGGAAATACAGACATAAATGTTTGAATGATTGTTTTATAAAAAAAAAATTCTTTCTACATTAAGAATACTATAATAACAAACTGTGTTTTGTATGTGAAACTTTTTAAAATTGTTCTGATATATATTTATTAAAATGTTTAGAAATTTTGTAATTCTGTTGTTTCAATTATAGCCTTTGCATGAAAGGAGGTACATTACATTTATAATATACGTTTATATGGTATATGTATTTATATGTATAAATATATACATGAATAAATATCACACATTATATTTTTATAACGAAAAATGTATAAACGTATATTTTAAACGTACATAATATACGTTTATACGTTTATACGCTTATATTATAGCCTTTGCATGAAAAGAGGAACATTACATTTATAATATTACATTTTATATGTTAATTTTAAATGTCTTAAAAAAAAGTGTCTGTGAAAAGAATAAATACGAGTTTATTCAGAGCATAGTTCCTCGGAACCCCAAATTACTAGATAGAAGTTTTGTTAATTACATTTGACACGCATGGACAATTTACATTCTTCTTGGTATGTGGCAGCTACCTTTTTGCATATTTTATACTCATGGGATACATAGCGTCCAAGTATGCTTTTTTAGTAAACATCTTCCTTATTCCATAAGGAAATGTTTCAGTTCTTAAGAAAAAGCACAGTAAAGTAGGGAAAATCCTACAACGATCCAACGTTTTCCTGTTTACTGTGAACATCAGGTTTAACACTCAAGACGTAGAAATGACAGCATTTGAATTCTCGAATCTTTTACGGCTGAAACATAATTTTATTTTATTTATAATGATAACTGAGAAGATCATTATTCTAAAAGTACGCGGTGCGTCCTCAAAATAAGTCTCTAAATATTAACTGTACAGTCTACTCACCTTGAGGGTTAAAAAAGTGCTGTATACTTACAAATCTAGAAATGTGTGACAAGGAACATTAATCAACTGTAACACTTTGTAAAACTTCGTACACAGGAAGAGGATTGAAAAATACAGGGTGTCACAAAAATGTTGTAACACTTTGAAAGGGGTGATTAGGAAGTGATTTGAAACAACTTTTTCCTTAGTGAAAATGTTGTCCGAGGCTTCGTTGAGGAGATATTAACGGAAAACACTGACCAATCAGAGCGCGAGTGTACCGTTGGAGCGGCCGTGGTAGCGTATAAGCGCGGCCGCCTAGCGCGTGGCTTACGCCTAGCGCGTAGCCTACGCCTACCGCGGGCGGTCCTTCGGTATACTCTTGCTCTGATTGGTCAATGTTTTTCGTTAATATCTCCTCAACGAAGCCTCGGACAACATTTTCGCTAAGGAAAATTTGTTGCAAAACACCTACCGAACAACCCTTTTCAAGGAGTACCAACATTATTGGGACACCCAATATAGCACACGTATATTTTTTATATCAGCTGATATTCATATTTAAAGGTTGAAAATTGTCCTTCGAAATTGTAAATGAAATACTTATTAAATATAATTTTTCAAAAGTGACGAAGATAGAAACAAATATTAAATATGATAAAAGGTTAGATTTTAACGAATATAGTTTGAATAGACATGTTACCAACAACGAAAACTGTCGAACTCGGAAATTCTTATTAAATGAAATTATGGGAATGTAGAAAATTTTTTTATGAAAGTAATTACTTCATTTCACGCCACAAAATTCTTTTTAATTGACAGAAGCAATTAAATTTCATAATTTCTACAAAAATGGTACGATATCAAAAGAAGTGTTATCCCAATGATATCAATGCTAGCAAAATTACATTGAAACTACTTTGCATAATGAAGAAACCAGAAATAGATCTGGAAACAATGTTTTTTAATTGTATAACAGAAATAAAACAATATGTACAACAAAACATTTGAATTACAAATGTTATTATGCGTGAACGTAAAGATATGGGTATCAATGTAAAAAATCATGGCTCATATGCTCATCACATGGCATGTGCACTTATCGTGGACAAAGTACATCTTACTCTATTATGTAGATTATAACTATCTATATTGCAAATAGTAAAAGAATATAGGAAAGATGTTCCCTGTGCCTTTGAAGCTGTCTGTAGTAAATAAAACAAATTTTATTTAAATCATACACAAGGAAATAATTAAGATAAAAATTTGAAACTTTTAGTGCATATTTGTATTATTGTAAGTATTAATTCGATACTTTTAAATTATTTTATTAATTTTTATCGAAGTTATAAAAAGAAGTAACTGTTTGGAAAAATTGCATGTACTTTTCATTTAAAACTTAAAGATTTGGAGCAAGTGTTAATGTTAAAATTAAGAGCTCAAGCTATGCAGGAATTTTTTTGTATATATGTGCAAGGTATTTAGAGTGTGCGTAACATAGATTTCAAAAATGATTAAGATAAGGACCACTCTAATATGCAACTACTTGTTATTTTGTTCATAAATGTGAAATTTTTTGTTTCTGTCGTACAAAATGTTACCTACCCTCGTTCCAGGACGGAACCTCGAATGATATTGATCCAACGCTGATTGGATAGCGCTCTGTTAACACTTTACCGACCGGTAGCGTTTGGACAATAATATTGTTTATTTTCATAACATTAGTGTTATATTATATTATATTTATATTTATATAATATTTCATAATCCACATATTAATGGAAGCATACAATGAGATCGTGCTATCTCAGTAATAAATAAGAACGTATTGTTTGCCATGGAAAAGAGATAATTAATAGGCTACCGGTCGGTAAGGGATAACATACGGGAAGTTCATGGAAATAAAGTGCGTTGGCTCTTATCCAAGGTAATCCAAGGAATGCTGAATTCCTCGGTCGATATGTACGTAAATTTGATGCACGTGATTCTTCCTTATCTACGATCGAATCTGCATTGTCTCCAGGTGGCAGTCATCATTTACATTCTTTTAAAATTCTTGAAAATCGCGTCGTAATCTAAATCCGTTATTTCCTCCATTTTGTTAACATTTCTGGATTGTTCATTCAATTATGCAACACATCTCGCCTACTATTATCATTACGTATCAAGGTTTGTCCCATTGATCAGTTAAATTTGTATTCGTGAACTGTGAAATATTTCATTCTGTAATACAAATTTAAATTTTCATTCAACGCGTGACGAACAAAAAATTGTTCTTCCTTTTGTTATTTGCATTCATATTTGGAAAGGAGGTACGGCCATTTTTGAATCATGGTTATTTTGTTTCTTTCCTTGGTTTCGAAAAAACACTTTTCATGAATATATTTGAGTTGTTCAAATAATACGAATAATTTTAATGTGACAAATATTCAGCAATTTTAAATTCTTATCATGAAAAGAATTTGGAATGGAGAAGGCAAGATAAGCATCTATCCATACGTTATTCTTTAAATGGAAATTAATATTTGAATTATAAAATGAAATACTTCACGATGAATAAATAAAAATTTAACCGTTCAATCAAATAAGCATTTAAGAACAATTTGTAGAATTTATTTGCTATGTAATATTCAAATGTACTTTTCTCCATTTTCTGTTTGTGTAAAATGTATAAAATTTTTATGAATAAATTTTCTGAATAAATAAAATGAATAAATGAATAAATTTGATAAATGAATAAATTTTTGAAATTAATTTCTTATATGAATAAATTTTATGAATTAATTGTCATACGTTGGTTTCATTTGTTATCTCTTACTCAAATGTAATTTTACTTACGTTTGATTAGTGTAAGGTTTATAAAATATATATTTAAGTTAATAAAAATCAGTCCTATAAAAATAGAATCAATAAAGCAGTGGTTGCCATCGGACGAGGTGGCCGAGTGGTTAAGGCGTTGGACTGCTAATCCAATGTGCTCTGCACGCGTGGGTTCGAATCCCATCCTCGTCGACTCACTTTTTGTTAACTTGCAAAAATCCTTACTTATGTAACGTACACGTAGTTGCAAATTTAAATGATGAAAAGGATTATCCATGCACGCAAATGGAGTAGTAAAATAATTAGCAATTTCCGAAACAGAAATTCTAAGTACACGTCATTGGCATACCAACGATTTCAATTGCAATAATTTAATGTTTCAAGGACATATTTAAAAATGTTAAAGCCAAAGTCAGAGTTATTTATGAAAATTGTAACCATAAGTTGTTAACTTTTCATTTTGATATGATAAATAAATTATTTTAATAATCTAATTTGTATAATTTTGTTAGTTTGTTAAATTTCTTGTATTAATTAAGTAAAGTATTTATTTATCGATGTTGAGAAAATATTTCCATTATTCGAATAAATAAATGGTAGTAGAAAATGCAATCATGAAATGAAACAAAGAACCTTACTCGAAGAATACCTCCCTTTGTACATGTATACAATACGAGATTACGAATTATTTTTGTATGCAACTGCAACAATTAATTATTTACTGTTTCAACGTTGTAAATATAAGATAGTAACAGTAAATATTAAAAATGAATACGCAAATAAAATGTGTATACATCGTTAAGTTTTTATTTATAACGTTGATGATGCTGTAAAAAAGAAACATTTATTTTGTAAATTTTCGGCAAAACATCTTCTTCGGATATAGGTATTATAAATCGATCAGCTTTCAGTGCCCGTGTTACAGAAATGATTACGTAACCACGGATTGCGCTTTGCATTCGATTATATTTGTTTTTAATTAGGTGTTCGCGATACAACGGAAACCTGATCTAAAGAAGAAAAATATCAAACATCGAATGTCTGTGGGTTCTCAGTAACGTATCTAATCGTTCGTGAATATCGAAGGAAACAATCGATTCCATGAATATGTAACAAAGTCAAACGGATTTGTCTTACCGTAATAATGTATTCAGGACATTAAGTATTGCGCGTTTGTGAAATACATAGTTAATTGTTACGTATCATGCGAGCAATGATCTATCTGTTTGATGGAGCATAACAAGAAATGTTCGTAGCGATACATTAGCGAACGAAACCGACATTATTGTATGTTATTTTCTATTACTACATAGCATTGGGAATAATATAAATTTTATAGCGATTTTTCGTGTTTACGTCATACAGGATTTCCCTACATTCAATTTTCCTTCTCCCTTTGAATTCAATAAAGTGAAAGTATCGAGGAAACATAATTTGAATCGAATGAATATTTAATCTTTATACCTCTGATTTCTATATAAGTGAGTATATATGGTTGTTCCATTGGGAGTATAACATGAAAAAATGGACGTTGGTCTCAAGATACTTTTCGAAAAGATACTATGTTTTCAGACATTTTGGTACAATTGAAATATTGTTTTGAATTTGCTTAAAAGACAGGTATTTCACTGTTTTACACGTTTCGATTAGTTCTTTAGACGCAGTGGAGTAATATTCTAGAGAGTTAGAGACAGAGGTGGGTAATATTTATAGACTAAATATTTTAAATACTATTTCAAATAATAGATTCTTCATAATTCAAATAAAGTAGTATTTCAAATGGGATATAAAATTTCAGCAAATAAAATATTTTATTTTGATAATGTAAAACGTAAAATAAAATAGTTTATTTTGGTAATCTATAGTTAAAGCATGAAAATAAATATTTTATTTTGATAATCTAACACATAAAATAAAATATGTTTCATTTTAATAACATAAAGCATAAAATAGAATACTTTCCATAGTTCTTAATTTGGAAATAAACTGTGTATCTACATATGATACACAGATGGAGAAACTATTTCTTGGAAATATTATGATTTTTTGCGATTGAAAAAGTATCTTTTTCCATCATTCATTTTATGAAGATTCTTAATAGAAGTAT
Organism: Hylaeus anthracinus; assembly: GCF_026225885.1. NCBI lineage: Eukaryota > Metazoa > Arthropoda > Insecta > Hymenoptera > Colletidae > Hylaeus > Hylaeus anthracinus. The sequence continues at coordinate 1,425,720 of NW_026534337.1, read as the reverse complement.
TCATTGAAGAACTACATTGAATGTATGTTTATAATGCAGAGGAAACGTACTTCGTTCGTTTTAGATTACCAAAATAAGTATATTTTTTATCCAACTTCGAAAAAGGAGGAGTTACTCAATTCGATATATATATTATTTTTTACACTATAATTTAGTAAAATAAATTATTCCGAACTATGGTACAAATATTTTCAGTGTTTTTCAAATAAAATATAATTTGAAATATCATCTTAAAAATTTCTTATGATAAATAAAATATTTTGTTTTGCATGTATAAAATATTTTGTATGTATGTATGTATGTATGTATAAACACATTTCCTTATCACAATGTTCTTTATTTATATCTAACTCCTTATTCTATTTACTTATATTCTACGCGACGCTGGTTGTTTGACGGTTTACAATAATACTGTTTTATTTGACCATTGTTTTTTTTTTTAATTATTTACTCATTAGTGTTATTTTAGTTTCTATCCCAGTTAATGCCTACATTTTATCCTAATTTCCTAGTCTATTCTTTTCGCTTGTTCCTTATTCTACAAATTGTACACTTTTGCTTTTGGTGTAGAGAGTTGGATCCTCTTTTCCTATTCCCCCTTTAGGACTGCTAGTCTTAACCTTTCACTCTCTCTTTTTTTTTCTAACGTACGATATAAATTATAAAATTAATAACAATACTGACAACGTCTTAGTGATACCCGTACTATTGTAGTAAACATGTAATAGCAAAATATAAATTTCTTTCTTAAAGCAGTACGTGTTTTTTAACTTCCCGATTTATAGGGAAGTTATCGTATTTGTCCCTAAAATGAAAAATCGATTTTTTAGCAGATCTCCATGTTTCAAGGTCATTGGAGTAATTTTAGCCTATTTTTAACAAATAAAAATGTGTGTGCGCGCGCGCGTATGTATAAACAAATTTTTCGTTAACGTTTTCTAAAAAACTAATAGCGAGATCAAAATGATCGATGATGCAATCGATGTGTATCAATCTAACTTAGAGCTGATTAGATTTTGTTCTAATTCGGTCCAGTAGTTTTTTAGTTTTTTTAAGAAAACTTAACTCAATAACGCAATCTAGATGGAAAAATATAAATTTATGAGCGAATAACTAAACGGAAATAATATATATACATATATTACTATTATTACATTTGTATGCATATGTATAACACATGTACATACAGGATGCTCCAAAAGTATGGAAACAGTCAAATATTTCCAAACTGGAACATTTGTGAGAAAATGGTTTCGAGAAATGTTTTAGGCTTTCAAAAATTCTATTGTACGATCATGTCCGTTTGACCTTCAAAGGACGACCAAAGTCACGTCAAGGTCAACATGATCTTTTTAATGGAACAGCTCATTTTTTATCATGCGATAGATGGCGCTGTAATCGGAAATCGGGAAGTTCCTTGTGTAGCCCGTAAAGGGTCGCACACAAAATAAACATGAATAGCTATATGAATTAAGCGAGCAACAATAACCAGCTAGTTATATGTTTACATCTTTATTTTCCGCGGCATATCTATAGTATGATATTCGCATCGTTTAGGAACTTTATGAAGGCTTTGATCACAGCTATTTTATCAGTCTTTACTGTATCCGCTATGTCGTAGTTACAATCAATAATTATTGTTCCTATCTCGTTAAAAAGGTCGATTCGTGGGAGGTTTCTTAGGGGACAGTAAAATAGTACATACCCTATGGTTTCCTCATCCATGTTGCAATCACAGATTTTGGTTTCTATAATGCGCTTTCTGTCTAGCGATTCTTTTAAGTTCATATGATTAGATCTAATCCTGGACATTGTCCTGATCGTCTACTAAGATGTCGCGTCTTGTCTGCCTTCTCGTTTCCTGGTATTCCTTGATGCCCTGGGATCCATCCTAATACTGCAGTTTCTAGCTTTTCCATGTCAATCAGAGTTTTGTACATATTAAATATTCATCCATTGTCCTTCTTTTTATCTGAGATTTCTGATTTTTCTATTATTGTTTCTAAACCTATTATAACGGAAAGTGAGTCTGTTAGTATCAAGAGATTCTTATCATTCGTATATTTGAATTTGTTGATAGCTTTATGGATACCTATTGCTCATGTTGTGTATATAGTGCCTTTATTGTTTATACTGTATCCTATTTCCTCTTCCTCCCTGTTTGGATGTATTATAATTAGGCCCACTCCATTTGCTTTTCTGTTTTGTTGCTTCGAGCCGTCTGTATATATAATTACACAGTTTTTATTGCATGATTACGGCACAATTTGTACCTAAAAATTACCCTTTTTTTTCTATAGGCATTTTTATGTATTTCAATTGTTTTTATTTTTACCAGAATTACTGTTTCTTCTTTTTTGAGATTATGTTTTTCTAAGAAGTGCTGGTTTGTTCTTGACGTAGGAATTGCTTTATTCACTATATCTCTGCCTGATTCTTTGTCTATTTTTATTTTCTTAGTGTTTGTATGGTTGTTTATTATTTTTTCATTCCAGTTGAATAGACTCTCCAAGTTTTGGTTTCTTTCTTTATTGTATTGTTGAAAAGAAAAATATTTTCTTCAGAGCGACATCGAATGTCGCTATAAAAAAATTAAACAAAGCTACTTGCATCAGAGTAAGTGCAACATACCCAGATAGCACCGGACGTCCCATGGACGTACATAAGACGTTCCTGTTCCTGTGCTATCTGGGTATACAGTCATTATTTAATATTCGCAACAGAATACATTTTTCCGTAGATAAAAAACATATTTATCTAATATTCGTAACAGAATATATGTTTGCACATGTAAAACAAAATGTTTATTCAATATTAGGAATACAATATTTTTCGTACATATGAGATGTGATATGTATGTAATATTTGGAACTATTCAGAATTACCTAGTAAAGTAATTCTTCTAACTTTTCAAAAAAAAGTTCAAGTCATTTAGACCAATTTCAAAAGAAGGAATTCTGTTTTAAAAAGTGTCCGAATATTAATGCGAGTCACTATATAAGCCCAAAATATGAGTCGGGTTAGCAAAGGCTTTTATGGGTAAGTGGGGAACAGGTTGCGTTGGTAGTTCGAAAATCGTGAGTTCGAATCCCCCCCGGAGGTAAATAAAAATTGGAAAGATTTGTTAATAAATACAATTGACTAAAGTCTACCAACAAATAAAAGAAAATATATAAAATTAAAATTTAATTTTTTTTTAAATCTCAATTTTCAAAATTTATTCAACATTGTCCAAATATTCAATACACACATCTTCTAAACATAAATTTCATTTTAACGTTCATTTCGATCGTTCGGAAAATGTTTTGGGAATGTCCACACCACACGTCCCAGGGACATACAGAGAACGTTCTGGGAATGTCCACATCGGACGTCCCAAGGACGTACATAGAATGTCCACGCCGGACGTCCCAGGGACGTCCCTGTGCTATCTGGGTATTTTGATGATGTTCTCAGTAAAATGAATTATTTCATTGAATCACAAAACCATTTTCCTTGTCTATACATACGTACTATATCGTGCGTCATGGCATAGATTAAACTTCGCGATAAGGAAAATAATTTTTGACACGTCTGGTACGTCACGAGGTTTTTATAACAGCATTTTGCAATCGATATTGCACCTTGAGGAAAAATTGAGTTCAAAGAAGTCTGAAGAAAGTCCGCGTACATACACGGTGGAACAGTTAAACTATTAGAGAGCGATAATGGTCAAACTATTGTTGATACAAAAAGATTTCTCAGGTAAATGTTAGATTATTCGAAGAGAACAACCAAATGTAGCTACTATTTTTTATTTTGTCGTATGTGCTGAAACTGTGACAAGGTCATTACCATTTTTTAAAATGGAACAATGAGATTTTTTTGCATATTATGAATGTTGATGATAAGACGAGTTCATTAACCTACAATGCAAAGTCATTTATTTTAACGCAAAGCCTAAAAATGAAGTTTGAAATCAGTAGATTTCAAACGCAGCCTGCCAATTGTTCAAACAAGGATAGAAGAAAGGAAGAAGATGCTCCGTCATTGTTTGACCGACTCGTGGGCTCTGTTCAATCTACTAACTTCAAACTTCAATTTAAAGAGAGAGACTCAAGTAAAATGCAAAAAATTCATTTTTTTTTTTGCTTAAATAAATGTTCTAGTTCTTTAAGAACGTAACAGTACAAGATCCAGGTCGAAATTCGATGTTATAATGGTTTCACAACTACACGTTTATCTGCACAAAGGTACACACATAGTGCAATTAAAACTTTAAACGCGTTTTTCTCAAAACTAATTTTTCCAAATCTGCATGAAGCATAACTCAATTATATTTCAATAATTGATTTGCAGTAAACAGCTACATTGCCGTAATTAAATTTTTAATGGAGTGAACCCATTTTTAATTAAAAATTTTCATTATTTACACTATATTTATTGCATGATTACGGCACAATTTGTACCTAAAAATGACACTTTTTTTCTATAGGCCGCATTTTTACGTATTTCAAATGTTTTTATTTTTACCAGATTACGTCTTACGGCAGTAATAGTACAAAGGCGGTATATAATTAGTACCGCCGATAATTTACTTACGCATTTTTAAGGAAAAATGGGTATGTTTATTGTTTACAAAAGTTGAAGTTTTCATCAAAACGAAAAATCCTTCGATCAATAACTAGTTTTTTATGCCTAGAATAAAGTGTATGAATTTCATTCAATTCCGACGAGTTTTTGAATTAAAGTGGTCACCGACTATGAAAAGATAGTTTCGAGAAAAACAGGCATAATAATTAATGATGCATGTGCAACCCCTTAACATAGCTTTGAAGTAAACAACGTTTAAAATTGAATAACACTAGTTTACAAAATAAAAAAGAATTATACATTCAATGTCACCATTTTTTTCTTATGTATTCTGGCCTACTAAACTCGAAAATTGCAATAAAAACCTTTTTAAAGGATAGGTTTTTTTATATGAATTTTTGAATTTTGTTTCGATTTTTTTCTGACATACGTTCACATTTTAGGCCATATCTCGAGTTAGAAACGTCCGATTAGGTCGCATACTCAAATTTCCAACAATTGCTTTTAACACTATTTTTCAATCGGTTCAATAGTTTAAGTGTTACGAGCCAATATATATCAGAAACTTTGATTTTTTTGGCTAAAATAGAACACGAAAGTTTCTTCCATCGCCATGGAAAAACAGAAATTGTCAAATTATGTCCAGTTTCTTATTGTCTGCGTATAGATCGCACTTGTACGAAGAAAACAAGCTTTTGTTGAAGAAAATCTATGGATGAATACCGGAGTTAGGAACAATTGAGTAAAGATACAAAAATCCCAATTTTACTCTGTTTTTGTATTTTTTCCTATTTATATAGGAAACATTTATTTAATTGATTTCGATTACAAATAATTTCGGCCTTTACTTTGTCTTCTGTTATTCATTCCGTTCGTTTCTATGATGAGAAACCAAATGTAGTCCTCTCAACATTCTTTCTAGTCGAAATCAATTAAATAAACGTTTCCTATATAAATAGAAGAAAAATACAAAAACAGAGTAAAATTGGGATTTTTGTACCTTTACTCAATTGTTCCTAACTCCGGTAGTTAGTTAGTTATAGTTTATTCTCTTTGCGGAGTACAAGCGGACCTCCGCTCCGCTTACATTACTTCCTCTTAACACTACTTATACACTAAGTCTTACTTCTCAGCTTACATCTAACTTTTCCTTCCATTCACACCTGCGAGAGAGAGAGAGAGGGAGATTCCATTCATTTATTCCTACACACACTCTCATTCCTGACCTCCGTTTCCGCCGCTCGTCCTTCCTCTCATCTCTTCCACTCTCCTCATCCACACCTCCCCTTCCCCCTCTTCCCCTAGCACCTCCGTCACAACCTCCTGCCACCCTTTTTCTCTACCCCAGTCCGTACATTCCTCCCATACATGCTCCCACGACTCTATTCCTCCCCAACAAACCCTGCATCTCCTTCTATCCTCCTCTTCGCAATACCTTCCCCCTTTCATTTTATCCCCTAACCTATACCCTGCCACAAAAACTTTCCCCCTCTTTCTCCTCTACCCTCACTTTACTTCTCGTCTCTCTCGAAATCTCCACGCACCTCCTCACCAGCCCTTCTCTCACCCCCACCTTCCTCATCAACTCTGCTAATACCTTCCTATCCACCGAATCAAAAGCTGCCTTCAAGTCCACAAACAGTACTATCAACTTGCCCCCCTTCCTTGCTATCTGCCTGTTCATTAGATAGTTGAGTACATAGATGTTATCCATTGTCCCCACTCCCTTCCTGAATTCTGTCTGATTCGGTGGTAGAATCCCTCTTCCCTCTATCTCTTTCCTTAGCCTCTCCGCCAATACCCCCGCATACACCTTGTACGTCGTCTGCGTAAGCGTCACCCCTCTGTACTCCTCCACTCTTGTCCATCTCCTTTCTTTAACACTGGCACTACCACTCCTTCCGACCAGTCTTGTGGCCAGCCTTCCCCTCTCCACACCCGGTTACAGATTTCCCATAATCTTTCCCTTACTACTTCCCCTCCATACTTCCATACTTCGTTTGGGATTCCATCACCTCCTGTTGCTTTCCCCTCTTTTAACTTTTTTACTACCGCCCAAACTTCCTTTCTACTTACTTCCTCCTCTTCATCCTCCCCCTGCTCCCCTCTCTCTTCTCTTTCTACCCTCCAGCCCACTCCTCCTAATACCCCTATAAAATATTCGTCCCAAGCCTCAATCTCTATTTCTGTATTCACTCCTTTCCTCCGCTTTCTTCCCCTATTGACAACCTTCCATATCTCTCCCTCTGTTCTTATCCCTTCTATCTCCTTCTCCCACCTCTCTTTTTCTCTACTTTTCTTCTTTCTACTCATTTTACCTAACTCGCCTCTTGTCTTCCTAAAGCTTTCCCCACTTCCTCCTTCCCTTTTCCATTTTTTCAATTTCTCTTCCGCTATATTTTTTTTCTTCTTCCATTCCTCATCCCACGCATCTCTTCCTTCCTTCCTATTATACTTCTTCTCCATCTTTTCTAACACCTGGAATACCTCCCTTTTTAATTCTCCCCACACCTCTTCTACCTCTTTTCCCCTTCCTTCTTTCCCTACAAACCCTTCCCCAAATTCCTTCCTTCTGTCTTCTGTCCACCACCCCTTTTTCACTCTCCCCCCTTTCCTCCTTCTCCATCTTTTCCCATCTTCCCCTTTTCCACCCTCTATCCATACTACCACTGGTTGGTGGTCCGATTCCACTTTCTCCTCTACTACCAACCTTACCGTTCTTACCCTCGTTTCTTCATTTCCTAGCACATAATCTATCACTGACTCTCCATTCTCTGTATACGTGAATTCGCCCTCTTCATCCTCTGTCACATCTCCGTTCATTATCCCCCACCCTAGCTCTCCCAGAAATTGGCATAGTCTCCTTCCCTCACTATTTATCTTCTTGTCCTTCGACCTCCTTGTCTCTTCTTCCTTTCCCCCCTCCTCTGACCCCCATCCTCCTTGCGTTCCCGTCCTAGCGTTTAAATCTCGACCCATTATAACCCTTACCCCTTCTCCCTTTCTTCCATCCATTCCCTCATTCTCTCCAGCTTCTTCTGCAAATCCTTATTCACATATACTCCTATCATATTCCACACCTCCTCCCCTAACCATATTTTCCTAGCCATTATCCCCTCTTCCTCCTCCTCCTCCTCCCTTTCCACTCTCATCATTTTGATTCCTTCCCTTGCCCCTATAAGCATTCCCCTCATAGCCCGTCCTTTCTTCCCTCTCCTTACCGCATATTGTAATTCCCACACATATCCTTTCGTCGCTTTACTCCTTATTCCCTCCCACTCCCTTCTTCCCACCCATGTTTCACACATCACCACTACATCCCATTTTTTTATTCCCTCCCGAAAGTCCTTCTCTTTGTTCTTCAGTCCTGCCACATTCCAAAACGCCACCTTATATATCCTTCTTTCCTCTCCTGATCCTCCTTTTACACTTCTTTCCATCCCTCTTTCGCCTTCCCTTCTCTGCTCGTAACCCCATCTGCCCGTTTCCCTGTTCATCTATCCACTTTTCCTCCACTTCATCCCATCTTCTCAAATCATTATTAACCCACATCTTCATGTACCCAATCTGTACCCTCTTTCCCTCTCTTCTCTCTCTTTCCGCCTCTCTCTCTATCTTCCACCTTGCCCGCCTTTCTTCCTCTGTTCTATCGTCTTCTATTCTTTCCGGCCTCCCTTTTAATTCCCTTTTTGCCATCATTACCTTCCTCTTTCCCTCCACTCCTTCCATCTTCACCAGCAATCTACCTCTCCCCTCTCTATCCACTTTGCCTATCCTCCTTACTTCCTCTACTTTCTCTTTCGCACCTATCTTCCCCCAAATCTCTTCTACCACTTCTTCCTTCCCCTTCCCGTCCACCTTCATACCTTTTATTATCAAATTCCTTCTTCTCCCTTCCTTCTCCTTTTTATCTATTCTTATTACCAACTCCCTCACCTTCTTACTCAACTCCCTCCTTTCCTCCTAACCTGTCTCCCCTCCTTCCTCTTTTTTCTCTTTTAATTCATTCCCTCCATCAACTCATTCCCTCTATCCCCAACTTTTCTGGCGTTCTTTCTACTTTCTTACTTCTTTTAAATATTTCCTCTACTTCCCTTGCTTCCATCTCCTCCTCCCCTCCCCTCTCCTTCCTTTTTCCTCTGTTAAGCAAATCCTCTATATTCCCTAGAATCCCCGTCCTTTTCCTACCTCAAGCCACTGCCTTCGTCGGTCGGCCCTCCATTATCCTCTCGACGCAATTTCCTCACTTTCCTACTATCCTCCACTTCCCTTTTCTCCTCTTCTACTATCCTCTAATTAGCATTCCCCGCGCTCCCTATGCCCTTCCCACTATCTCCGCGCCGCGTCGCTACCGTCGCTCTACTTTTCTATCACGCTACCTAACCTCTAACGACACGTGCACAGCCTTCACACCGATTTTTCTCCCTTCCTTCACACCCTTCACTATCTTCTACCCTCCCCCAGTAGCCCTCACTACCACCACACTATACCCACACTACCTTCCTCCAAACTTCCTTACACTTTTCACACGACTCACACACTCTGTCACCGGAAACGGAAGTCCTCCTAACTCCGGTATTTATCCATAGATTTTCTTCAACAAAAGCTTGCTTTCTTCGAAAAGTGCGATCTATACGTAAACAATAAGAAACTTGACATAATTTGACAATCTCTATCTTTCCATGGCGATGGTCGAAATATTCGTGTTCTATTTTAGCCGAAAAAATCAAAGTTTCTCATATATATTGGCTCGTAACACTTAAACAATTAAACCGATTGGAAAATAATGTGAAAAAGCAATTGTTGAAAATTTGATTACCTTTAAAATGGCGTCTTGCGCGACTCAATCGGACGTTTATAACTCGAGATATGGCTTAAAATGTGAACGTATGTCAGAAAAAAATCGAAAAAAAATTCAAAAATTTATATAAAAAGAATTTATCCATTGAAAAATTTTGATTGCGATTTTCAAGTTTAGTAAGCCGAAATACATAAGAAAAAATTGTGGCATTGAATGTACATTTTGACTGTAAACTAGTGTAATTGATAAAGTTTTATTCTGCAGCATGACAATGCAAAATCTGAGAGTGCCAGAATTACATAAGAAAAAAAATCAGTGTTGAGATAAGAAGTACATTCTCACTCATCGTATTCTCCTAAACAGATTGCTATCTTTTGAAATTGATGAAAAATCGCATTTGAAAACCAATTTAGTTCAAAATAATCCACTTTTTACAAAATTGGAATAGACTCAAATGATGAGCAAAGATTGTCAATAATCATGAAATTATATTATAGATTCAAATAGTATTAATCCTAAATAAAATATAATTTGTATAGTAGTAAAAAACCGACTTTACTTATGTGTAACTCTAATATTTTTGTTGTATTCATGTCAAAGGTCAGCAAATAGGATCTTAATTTACCACATCAGCAATTAACAGAAAATGAATAAGATCGATATATTGAATGTGATACTTGTACTATTGTCGATAACTTTGAAAAACAAGGATATTGTACCCTCTTGTCTGTTTATTGAACACTTAATGACACATTATTTTGCGGACGAGGATAGAGATATCGCGTTGATCAAGGCTATCAATTCGATAATTAGTAGGAAGTAAGATCATCTATTGTTAGTCTCTTGTTAACATTAGATTTATTTCAGTATTTAGTACTTCAGTAAGATTTTGCACTAGTTATTGATTATCGTAGAACGAAGATATTTCTGTTTGTGGTTTATGAAATGACGAGAAAATGTTTTTAATTTTAATATATTTTCATAAAAGGATATATATTTTATTTGGAAATATAAAATAGCAAGAATTTAAATTATGCAACGTACTTGTATCAAAAATAAAATAAACTATTTTTTCATAATAGGTCTTAATAACCATGATATAAAGGGTTTTTATGATTTATTTTTTATAATAACATACACCTATCAAAGTAGTCAGATCTGGAAATATTTTAATTGAAATGAACATAAGAAATAACTATACGAAATAATTTATTTCGGACCGTTATTTCCAATAGTTATTTCATAATAAAAATAAAATAATTTAATTAACAACATTTTTCGGATTTTTGCAAAATAAAAATGTGTAAACAGTGACAAATCTCAAAATGTCTTCATAACGGGTCCACCTGGGAGACATACTCTACAAGATGCAAGAGATTTCATTCCGATTAGTCAATTCATCTCGACGTAATCGGTGAACAGACATATAACAAAATCTAGAGATGCGGTATCGTCTCGGCGCCAAGTACATGAAAAATTATCCGTCACCGCGTATATATGGCGTTGAAGCTACCACGTATCTTTTACAGGAGAGATGATCCATTCCAACCTAACCTGACATTTCTTTCATGGATATCTCAACACGCCTGCAATATTTTCTAAATGTAAAGGCATTTTTCTTATGTAAACCGCATATAAGCTTTCGAATAAAACCGAAATCAATCAAATCGGTCCACGTACAACTGAGATATCGTAATATCATGTCATGAATCTGTCAAAAACGGTATGTTTCGTATGATTTTCCCGTCGTCAACCCTTAGCCAATAGGAGGTAAGCAAAAGCTGAGTGTCGTTCGTCGACTCTCGGAATCATTCGGTTCGGCATGGCTCGTCGGCCATCGAGCGTTGAGAGTCGAAACAGATGTCATCATTCATAATCTGCCAAGTGTCAAAAAATTTTACAATATTCCATTATTAATTATATTTATATCAGCAAAATGTTTTCAATTTAGACTTTTTATATAGGGTTTAATAACAAATTGCAGCCAGTGTTGTAAAGTGTTGGTCGATCTTGACTACAAGGTAAGTAAGTCAAAATCTGAATTGCCAAACACCTTTATTCATACAGAAAACTGTTTTTAATATAGATCCATACCACCAAAGTGTTTTGGATTTAAGCTTTTTATGTAGAGCTTGTGGAAATTAAGGGGGCCCACAGGATTGGAGATTAACAAATTGCTGCCAGTAAAGTAAAATGTAGATCACTTTTGATTACAAGGTAAGTTGCCAAAATCTGAATTGTCAGGTACCTTACAGAATAGATTCATACCACTAGTGTTTTGAATTTAGACTTTTTATGTAGAGCTTATAGAAATGGAGTCATTTTCTCATTTCATCAATAACATTAAAATTTTTTGCAGCAAGACAAAAATTGCAGGTATATATAATTATTTATAAATTGAACGAATAAGTGTTTATAATTAATAAATTATATGAAATATATATATATATATATAAATAAGTAAATTAATTAATTAAATTAATAATAAATAATATATATATATTAATTATATATATAATTAACACATAGGCAAGGTGAAGGTGTCGATGAATAAGAATTATATAAAACGTAAAACAATGAATGTGTACTCATAATATTGTCAGAGTTTTAAATTGACAAATTATCTGAAAGTCTGTGAGAGAGAAACTATGGGTATTGATGATCTAAGAATGCCTTGCCTGGCCACGCCAAGCATTTGACTTCCAGGCCGCGGAAATCTAGGCAAATCATCTGGCAGCTTATTTCGATTTCACATCATTTTCTATCTTCTTGTAGTTTTTTATGGGGATCTTCTATTTTTCAATGATAACTCCTTGAGTCCTCCACTTTTTCATGTACTTGGCGTAATTTTTTTACCTTTTTTAAGTTTTATATATATACATGTCGAATTGAGTAACCTCCTTCTTTTCGGAGTCGGTTAAAAAGAAATAGTCATAAATATACAAATATTTAAATAAATGTTATTTTTTTTAAATTATATTTCTATATGTATAATTAATTTTTATATTTATATTATGCTTGTAAAGTTGTGTTTTTATACAAGCCAATGAAATAATGTAGTGCAAAGTGTGATAGAAAATATCATCTGCTTCAATGATAACAATAACTGATTAAATAATTCAATGCAAATCAGTATTTTTCATCCAATCGATAACACTCTATTGAAGAGAAATTACAATGTAAACTGAACTTTTAAGTATATTTGAATCGCAAGGAACATAAGTATTTACATATTTTCCTATGTGGTAAACAAAAATCATAACTTTGTATTTTATCGTCATTGAATGATACGTTATCTGAGAATAGATGAGGCAATCCTGCTACATATAATGTCCATGGCATTGTCCACAGACTTCCGAGTGATGACTTTGCATTGATAATCGTATTGAATAAGCATGCTCTACATTACCGACGTTACCAGCTCTGTTACAAGTTAGACAACTGTGTAAGCTATGCGTGACTTTTGTGTTGAGCGTACGTAGATACGTAGCTTGCCTCGTAATAGTATTCCATCATGCAAAAATGCCGTTCGATAGAGGAAATGTTTGGGAAACAACACCGTTATTAAGTAAGTTTTATTTTCGAATGTTCAATCTCTGTCGGCAACTCTGTTTTTAATACCATAACTCGATTCGACTACTGTTTTCCAACGTTTTCCATGTTTTTGTATAACGATTGTATCTTTTCCATTAGATCATGCTTCTAATCATGTAGAATTCTAAAATCATTATAGTTATTACGTTCCAATTCAGATTTCTTTGGGATTAACGCTTTGGTAATGAGACGAAGTATTGCAGTTAATGTTAAAATCACGAACAGGTCGTGACAGCTTATGTCTATTTAACAATTTTGTAAATTTATAAGTTTTCTTTATATCTAATTCAGCATTTATGAAGTTTAAGTACACGTATGTACAGTAGCAGTCGTGGCCGAGTGGTTAAGGCGTCTGACTAGAAATCAGATTCCCTCTGGGAGCGTAGGTTCGAGTCCTACCGACTGCGAAATTGTTGAAATAATTTTTTATTTCATAATTGTTTATTTTTAAGCATTTACGATTCTTGGGTATATTATTTGTGTACAATTAATTACTCTTTAATTTTGTATCATCGATTTAAAAGATAGTAACAAACGCAAGTCTTGTTTATGATACTTTTAATAAAAATGCAAAAGTTAATAAAAAGTTTGGAAAAAAGTAATTTTATATACAAAATACATACTTTAATTTAGTAATGTTAGTTTTCCATTTTCATGAATACTTAGTTATTCATTCATACTCTTAACATTTTGTAATACTTTTATGAAATTCAGGTTTCCTTATCACTATTGCAAATGTACACGATAGTAGTAATACCAGTAATATCAGTAATTATAGGATAACTAAGATATTTTCTATTGTCGATGAAAAAGGAAAATGTTTTACATATCAAAATGATAAAGATACATCATTTGAAATAAATAAGATGTATCTGCTCATATGTAACGCAACAAAACGACCATATCATAAAGAAATATATCATTTCAAAATTCCTTTATTAAAATGTGATTCTATTTTAAAATTATACTGTTTTCCAAATTCAATTGTAGAATTTGTTGTTGTACTATTTAAACAGGAATTCTAAACAACTAAATGCAGTTTCTTATGTAGTTGTTTCTTTCCTTTCTTTAAATTCTTTTTTTTTTATAAATATTTCTTTTTGTTTTTTCTTCTTGTAACTTTCTTTATGTTTCTTCTTCTCTTTTATTTAAGCATAGTTCAACCCGAACAGGTACGAAACAATGTCCGAAATGATATCCTTTTCAAAGAATACAAATAATTTAAATTTGTCTCTGAAACGAATTCAAAATATTAATACAATCTTATATGTATAATATAAATATATTTCACGATAATTTATAATATTAATGAACTGTTTTTTTTTATGAGATACTTATGTAAAAATAGAGATAGGACGTCATATCCTAATAAAATTGGAATGTTTACAGCTTGTAACACTATAATACATATGTTTTTAATCGACTTCGAAAAGGAGGAGGTTACTCAATTCGACATGTATATATATATATATATTTTTTTTTTTTTTTTTTTATGTCTGTTTACCGATTACGCCGAGATGGCTTGATGAATCGGAGTGAAACTTCTTGCATCTGGAAGAGCATTTGCCATTTGGTCCCATAGCAAAACATTTGTCCTTGTCTTATTTTTTACCACTTTATATCACTTTTTATCACAAAAAGCGTACTATTTCACGTATGTTTGGCCTGAAACCGATGAAATCGATGAAACCTCTTACATTTTGCTGCCGGAGAGGTTTTCCCAATGATCACAGATGCAAAAATTTATGAATTTCTGTATTGTTTATAACTATTGTTATCACAAAATTCCTAATATATGATGTAACTCGGTGAAGAAATTACCGAGCGCGATGGAACCTTCCGCATTTCATGATACATGAATTCGTGATGTTCCCATTTGCAAAAATTTATGGACACTTTTATTGTTTATAAAACCATTGTTGGTGCGAAATTGCTATGCTCTGGTGCAGCTCGACAAGGAATTTACCAAACGCAATCAATCCTTTCACATGTAATTGCAGATGTATTCCTGATAATCCCATTTGCAATTATACAGGGTGTCCAAAAAATGTTGGATGTCCTTCAATGGGGTGTTTCGGCGGGGGGGGGGGGGG